>NW_022436942.1:16984181-17254076 GCF_009761245.1 Sapajus apella
TATATGCCTTTTAATGGGCATATAAGTTCAAATATATATAAAATTCTATTTTCTAAAATTCTAGCTTATTATGAAATTGTACAGTTAAGCCTCATTTTCCTTTACATGGCTTCATCTTGCGGCATGAAAATTAAGCATAAGAGCTTCAAAGGCTTGGAATATTGGTTCTGTCATTTACTCTTTAACAGTTAGTAAAGTAATAAAACTGAGTCTGTGGTTTCGACTGTAAAAACAGGATAATACCTATATTTACTTTATAACGTAATTAAGAGCATTGACAGATGACTACATGTAAATGGCATGATTAATATGACTAGACAAATTATCTATTATCCTAATTTTTCTTAAAATTATATATAAAATAAAGATGAGTGAAGATGAGTTCTGAAAATTACATTTTTAAAGAGAAAAAACATATATGTGGCTTGCCAAATTCCATGTCTTATATTACATTTAACATAGGAGCTGTAACTTTAAAAAGCCAATTTTTTTTTAAGGAAAGCAATGCAGGCAGAGATTTAATAACCTTTGCAGGGTCATATAATTAGTTAGAGAGCAGAAGCGGATCTCCAACCCAGGGCTCTTCTGACTATTGCTGAAACATACTGGACCACATCTTCATCTTGAATTCATCTTCAGTGGTTGAGCTTTTTAGCCTCTGCCTTTAAATTTGATGATGCAGACTCTTCCTTCCTACCTCACAGCTTTTCTATCAATTGATTGATAATCTTTTTTTTAATGTATTCAATTTTTTATTTCTTTATATATATATGTGTGTATATATAGTATATATATATATATATATACACACACACATATATATGTTTCATTGCATTTTACTTTCTGGGGTACATGTAAAGAACATGCAGAATTGTTGCATAGGTACATATGTGGCAATGTGGTTTGCTGCCACAATCCCCATCACCTATATCTGGCATTTCTCCCCATGTTATCCCGCCCCAACTCCCCATCCCCTGCTGTCCCTCCCCTAGGTCCCCTCCACAGACTCCAGTGTGTGCTGCTCCTCTCCCTGTGTCCATGTGTCCTCATTGTTCAACACCCACCTATGAGTGAGAACATGCAGTGTTTGATTTTCTGTTCTTGTTTCAGTTTGCTGAGAATGATGGTTTCCAGATTCATCCATGTCCCTACAAAGGGCATGAACTCACCGTTTTTTATGGCTGCATAGTATTCCATGGTGTATATGTGCCACATTTTCCTTGTCCAGTCTATCATCGATGGGCACTTGGGTTGGTTCCAAGTCTTTGCTATTGTAAACAGTGCTGCAGTGAACATACGTGTGCATGTATCCTTATAAAAGAATGATTTATAACCCTTTGGATATACATCCAGTAATGGACTTGCTGGGTCAAATGGATTTTTTTTTTTTAGATGGAGTTTTGCTCTTGTTACCCAGGTTGGAGTGCAATGGCATGATCTCAGCTCACCACAACCTCTGCCTCCTGGGTTCAAGCAATTCTCCTGCCTCAGCCTCCTAAGTAGCTGGGACTACAGGTGTGCACCACCATACCCAGCTAATTTTTTGTATTTTTAGTAGAGACGGGGTTTCATCATGTGGACCAGCATGGTCTCGATCTCTTCACCTCGGGATCCACCCCCGTCGGCCTCCCAAAGTGCTGGGATTATAGGTGTGAGCCACCATGTCCGGCTGGAATTTCTATTTCTAGGTCCTTGAGGAGCTGCCACACTGTCTTTCTCAATGGTTGAGCTAATTTACACTCTCACAAACAGTGTAAAAGTGTTCTTATTTCTCCACATCCTCTCCAGCATCTGTTGTCTCCAGACTTTTTAACGATCGCCATTCTAACTGGTGTGAGATGGTATCTCAATGTAGTTCTGATTTGCATTTCTCTGATGAACAGTGATGATGAGCATTTTTTCATGTTTGTTGGCCTCATATATGTCTTCTTTTGCAAAGTGTCTGTTCATATCCTTCGCCCACTTTTCAATGGGTTTGTTTGTTTTTTTCTTGTAAATCTATTTTAGTTCTTTGTAGATTTTGGAGATAAGTACTTTGTCAGATGGGTAGATTGCAAAAATTTTTTCCCATTCTGTTGGCTGCTGGTTCACTCTAACGATTGTTTCTTTTGCTGTGCAGAAGCTGTGGAGTTTAATTAGATCCCATTTGTCTATTTTGGCTTTTGTTGCCAATGCTTTTGGCGTTTTAGTCATGAAGTCTTTGCCTATGCCTATTTACTGAATGGATTCGCCTAGGTTTTCTTCTAAGGTTTTTATGGTGTTAGGTCTTATGTTTAAGTCTTTAATCCATCTGGAGTTAATTTTAGTGTAAGGTGTCAGGAAGGGGTTCAGTTTCTGCTTTCTGCACATGGCTAGCCAGTTTTTCCAACATCATTTATTAAATAGGGAATCCTTTCCCCATTGCAAAAAGCCAAATCTTAAAGTGAAATTTGCATGACAATCTCATCTTTCGAGTGACAAAAAAAAAAACTGCATGAAGGGTACCTACCTCGCAAGAGTAGTATAAGGATTAAATGAAATAGTGTATGCTTGCCTCAGCTTAGTGGTCTGTACATTGTTAAGTGTGCAATAAATCATAGTTGATGCTGAATGTGAAATACTCCCGAGTTTCTCTAAAAATATTAAATAATTTTAGGATCTTCAGAAAATAGCAATGGCCATTATTAATCTAATCGCCTATGTGTCCTCTCTGATCACATCACTCTTTCTCTACCAAAAGGCAACAACTATCCCAAATTGTATTATGGCTTTTAACATAATGTTATTTATATTTTTACCATACACACACGTATGTATATGTATATGTAAACTTATATGTAGTACATAAACTAAATATATCATATTTTATATAAAATTTGCATTACCTAAAATGTAAAATGTATAGATCAGAGTCAAATTTTAATTCTTAATATTTTAAATAACTATTTAATAAAATTATTACTATTTCAAATATATATTAAATTTTATATATTATATGCATATATTAATATGCATATGACATGTAATCTTGGAAATATTTTTAATTTATTATAATTTTACATTTACACATGATGTACATAGACTTATAAATCTGATGTTGTACAGTCCAGTCGATTCTCATTATTCATTGAAGTCGTGTTCTATCAAGTCACCATGAACACTAAATCAGCAAATGCTGAACTGCTGCACATAGTAGAAAACAAGGTTATATTTCTGTGAGACTCTGATCACATTTTCATCAACCAATCAATATAAAACTTGTCTTATGTGTGTTTCTGTTTAAAGACACCTTATTTAATACATATTCCTGATTCACTGACGATGAACTTACAGCAAATAGTGCTGTAACTCATGTCTGGATGAAGCTTATCTAACACAATTGTTTTTTCTATCAGACACTTCACAGTTTTCTTGTACTAAGGAATGCTAGACAGCGCTTCAGCATTATTCTTAGGGAATATTTTAAACAGCAAGATCATCAACAAAAAGCACAAAATGTGAAAAACATGGTGTTAGACTGCAGAAAGAATACTGGTTTATATTATGAGAACTAAAGAAGTCAGAGTCTTGCCTTGTTTGACCTCAGCTGGGAATATAAGTGTTGCATGACAAATTTTTTTGCTATTTTGTGCATATCAGAAAATGATTGTGAAAGTGCTGTGAATCACAAATTTCTGTGGATATGCAAATTCTCAAATATGGAATCACTCATAAGGATTGAACATACTTCATTTCTGAATATACATGTGTATGTATCTATATTTAGATGTAACCCATACGTAAGTATGTATAGAGATTTGGACTGTCTGCAGTTAGATGTCATTAGCTCCTGTGAACATTCCTGTACTTTCCTCTCTTGGGGCATTTGTGCAAATCATTCTCTAGAGACACTGGATAGGAACTACAGAAGATTTATTGTAGAAACTTACACTGATACCAGCAGTGCATAAGAGTTCTTGCCACATATCCTGACCGATGCATAATTTTAAATTTTTTTCTAATGCAGTAGACATGAAAATTTTCATTGTGGTTTTAATTTACATTCTGTGAGTATTAATAATTTTGAGTATCTTTTCATGTAGTTAGAGCCATTCTGTAAATACCAATTCTTGTATTTTACTAATTATGTTTACACCAAAGGAAAAAAGCTTCCAACTTGTCCTTCTAAAATCTGGAAGTTAATGCATTATATTTCTACTTCAGTAATTACTCTACAAATGTAAAATAAATTTTCACTTAAAGATTAAAAACAGCAACTAAAAGATTAAAAACAGCAACTATCATTTGCCAATTGTATAGTAATTGGCAATTTAAAATGTAAAAAAATACATAAAGAAAAATATGTAAATCACCCACAATCCTAACACTAGAGTATACTGTTGCAGACATATTGGTGAATACTCTGCTATAGTTTCAGTTATATACATGTTTCAGTTATACACATTTTGTCCAATTGAAAATGACAATTTTAAGTTATATCAAAATTACATGTATAAATATGTACTAAAAGAAAAAAATTTAATGAGTTCCAACTCATTAAATATTGCTAAATATTTTCACAATTGAATTATGGTTCTTCTGAATCACTTTTTGAATCACAGTGTGCAGTAGCTGTGTTTTCCTACACAGTATCCTCTTCTGGCCTATAAGGAGCATCCACAGTTTGGCATTTCTACAAAGTACTCCATTACCATTTCTAGGAATTTCTTTCAAGCTGCTTACACCACTTTAAATTTTGACACTGATGTTCTTCATCTTACCAGAAAATATCAACAGAAGATATTCAGTGAACAACAAAACTTATATTCCTTCCTCTAATGGTCCACAAATGGTTTATTGACGGAAATATCAAAATATTGAAACTGTTCAATAATGATCAGAAACAATCATTAAAATGTGCATAGGCATAAGCCGTGACTCTGCCATTCCTGCCACCTTAGCAACAATGATCATAAGATGCCATCCAGTGTAAAATGTCCTGATTTCAAAGACATTAAAATGTGAAATCATGTGCTTCTTAGAATTGATAAAACAACAAAGCCAGTAAATATTTACCTGTATATACGTATATTCAATGTGTGTATATTTTTATGTATATACATTTAATAAAAATAAATGTACTATATATAAGTACACTTCTAAGATTTGAATTTCTCATTTATTTGGATTTCTTTAAAAAGTCATAAATAGTTGCGTGATCAGTTTAAACACTATTTCACTGGTTAATACTCTCTAAATTATTTCAAAAAAAATTCAGGAACGTATAGATTCTTATCTTGTCTCAATATTATGACCTACTGTAATAAGTCCTTTTCTTATAGTTCTGATTTCTATTTGAAACATAGGAAAACAGTATTTTGCTCCAAATTCCTCATTCTCCCAATGAATAATTTGGAAACATCTACAATATTGTTGCCTTCAAATAATATTTCTAATAATTTATCCAATATCTTTCTTTCCCATCAGATTCTAAGATAACAAGTCAATTATTGTATCCCAAGTTCTCAGTATAGCTATTGACATATAATAGGGTAAATAAAAGATAAACTGATTAATAAATAGCTATGAATATTTGAGCTTGGAAAGAAAAAAAAAACATTTCACCCATTAGGCCAACTGCTGTCATTTTATCTCTGTAAGTATGAAGTTTCACATTTTGTTTTGTAATGAAGTTAAAGAGGAACAAATCAAAATAAAATGTTAGGGCCAGAGATATTTGTTTGAGGCAGACTTTTTTTTTAACCAGTCCTTTCTAGACCAGGGCAGTAATACAATGGCAAACGCTGGTAGCAATTATGATATATGTGCCTGAAAAGAGATTAGCATTACATGACATCTGAAATGAAATGTAAAGGAAAGCAGTATTTGCTAAATGCATCTTGACTATGGTATATACAAGTAAATGATGAGGCCATGATTCAAATTCAAAACAGGACAAAAAAACAAAAAAGAAAACAGAAGCATCAGAAAAACGGAAAGACATGAAAATGTATAGTAATGGCGTACACTCCCAGCCCTTTCCTTTGACTCCTCCAATTTTTCTATCTCAGACACACACACGTGGACCTACATACCTGTGCACATGCACCCACACAACTACATATTCACCATCTCTAAGTGTCAATCATCGCCATAGACATATTTTAATGCACAAATGTAAATGTTCTTTCTTTAAAATTTTTAAATGACAATAGTTGACCTGCACATTAGCCTTCCAAAGATAATCAACCGTTTCACATTTCTCTAGATTCTGACCTGAAGGAAGATCACCAAGGAATTCTGATTTATATTCCCTATTAAATTCATGTTTTTCTAATGTACTGCATGTTCGTTCTCTGAACTGTCAACTTTAAATTGTTCCTGCTTTGTTATAGAAGTCAAGTTATTTTCTCAGGTGCTACACAAATCATTCCTTTCAAAAGTTTCCTTGTCTTTAAATAAAAAACATATGATTAAGCATTTTTCTCCACAATCTTTTCTGTTTTTGTATTACTTTTTTTCTGCAGTTAGGCATTTTATTTCTCATGATACTTTACTCTCTGCTTTCCGCATATGTCTTTGATTTTAATAATAATTGCATACTTCAGGTGTAAGGCACCACTCATACACTTCTGTATTTTCTTATCTACTACTTATTTTGTTTTTCTTCATATAAAATGATATCTTATGACCTCTTAACTGATCCATTAGAAAACAGACCCAGATCCAATCAATTCCAAAATTTCCAATTCCAACATTGTCACCTCTTCCTTGTTAGTGACTCTTGAATTGACCAGTAGTCAAGATCCAAGTCACACACACTCACTGGCTTCATGACTTTTTTCCTGTGTACAATTCTGTAATATTTTAATGCAATTTGTATCTGTTGTGCATTGTTTCTTTTATTTGTAATTATAGCCAAGAAAAACAGAGTTAAAAGCATAGATTTACCTGTTGATAGATGTCCACTTGAACAGATTTCTTTGGATTATATGTGAAATCTTTAAGCCTGGTCACTATACCTTGAAGCGTGATATTTGAAGGCAATACAAAGGAATGGAGGTAGAGTAGATTTTGGATTATCTAAAGAAATAGAAAAACAAATTGTTACATGCATATTTGAATTCAACATGCCTAATCAGAGCCACTGCCTTTAAATCACCCCAATAATTTTGAAAATCTTTTAATAATTAGCAAAACTGAATATATCTTTTTCAATCCAATAATAGAACTTCTAAGATATGGCTAAAATGACCAAACACATGAGAAAAAAATAAAATAGTATAAGATTTTAAATATCAGGTTTTTTTTTTTTTAAAGTAGATTATAAGCCTATATTTAAAAGGAAGAAAATTTATTGGCATTTACTGTCTTTCACTTAAATAATTACCTATATTCATTTAAATAACTTTCTCCAAAATTCAATTAAATAAATTAAATATCCATTGACAATGAAAATAAAAACAAAAATTAAAATATAATTATTAGAAATACTATCAGTATGATAATAAGACAGACTGGGATTTAAGAAAGAAACACAAATTATTTTAGACATCTTCTGATTTAGAATTCAAACTCCCTAATCAGATTGGGGTGATAGAAAAATATGCCAAATCTCTAATGCATCAAATATCCTTGTTTCAATTTAAATACGGTGCTAAATATATAGAATTTAGTACCTAAGAGTTTGTTTTATTTGGACCAAGGCTTTCTTTGCCTAGCTCAAAACTTAAAAAATGTCAATATTTTCAATTAAATAACCAATGTCTGCCTTATATCCAGGGCCACCTACTCTAAAGTGCCAAACAAAGGCAACCCAGTCACCAGGTCAAATGAGGTTTGTATGAGAGGACGAGGAAAGTGTGGTCTACATGCCAAGTCCACGAGAAATGGTAGGTAGGGACTAGAAAGAAGATGCGTAAGGAAGCTTAAAAGGCATAGATAAACTCTGAGAACTTCATAAGGATGGAACTGAAGGTATAACTTGTGCTAGGAATGAAGAGTTCACACTAAATGGTTCTCCTGGGCCTGGGATAAGAGCAGTGAGAAGAGGCTCACACATCAGCTCTGGTCCTACCAAGAGCCTTCTGAGCCGTCTGTGGCTTTTTAAAACTGGGTAATTCAAGAATAGCAGCTCCATCCCACCCCAAGTAACCAGCTCATCCAAAGGTAGAAAACTTTTATATATTGAGAAAATGTATTTTCCATCTATTTCCTCTGGCACGGAGAACTTCCCAGGCTTCAAGGCAAAGCCTCAGAAGACAGACTGAGGCATACCTAAAAATTAGCTTCTGATATTCCAGGCTATGTGCTTAATTATACTCATAATTTATACAGGCTCCATGTGGCAGCCCTCCAAGAAAATAAAAATAGTTAATATAATTTACACAGGCCAGCACAGGGACCAGACAAAAGAGATCTTGACAAGTCAAAATTCTATAGACTCACCAACATTTCTGTAAAATTTCACGGCACCTTAAATAATTGGCCCATTTTCTCCCAGAAAGACTAACTCACATCCAGAGTTTCTTTAAACAAATGGATAAATAATCCAGGAAAACTCTGCTTGATAGTTATACCTATAGTAGTCTATGTTACATCCTTTTCTTTACATATATTAAACTATCATCATATATTTCATATGTGTTTATGCAGATACACTCATACAACATATTTACTAATCACACTCATACAACATATTTACTAATCTTTAGTTTTAAAAATAAAAGTTAGTGTTTTTTAGTGTAAACATTATTTAAAGATGAGAAAACACAGAAGCAGAGAATAGTATAGTTGTTTCCAGGGACTAGAAGAGGAAAATGAGGAGGAATTAGTAAAAAAAACAAAGATAAAATTATGCAAGATGAATAGATCTTAGAGACACACTGTACAGCATACTACCTGTAGTTAACAATATTGTACACTTAAACCATGTGGTATAAGGGTAGATCTTATGTTGTGTTCTTTTCAAAAAATAATAATAATAAATAAAGAAGGCAGGAACAAACTTTTGGGAATGGATATATTTAAGGCATAGATCCTAGTAATGGTTTCACAGGTATATGCTTATCTCCAAACTAACCAGGTTGTATACATTATGTACAGCTTTTTAATGTAAATCATAACCCATTAAAGTGGTTTAAAAGGTTTTTTTTAAAGGTAGTGTTTTAGAGTTTATGTGTCTGACTACAAAGCCTGTAGAAAACCAGTAATCCTTAAGCCAATGACGTTTTCCTTCAATTTGGAAAAACTACTATTTAGAGGACTGCTTCCTGAAGTCCAAGTAGGCATAAAGCTTACTCCCTCTGTAAAAGTAGCTTTAATTATTATAGCCAGAAGTTGGGCTTTGCTATATGCTAATTTTATTCCTTAGTAATTACATATATGCCATATGTTTTATGATGGGCTTTACTTATATAACGCGGTGCATTTTTTAAAAAAACAATGTTTTAGGGCTTTTCTTTTTTTCTAAAAATTCAAATAATTTCTTTTCATAATTCCCTGAACTCCAAGGAGCTGGTATTTTGAATCATGTTTTATAGATGAGGGCATAAAGGATCAGAATTGCAAAGTGAATTTTCTAAGCATAATGTTTTGTAGGTGACCAAATTGCTACCAAAACTACTATTTTTCTATTAGAGACTTTGTTGCTGATTCCACTTTAACGTAACAACGTGAAAGCTAACTCTTTCCATGTAAAAGTATACTCCTTCAGTTTTATTTAGTTCTTGCACATGTCCATTCTGATGGTCTTGTCCATCAGAATTCATATTCTTATCTTTGGAATTCAAAAACTACAACTATCCTTCAAAGTCTTTTGAAATTCATCATCTTTCCAGCTTATTTACATCTGTGCTTTCATAATATTTTTGAGTGTACAGGCTCCAACATAATATTACTGTTAACAAGAGCGATTTGCAAGTGTTATTCAACAATTTATGTGGTGGGATGGACTGAAGCCCAATAACTTTCCCTTTTCATCTAGAATCAATGTGAGTTGATTAGACGATGGAGAAAAATATGTAAGACATAGGAGTAATGAAATTATTAGAAATTATTAGTGATGATCCATGGCTAGAGTATAGTGTTATACTCAAGGCTCTTTCAGTCCCATAGAATATTAGAATGTTCCTTTATTTTGTGAATAATCTTTCTTCAACTTCCCAAACCTAAACCAACATGCCTCAATTCTATGAAGTCTTACCAATATGCCATGCCATCCAGAAGTTTATATTTAAAAATACAGTTCAGAAATAATGTACACAGCAAACTAATTCCCAAATTAATCAATAGTTCTTAGAAGACTATCGATTTCACTATAAATTCCTTGAGACGCCCTATAGTTAAAGCATGAGTTTTTTTCTACATCCTACTTATAAAGTGGCCTATGTTTTCGCCTAAATGAATTAATATGTTCTCAAAGAACAATTGTCTGCTTTAATCACTATTTCCTTTTTTTCTGCAAAAGGATACAGCAACATCAAATTAATGTACAGTGTTTAAGTTTAGGTGACAATTCACCCAATTTTACAACAGAAATTACATTGAACCAAATCTTTTCTTTTCCAACATGTAATTAAATTAAAATTGGGCTCTAATCCTGAGAGGCTATTTTATTCTTCAAAGTGGACCATCTCTTAAATCCTATTGCCTAATTTACCTTGACACCTAGACAAGAAAGATATCAATAGTGCATACCCCACAAAATGTCAGTAACACAAAACCGACTTTTAGACTAAACTATTGCAGTAGTTAAATGACTCTGAGAATACTAATTGGCAATAAGGATCAAACTAACTGAAGATGCTTTATAATGAGCAAGTTAGAAAAAAATAACATAAACCAGTATGTAATTATCTAAGAATAATTGGAAGTGGACCTCCCATACCAAACAATTCCCCTGATTTCTAATACAGGTTGAGCATCCTCAAGTCAAAAAATCAAAAAATTATGCTTCAAAATCCAAAACTTTTTTAGTTCCTATTTGGCATCACAAGTGAAAAATTCCACACCTGACCTGGTCTCAAGCATTTTGGATGAGATGTACTCAGACTGCAGAACTGTGTGAAAAAAGCAGTTATAGTAAGTTGAATGCCAGCTACATCCATGGCTGGAGCCCCAGAACCTGTAATATTATCTTACATGACAAAAGATGTGTATAGATTAAGGATGTTGAGACAGAATCTTATCCTGGATTATCCAGGCAAGCCCCAAATGTAATCACATCTATCCTTATAACAAAAAGAGACAGGAGGAGTTCAGAGATAGACACACAGAAGGCAAGGCACAGAGGAGATGGGATGTGAAGATGAAGGCCGAGCAGAAAGTTATGTGAACACAAGTCAAGGAATGCCAACTGTACCTGGAAGCTAGAAGAGGCATGGAACAGAGTCTCCCATAGAGCCTTTTTAAGAAATGTAGGTCTTTACCTTGATGTCTAGAAATGTGAGAATACATTTCTATTGTGTTAAGACACCAAGTTTGTAGCAGTTTGTTATGACTGCCCCAGGAAAGTAGTATAGTAGTATCAGTGACTCGTTTATAAAAGGCATTAACCATCAAAAAGTGGGCGAAGGATATGAACAGACACGTCTCAAAAGAAAACATTTATGCAACCAACAAACACATGAAAAAAAGCTTATCATACTCATCATTAGAGAAATGCAAATCAAAACCACATTGAGATACTATCTCATGACATTTGGAATGGTGATCATTAAAAAATCAGGAGACAGCAGATGCTGGAGAGGATATGGAGAAATAGAAACACTTTTACATTGTTGGTGGGAGTGTAAATTAATACAACCATGGTGGAAGATGGTGTGGGAATTCCTCAAGGAACTAGAAATACCATTCGACCCAGAAATCTCATTACTGGGTATATACCCAAAGAATTATAAAACATTCAGTTATAAAGACATATGCACACGTATGTTTATTTTGGCACTGTTTACAATAGCAAAGACTTGGAACCAACCCAAATGCCCATCAGTGATAGACTGGATAAAGAAAATGTGACACATATACACCATGGAATACTATGCAGCCAACAAAAAGTATGAGTTCATGTCCTATGCAGGGACATGGATGAAGCTGGAAACCATCATACTTAGCAAACTGACACAAGAACATAAAACCAAACACCACATGTTCTCACTCATAAGTAGGCATTGAACAATGAGAACACATGAACACAGGGAGGGGAACATCACACACCAGGGCCTGCTGAGGGGGTGAGGGGGTTAGGAGAAGGATAGCAGGGATTGAGGGTATTGGGGAGGGATAACATTAGGAAAAATACCCAATGTAGATGATGGGGGGATGGATACAGCAAACCACCATGGCAGGTGTAGACCTATGCAACAAACCTGCACGATCTGCACATGTACTGCAGAACTTAAAGTATAAGAAAACACACACACACATACATAAAAAAAACAAAAAGAAAACACAATGTCATAGAATTTAAAACATTATATACATTTTAAGAGGTTACATTAATGATGTTAATATATTTCTTTTCCAGATCTTAAATGTATATAAATTAGGCTTTACACATTTGAATAAATTTAATGGTACATTGTTTTTTCTCGTAAAAAAAAAAAAAAAAAGCCATTAACCAAGCAACTGCACTAGAAGGCTGTTCTTCTTGTACGAACAACTGCACAGGTATGCAAAGACACATGATGTCCAGGGGAACGTCATTTATCACTGTGGCAAAATGAAAGTCATTAGAAAATGTATGAATTGTACATTCATAAAAAATTATTAGTATCATATAACTATAAAAGGAATAGGCAGATTTACATGCACTGATATGGCTGAAATGTTGTTAAAAGTGTAATAAATTTTTTAAAAAGTAAAATGTAGAATAGAATGTAATTATTTTAAATTGTACACACAGAAAGACTACTTATGTTGAGGGCAGAAAAATAGCTCAGAGCAATTTGAACTATATGAGGTCTGCAAAATTTATCAGGCACAAAGAGACATGAGTATGAGACTTCAGTCAGCCCCCTCCTCCCCACCCATGTCTGGAGGCAATTGTTCAAAGTAATTTTGTTCTTGACTAGCTGCTTCATCCATTATCTTCATGTTCTGGAGTTTGTCATATAAAACAAACAAACAAAAACAATATATAGCCAATCAATAGCTGATGTTATTTTAGTGTAAACTTTTTGTAAACAACTCAAGAACCCCCTCTTCTTTTCCTTTAAAAATCCACTTGTAGACTGCCACTAATCAGAATGTATATTTAGGGCAAATAAATCAATGCTCCAGAGTTGCAATCTGCAAGCTTGATCCAAATAAACTTTCTATGTATATTAATTTTACCTCAGCTTCTTCTTTTAAGGTGGACAATGTACATATATTTATCTATACAAATTATCTAGAACAATATATAAAAAAGCTATTAATAACAGGTACCTTTGGAAAGTGACAATGTATGATTCAAATATTTTTGAAATGTTTAAATATTATATAATGAGTAAATCTTACGTTTCTATTAAAAACTTGTAAATACAAAAATGTTAAAATATGAAACTTTAGTATGCAAATATAATATAAATATATTTCCTTAGATGTTTACTTGGTTGTGAGTTGTACTTCTGTTCATATTAAATATAAAATGTTCTTATCTTTTTTTGTAATGTTTCTCTCCTTGTAGCTAAATTTTCATTATACTTAAGGAAAGAGAAATAGATCCTTGCTTATAGATATTATCTAGTGGTTACAGAAGACCAGAATATGCTACTCCAGAATATGCCTCTTTACCAAAAGGATAATTTTGAGTTGATTATTTTAAGAACCAGCAGACACAGAAGCAGCTCTGAAAGTCAAGTCACTTTTTGTAAGGGAAATTTATATCTATAAAGAAAATTTCTATTTTAATGGTGTCTGTCTCTTGGTACCGGGAAGAGGAGGACAACTAAATCACTAGAGACTTATCAAAAAAGGAGGCATGGACTTAATCTGTGTAATAAAGGTTATCATTGTTTATCTGCTTTTCCTAGGCATCTCCTCATAACTGGCCCTCCCATGCCCTTCTTTCTTTTTATCAGTGGACGATGGTATTTAAGCCTAAATTCGAATCCACCTCCTTGAGGTTTCTCTGGGTATCTCCCATGTATAATGAGGTATACGTTTTAATACAACTTATTTTTGTTTTTCTCTTGTTAATCTGTCTTTAGTTACTGGGGTTGCAGCTAAGAAAGCATAGAAATAAAAATTTTTTTCCTTCCCTTACATGGGAAGCCTAAACAGTGCTGAACATTGTGGTCACTCCTGAAAAGAGGAATCAGCCCATACTTTTTTTTTTTTCTTAATTATACTTTTAGTTCTGGGGTACATGTGCACAACATGCAGGTTTGTTACATAAGTATACACATGCTGTGGTGGTTTGCGGCACCCATCCATCTGTTACCTACATTAGGTATTTCTCCTAATGCTATCCCTCCCATAGTCCCCCATCCCCGACAGGCCCCATTGTGTGATGTTCCCCTCCCTATGTCCATGGGTTCTCATTGTTCAACTCCCACTTATAGTGAGAACATGTGGTGTTTGGTTTTCTGTTCTTGTGTTAGTTTGCTGAGAATGATGGTTTCCAGCTTCATCCATGGCCCTGCAAAGGACATGAACTTATCCTTTTTTATGGCTGCATAGTATTCCATGGTGTATATGTGCCACATTTTCTTTATGCAGTCTATCATTGATGGGCATTTGGGTTGGTTCCAGGTCTTTGCTATTGTGAACAGTGCTGCAATAAATACACTTGTGCATGTGTCTTTATAATAGAATGATTTATAATCCTTTGAGTATATACCCAGTAATGAGATTGCTGGGTCAAATGGTATTTCTAGCTCTAGATTCTTGAGAAATCACCACACTGTCTTCTACAATGGTTGATCTACGTCATTTTGGGAAAAACTTATCTGAGTGTTTTACATGTTGGCATGTTTGCAGTCTTTTCTTCTCTCCCAGAGTGCTTATGGAAACCATATCTATGGCTCTACAATGAAAGAGGATGTTAATAATCAGTGTGTTTAAGTCCAGTTTTGTTTTTGTTTTTCTCCTTCTAAAGTTTTCAAAGCCACAGAATCCTTTCTAGGAACAGAATCTTACTCAGAGTCCTACTATGCAAGCCAGCTACTCTGGTTTATGGGGTTGGGAGTGTCATAAACAGCCTAGATGTCCACCTATCAGCATCTCCTGATTCCTGAAATGGTCCCTGGGTTCTTCCTAAAAAGTTTAGAATTCCTTAGAGCATAGCTTGGAAGCCACTTGTAATACTTTTCTCACCTCTCAACTTAGGAAAAAAAACAATTATATTTAAGAGATTTTGGATCCTCCATTTTGCATTAGTCTCCAAAGATTCTCCGGTGTTTTGATTCTTTTCTCAATTTGAAAGCAATAGATCATTAACTGACACTACAGAAGAAGAGAAGAAAAAATCCTGGATGCTTCTAGGAGGATTGCATGGCCAGATAATACCTTTCTGACTTTTGTATTAAAATGCCCATTTAAAAAAATCAAATAAATCCACAGGATCTCCTGATATCAATTATGAGATTCAGAAGGATGCTAGAATCCCTAAGGTTTCTAAAAGTACAGTATCATTGGGGCAAGATTAAGAAAAGTACTGCAGCAAGGTGAACCAACCTGGCCACAGGCATCGAGAAACACAATCTTCCATTTCACAAAGGTATGTTTCCCTGATCTATGGACTCCTTTGCCAGCCTGATAACAGAAGTTTATTTGTGAAACGTTGCTCTTTTTAAAATCCTGAAAATATTTAGTTCCATCTATGACACATCTCTTTGTCACTCAACATTTTGTCAGCTATAGCCTTGTGATTCTATGACCCTTCCCCTAGCTCCCTTGAGTAATCATACTTATAATATGGGAAAACTAATCTAAATGCCAACTCTGAGAAGTGGTTGTATATATTGCTGTCATTCACTTGATAAACTATTCTACATACATTAAATAATGATTATGGAAACTATATAATAAAAAGGGAAGTATTTATTATATAATGTTCAGTTTAAAAAGTGATATAAACATGTATGATAGCAAAATTCCAAATATGTGATAAAAGATACACGTAAAAAAACCATAAACATAGGCTATAGAATTAGGATAAGGATTGCAGAAAAAATTATAAATCCTTAATTATGCTAATTTGGTATAATACCACTATAATGTCATAATTTATAAAGTACTTTAAGTTAATATTACACATTTACTTATTTGCCCTAATGTGATTTTTATGTCTGCTTTAAAAATAGGTTGCTTGTATAACTAGTCTACAACTGATTCAAATATAGCTTTTGTAAGGCAATACAATGAAACTAGAAGCTGTATTTTATTTAGAAATCGTACTACATTTTTTAGTTTCTCTTTTTTTTGTTTTATATTGATTTATTTTTAGTAATAGCTAAATGAAATTATGAGACTCTTGCATAATTGTAAATTTGTAAAGAGGATACTCACAGACACCACACAAAAATTTATTTATAAATAATATTTCCTGATTACCAATTGCCTATATACATAACATTTGCTGCTACATGCTATGGTACAGGTAAGTAACAATGAGCAAGATACTTAACAATTTTATATGCATTTTCTCATAATAATACTATGTTGTAGCTATTACCTTCATTTGGCAGGCAATGAAAATAAAATTCAAAGATGTCAAATATCTCGTTTAAAGTCTTAAGGTCTACCACAGTATTTGCCTCACTCTAGAGCTATCTTCTTAGTGAATTAAAAGCCATACACTTCCTACCATCTTATTACTTTTCATTCAAGAACTACTTAAAGTGGTCAAATTGCCACTCCTTCTCCACCCTCCTGTATTTTGCTTGTTCTAATATTTGCTTTCCTTATGGCCACTTGTCCGGGTTTTCCGCCTCCACCATTCCAAATATGCACTTTCCCAATGACTTTAGGAGATGCTCAACTGGTTGGTAATTGCCAAAACAGTAAGAGGAAATGAAAGCTGGAACCCACAGAACATTAACCATTCACTGGATTCAGAAAATAATACCAATAATCAGGATCAAAGAGCCATTTTGAAGGGAAAGACTCTAAATTTCATAGGAACTTAATAAAGTTATCAGGTCTTTCTTCTACCATACACTTATGAGTAAACTGAATTGGTAGATTTTATTTTCTTTTCATGCTTATTTGTCCCCTACTCATGCTTGTCATATTTCTCTGTAGGCAAAGTATAGCCCCCATCCATTCACTTTGGGTTTGGACCTGTGACTTCCTTTTGTCAATGGAATGTAAGTCAATGCAGTATAGGCCATGTCCAAGAGTATGTTTAAAATGTGTTTGCATGTTTTGCTCTTATACGAGTCCTTGCTTTCCAAAATAAGAACATGTCCCTTTAGCATGGATCTCTGAAAATAAGAAAATGTTTCCTGTTTAGCTGAGCCCCCGCAGAACTAACCAGAGCCATGCTTAGGGCCTAAGCAGCATGGGCAAGAGATAAATATCTGTTACTTTAAGCCCAAAGAGATTACAGCTGTTTGACAGAATAACAAAATCTGAGCTGGGGTGCATAAAACAAAACCCTGAAAAACATATTATTGGCTACAAGGATGGGGAACTAATAGTGAGGAATCTGTTAGAATAATTTAGAAAAATGGCAAGTTATGCTAAAGAATAGCAAAATATTTGGTAAAACTTTTCCCTGATATCTTCAAATGCAGAAAATGTACACAATGTATTTGGGGCTCTGGGAAAAGAGGTTTGGAGATGATGTTGGTAGCATGAGTTGGTGATAATTAGCTACATTTAAAAGGTTACTATGGGAAGCAATAAGGCCATAACAGTAGGGTCGCAGGGACAAAAAAAAAAAAAAAAAGCAAAATGGAAAGGTATTACAGGACTTGCAGGATTGAAAGATACATTTCCAGTTTCAGCTTTCCTCATATGACTAGCCAGCCAGTTTTCCTAACACCATTTATTAGACAGGGAATCCTTTATTGCCTGCTTGTCAGGTCTGTCAAAGATCAGGTGGTTATAGAACTGTGACGTTACTTTCAAGGCCTCTGTTCTATTCCATTGATCTATATCTCTGTTTTGGTACAAGTACCATGCTGTTTTGATTACTGTAGCTTTATCCTTACACCTTATACAGGAATTAACTCCAGCTGGATTAAAGATTTAAACATAAGACCTAACACCATAAAAACCCTAGAGGAAAACCTAGGCAATACCATTCAGGACATAGGCATAGACAAGGACTGCAAGACTAAAACACCAAAAGCAATGGCAAGGAAAGCCAAAATAGACAAATGGAATCTAACTTGTAGATCCCATTTAAACTTAAGAGCTTCTGCACAGCAAAAGAAACTATCATTAGAGTGAACCAGCAACCAACAGAATGGGAAAAAATTTTTGCAATCTACCCATCTGACAAAGGGCTAATATCCAGAATCTACAAGGAATTTAAACAAATTTACAAGAAAAAAACAAACAACCCTATCAAAAAGTGGGTGAAGGATATGAACAGACACTTCTCAAAAGAAGACATTTCTGCAGCCAACAAACATATGAAAAAATGGTCTTCATCACTGGTCATTAGAGAAATGAAAATCAAAACCACACTGAGACATCTCACACCAGTTAGTATGGTGATCATTAAATAATCAGGAGACAACAGATGCTGGAGAGGGTGAGGAGAAATGGCAACACTTTTACACAGTTTGTGGGAGAGCAAATTAGTCCAACCATTGTGGAAGATGGTGTAGTGATTCCTCAAGGATGTAGAAATAGAAATACCATTTGGCCGAGAAATCCCATTACTGGGTATACGCCCAAAGGCTTATAAATGGTTCTATTATAAAGACACATGCACATGTATGTTCATTGTGGCACTGTTTACAACAGCAAAGACTTGGAACCAACCCAAATGCCCATCAATGATAGACTGGATAAAGAAAGTGTGGCTTATATACACATTTTATGACACTGACATCAGTGAGGTTTGTTAACCACCAGCATTTCTTATAAAGGATCAAAAGAAAAAAACCCACTAAAGTAGGAGGCAAAGCTGAAAGAGATCATTTCCATTATACTTTATAAACATCAAATTCACTAAGAAGATCCTCTCCAAGGAAATGTCATATTAAAGCACAGAATTCACAACTTCAAGTCCTTATATTTAGAATTTGTTATTGTTACATAATAAACACTAAACGCTGATAATGAAGTTGGTGCTGAATGGAATAAAAATGAACCCACAGTTAAATATAACCTAGATTAAAGCTATAGAAGCTGCTAAAATCAGTTTATTCGATTCTGCTTGTCGCTTCTGGAAGACGACCAGAAAGAATCATCACCCTAAATACAGAGAAAAGAAAAGCTTCCCTTTTTCTTTTCCCCATACCTTCCTGCGCTAGTCAAGATTGTGAGTCTTCCCTAGAACACATAAACAAGCACACACAGTTCTCTGGGAATTGATGGCATACTTGTACCACACCAAATTAGAAGTAACAAATTTAGTAGGAACATTTTGTCTTTACACATTGTGTCCAGTTTTCTTCCCCCTTTGCCTTCCCCTAAAGACTTGTAGGCAGCCTCTTCCAGGTTTGGTGACATCAGGGAATAAAATATATCAATAATGCCAGGCATCAACTTGAGACTAATTTAATTTCTCACTTTTTAAATTATTATATTGTTCAGTTTTGTTTCCACCTTGAATTCTCCTATATCTGGGTATCTGCCCATCATCAATCAGAGATTTCCCTGCCTGACTGGGTTCCACTCTGTCTCAGTCTATACACGCATGCTTGCTCTGACTTTGTTCCAGCGTACATAAGTAGCTCTCTGTTCCTTGTCCTAACACTTCCTCAATACACCTTCCCTCTCCACCAGAGACACTATGCTTTTCTGACCTTTGGTTTACCAACCCCATTCACTCTAGGCTGAGAGACAGCCCACCAACAGCTGAGTGGGCAGCACCAGGCTGCTGTCCTTCCTACCCTGCTCACTAGAAGGACAACATTTCAAACCTGGGAACAGCAGGAAGGAGCTTTCTATCTTCTACCAGACAATCTTTCCCTTATTTTCTGTTCTAGAGAAAGAGGAGTCCTTCTCATGCTAATTCATTTGCTTAAGATTTTTAATGAAGTCTCGTGTTTCTAAAGGATTTGGTGTTAGTAATTTTCACACTTTATTTTTAATTTATCCGTCTTTTCTAGTTCTTTCCCTTAGCCTAAAAAATTTGTATTTTTCCCCAAGCCTAGAAGAAATAGGAAAAATGTCCTCTTTTAGAGTTGCCTTTATCTTGAGCTAGCACTAAATTTCTTTCTTCTTCACTTCAGAATTTCATGCAAGAGCCATGTTTCCTTGTAGAGTCTACCTTATCATCACATTTGCATTGGCATTGTGAATTTCTTGCACTAGGCCTTTCTCTTATAAAGTTTGACTGCATGAATTTTTTCCTAAAGAAGAGCTTTGGCTTTCTAATCTCCAAAGCCACTAAAGTTCATCTCATTAAAATTTTCTATGATATGTAATAATATTTAATTGTACCTTGTACTTGAGACTTTGCAGTCCTTGGCTTCTCTCTTACTATATCACTGTTCTTTCTTCAATGGCTACTTTTCCTCATTAGGTCAAACATATATGTAGGTTCCCATAAAGGTTAAATTGTTGGCTCTTTTATCTTTACCAACTTTCCATAATATAATCTATCTCTATAGATTCAGTTACCACTTTCATTCATGGTGTGTTCCAATTCTCTATCTCTTACAGTAATCCTTTTCCTAAATTTAAATTCTTCATTTATTACCACTTCGTAGATATTTTCAAATGGGCACTCCCACCGAAATGTTAAATTTTTGAGTTTATATATTGTAGGAACTGTTCCTAAGCTGAAAAACTCCAAGTCCTTTCTTTAATAAGTAATTCCTCTTTAACAGTTCTTGAATGTATCTTTCTTTTCATTTCTCTCTTGATCATCGTGGTTCATGTGGTTTTCACCTCATACATGGATGACTGTATAGTCTCCTAAAGGACTGTCTCACTTTCAGTTTCCCAGTCTTGCCTCCCATATCTTTCCATGCTTCTGGCCTCTCTCCAACACATCCTAGCAGGATTAATCTCCCAATAGTACTTCTCAGATTGGGCTACTCCTTCATCTTCAGTAGCACCTCACAGTCTTCAATCCTGGGCATACCAAAATTTGACTACCTTAAATCTTTCTTGGCTATTTTTCACAATTTCCTATATTTTATTCAAATTGCATTACAATCTATCAGAAGACACCTGTCTCACAGGATGCTGACAGGTGTTACATGGAAATAATTGGTAGATTTGAGAAATTTTTTGTTAAATGTTATATTTATTTCACAATTTCTCAGCATCTTAATTATGTTAATATGCAATCTGTGTGTGTGTGTGTGTGTGTGTGTGTGTGTTGTTGTCTTTGAGATGGAGTTTCATTCTTGTTGTCCAGGCTGGAGTGCAATGGTGCAATCTTGGCTCCCTGCAAACTCCGCCTCCTGCATTCAAGTGATTCTCCTGCCTCAGCCTCCTGAGTAGCTGGGATTACAGGCATGCACCACCATGCCCAGCTACTTTTGTATTTTTAGCAGAGATGGGATTTCTCCATGTTGGTCAGGCTGGTCTCAAACTCCCAATCTCAGGTGGTCTGCCCACTTTGGCCTCCCGAAGTGCTGGGATTACAGGTGTGAGTCACCGTACCCGGCCACAATTTGTTTTAGTTAGACAATACAGAACTCATAGACTTCCTTTCATATACAAAATTTTTATTCAAGAAAACCCATTTTCCCTCCATTTATCTGACCTACCTGAATTGTCGCATGATGAAATCACACCTATCCTTCCACACAAATAGGTGATGTCATTTAAAATAAAATGGATTTATAATCATTACTAAGAAAGGAAAATTCCCTTCTCTAAATTCTCAGTTAATACTTGATTATACCATACTATATTTCATATTTGAAATTATCCATGCCTCTTCCCAATTTTGAACTGTCAGCATCTTGAGACCACAAACAGTGAATAAGTCATATTTATATTCACTACAACGTCTACCACAGTGACCTCAGACCAAGTAAATAACTTCATGTCAGGGTATGCTGAACTTTACTTTTTTTATAACTATTCTTAAAAATTATTTTTTATAATAGTTCACTTCTTTTATCCCCTAGGATGTTAAAATTTATGTAAATTAATTATATAAACTAGCACTTAAAAATAAAATTATAACCCTGACACATAGTTTGTTGCTCATGCAATGCTAAAACAGACATTGCTGCTAGAATCCTTATCTGCAGATCATGATAAAGTTTAGATCTACTCAATGGATTTTGTTTAAAAGCTGAATATATTTCCATATATGAGGTATAGGAAAAGTACTAAGTAAAACTAGGTAAAGTAAGTTTAGTCTTCCTAAAAGGTTTTTAAATGATCAGTAGAATTATATTTGGAATTTCTAGGGTCAGTTTAACACAGTTCCTTTGGGATCAGCATGTAAAACTCATCATCAAAGACCTTGGGGAATGAAGCTGTGTTATGAGATTCTTGGGGACTCAGGACTATAACTGGCTTCAAGCTGGTCCTTGTAGGTGATGGAAATAGACCTATTCTGAGAGGAGTTCTGACTGAACTGAGCCATGTTCCTCCGGGACCTCAGACAAAAATGACCTGAATTTTATTGGTTCCCTATGTGCATACAGCTGACCCTCTCAAAGTAGCCAGTGACAGAGAGATCCCTACACAAATACGAGATGAATAAATAGTATACATTGAATTGAATCCCTGTTTGAAATACTATGTGCAGAAACATTTGAACTTGAAAGGAGCTGCAAGGTGAGAACTATTCTTCATTCCTTTTCATTCCATCCTCCTTCCCATGCTTAAATCTCCCTCTAACTTGTAGGCACATCCTGATGAACAGGAAAATTATTACAGGAGATAATTTGGTTAGGAAAAAACATATTAACAACTTTTCTACAATTTTTGAAGCAGTTCTATAAAAACATATTTGCAATGAGCCATGGAGGTATCTACATTAACACACACACACACACACACACACACACACACACACACACAGACACACACACACACACACACACACACACACACACACACACACACAGCATTTGCTAGCATGAGTAAAGCTGGGACTCCAAACTGTATGCTTACAGAGCTAGTGAACTGAAGAACATTATAGAAGTTTATTTCCATGAACTGACAATTTTGTTTGTTTTGCAGTGTGGCTACAGACAGACAGGACAGTTCATGGATGCCCAGGAGGGACCAAAACAATAAACAAGATGGATGGCATGATACATACACTTTTCTAGCCTGCAGGAAAATTTGAGGTTCCAGAGGATAGGTGATTTAAGAACTGATGCTATAGAAGCTGTTTTCACAAAATACTTTGAGACTCTAAACACAATGATGCCTTAAGATTCAGATGGTCAGGTGTGACATGGATTTGAACAGGGGGCATTTTTGCCATTGCTGCCTGCACCTCAGCTGTGGGTATTTGGGAATGAATTACTTTGGAAACACTAAAGGAAAAGAACTTTATATAGGCAGTGTTTTTATTGCTGCTGTTGTTTTTTTCCACTGAGGACATTAGCAATGGTGAGAAAGCAATAGTGCGAAAACTCATTTGACTTTTCTCTCAGCTCATGTGCTTCCCAGAAATATTTGGTGGAGGACTTTACAGAGAATTCAGGGTCATGGTAAAGGCAAATGAAGGGTGAACAGTCAGCAGAACTGTAATTATTATTATCAACCTCCCTTTTTGGTCATCAGTTCATCCATTCATTTGTTCAACAAATATCAATTGAAAGCCTACTGTTTGCCAACTAGAGTGGCTACAGGGCTAAACAAAACATGGCTACAAATTTTTGTAGAGGAAAGAGGCAATGAGAAAGTTGGAAATGTAAATAAGAAAATTACAGATTGCATTTTATATAAAAAATAAATAGGATATTATAATAGAGATTAATCATTCAGGGAATAGAGGTTAAACAAAGTTTGCAAGTAGAGAGTGGCCAAGAAAGTAGAAGCTGGAGAAATTTTCATTTTACATATTCTGAAGAGTAGAAGCTAAAGAATTTCCTTTTCTCCTTTCTGTCTCCTTCTCAATCCAAAATCCAATAGCAATCAAGATAACTAATTTTCAGTCTAAAAGAAATAAGGCAGCATAATTCCTATAAATCCAAGGTTATTTTTCAAATCTGGTTAAACAATATCTTGAAAACACTACACTGGAGAAAGTCCTCTTCTGTGATGTTCGGCCTCAGGACTTTCGGAAGTTCTCAGGGTCACCTCACTGATGTCCTGTTTCATTCTTTCTTGGCTATGCGCCCCACAGACTTGGACTGGTTTCTACTTTTACTGTCCTTTGCCTCTCTATCCTCTGTAAAAGTTCTGTTCTTGGAAGTTTTGAATGCAAAGTGGGATAGTCTCCCTAACTTGCTTTTTCTTGATGTCAGTAAAGCTAGGCAGAAAACACCTTTATTTTTCAGATTATTACTAATCATTACTGAGGAAAAACACATGAGCATTGTAATAATGGTTAACATGAATAGGTTCCACAGCTTGAAGCTATGAAATATTAACTGTGCTGGTCTTCAATTACAGACCCTGCCTGTCTCTGAGATGATCATTTCAGTGGCAATAACTTGCTACCCTTAATTTTTATACTTAGAGGTAAGCCTTACTTACCATGCTTCTTTCTTCATTCTAATTCTGCCCTTATGATGAAATCAAGGTACAACATTGCATCTAATATTTTCATGTTTCTGGCATTCAATCATTCATCCATTCATTCACCAAATGTTTATTTGGTATTTCGTTTTATGCCAAAGACTGTGCCAGACATTGTAAATACAAAACGACCAAAACATAAGACATAGTCTCTGATCTATAAAAGGACATAATGTAGGAGGTAACCATGAAGTAGATAATTACATCATATGATAAACATCATGAGACAGATAACTTCAGATTTCTATGGGGCTAAGAGGAGAATAAATCTAACCTGGATAATAACAGTTAAGTAACTATAACAAGAAGAGTTAAGGTTGCACTGAATGGTTTGAACTGTCTTGAAGAATGACATTAACTCCTAGGATGAGTTTGGGTAGGGTGAAATTGGGAGTGGTAAAAGTTAACAAAAAAATACCAATGGGTGATGGCAATGGTGGCCCATCTATAGTGGCCACTGCCATGATGCCAGCTATAGTGGGAGGGGCACAGCCAGGGCTCCATATAGCTGGGAATAGGTGGAAGCTCCACTCCCTTTTGACATGGCAAGGCAGGAGTCTTGTGTCTCTGGAAGCAGCTTCAGCCACCTAGCCATGGCTGGGGACCTGGGCATCCCTATGCTCTTGGGAGCTGGAGGCAGGCAGGAGTCCCGCCTTCCCGGGTACAGCTGCAGCCACCCAAGCCACACTGTGGATGCAGGCATGTCTGCACTCCTGGGGGCCTGGGAAGGTCCTCCTGCCCCTGCAGGCTCAGAACTGCCTGCTACCACAGCCAGTTTCTCTCTGCTCCTGGTGCCTGTTTTGATCTTGGAGCACGCCTGAGACCGAGCCTGGGCACTGTTGCAACCCAACTGGGTGTGCATTCACTTGGGGCAGCACTGACATGCCGGCTCCCAGCTATCTCAGCCCCCTAGATTTTGGGCATCAACAAGCACAGCAGGGAGACAAAGTGGGGGTTGAGGGCAGCTTGGCGCTGGCTTGCTGACACCCCGTGGAATGAGCAGCCTGGGCAGCATGAACAGCTTCAGGAGGCAGACAGACTCCTGGGTAGAAAAGGGTGGGTTCCTGTTGAAGCCCTACCTACAAGCTGGGGAAGGCCTAAAGCTTGGGGGCCTGGCTGCCAGCCCCAAGGACCAGAATAAGAAATTATGGTGCTTTTTCTGGGCCTGTCCACGGCTGCCCATGAACCAATCAGCATGCACTTCCTCCCATCTGAGGCCCATAAAATCCCTGAACTCAGCTAGACTCAAAGAGATGATGGGACAACCTGCCCACGTGGAAGAGTTACTCACTCCAGAATCTTCTCTCTGCTGAATGCTGAGCAGACATCAGGCCTACCAGCTGCAGAGAGGAGCTACCCAATTCAGGATATCATCTCTGATGAGTACTGAACACTCATTGGGACATCCTGGGTGCAGAGAGGAGCTACCTACTATGGGTCTCCTCTGAGCTGTTCTATCACTCAATAAAGCTTTTCTTCACCTTGCTTAGCCTCCACTTGTTCATGTATCTCATTCTTCCTGGACACAGGATAAGAACTCAGGACCCACCAAATGGTGGGGCTAAAAGAGCTGTAACACAAACATGGCTAAAACATACCCCTTCCTCGCCATGTTGCAGGTGACAAGAAGGAGAGAAGAGCTGTGGCCCTTCACAGAGCCCAGACCTAGGAGTTCCCTGAGCCAGGGTTGTGACTGCAGCCAGCATACCTAGCTGTGTGCAGTGGTTGAACCCCATGCTCACTCACTCACACAGCCCTTGCCATTCCAAACCTGGCTCACTCTTGGCAGGTATGAGATTCATGCCAGTAGAGTGAGCTGAGTGCAGCCTGCCAGACCAAGTGGGTGGAATGAGCCCACCAGGCTCGAGTAAAAACTTGGGCAAAGATGCCACCTGCCACAGAGGTTTCTGGCTGGTGAGGCAACACCCAAGGATCCTATAATATTTGTATGTCCTGGAAGTAAGAGACAGCATGGCACCATGACATATATAGTTGGAAATAAATTAGGGTAGAAAAGCACACAGTCCATTCTTCTTAAAGCTCTGGAAATTACATACTGGTTTTTGAGTAAGGGAATGATTTGGCTAGTTTGCATTTTAGAGACAGGGTAAAGAAGACAGTTGAAGACAGTTTATAGCAGCAAACTATTAGATTCTATCGCAAGCAATCTAGAGAAGCCACGACGAAACAGTAGACTTGGGGAAAGACAAGTGGGAAGATTTGAGAGCAATTAAGGAACTAGAACCTTGCTGTACTTGGAAGGTGGATGCTAACAATAGTGGAAGAAAAGAGAGGGGTTGAGAACGAGACAGATATTTGACCTGAAAGACGCACTGAAACTATTTATTTATTGAGACAAGTTTTGGGTAAAAGAAGATAACATGTTTAGTTTCGAATAAGTTCCAATTTGGAGTAAGCTATAAATAGTGCTAGCTTTGTTAATAAACATTTGCATACAAGGATTCAGAGCACCTTAAAAATATCTTTAATATTTTAATGTTAAATGTTCAATTTTTTCCAGTTTAAGTGTTACCCCTTCCAGTATGCCTCTGGCCTACCCAACAATGACGTGTTGGATCAAACTCTTCACACACAAACCTCAATTTTGTCTTTTTACTAGAAAGGAAACTATAGTTCACAAAAATACAGCAGTCTCAATAACTCATCCTAGATTCCATTATAAATTCAAAGCATCAGAAATTCACAACTATTCATTAAATCTTTCTAAGAAAAAACACTAAGTGCCACATTAATACACACACACACACACACACACACACACACACAAAAGCAATGGGCTAAAACATATAATAAAGTGTAAAATAAGCTGTATATGTATGGAATAGTGTGCAGATGAAACTCATTTCAAGTGACATTTGCATTTATCAAAAGATTTTAAGTAACATTTGCATAAGGTAAGAAGTATAAATTATATAGGAAACATGCAACAAAAATATGTCCCTTTAACTACTAGTAGATAAAAAATACTCTAGGAAGACATTATGTATTATCTTCACTCCATTTTTTGCATTTTGTTTCCTTCTTTAATGTGGCATACTTTTATTCTCAAATAGATTAAACATTATAATAATTTACAGTAGTTGAGGTGTAAGAGAAAAGTGATTTCTTAGTTCTCTATTTTTCAGAAATTATAAATTCAGTTAGTGGGGGTGTACCTAATTGTTTATGATTGTTCTTTACATACATTTGCTATGTTTGGAGAGATAAATGGTTAAAAAAATCCAATCATTACTAAATAGAGTTTATATGAGTAATAGTTTGCTGTTAGCCACTATTAAAAAAATCAGGAGCTGCTTGGCATCAAAAAAGAAAAGAGCAAAAACCACATCAGCATACTAAAAAAAATTGTACTTTAAAAAATAAAAGTTTAATTTAAAATATTAGTTTATTCAAAGTGCACATATATTCAACACAAAAAATTATTTTTATCCAATTAGTGAAAGAACATAGTAAAAATACTAAAAAATGAAGTAAATTGTTTTTACCTAGAAGCATAATAAATCAGAAGCAAATTCTGTCAAACGTTAGTCATTGAGAACATCAATCTGTACAATGACTCTGCTGTCAACTTCAGGTTTTGAGACTTAATCATTTCAGGAGCAAGAAAGCCATAAGTCATATTTTACTCAAGAGACACTTGGGTACACATATTCAAGCTGTTACCCTCATAAATTTCTTGACAATTTGCCTGAAGGTCAATTGGCAATGAAATAATAAAAAATTTAATTTTTGAACACATTATGTGAAGGAGGATTTAAAGAAATATTTAGTCATTTGGCTTCATATATATATAAAACTGGGAAATATGAGACAGCTGCAAATCTAGTAAACACATTATAGTCCTGAAGTATACTTAATATGTAAGTGCATGATGTGGAAAGTGGAAGTGCTAAATAACATCAGGACATCTGACCAGGGTCATTTTCTCCTAAAAGTGCTCATTTTAAAATTTATTATATATCAAAAGAAGCATAGTTTATTAGTATATAATCCCTACACAGATTTTATTACATCATGCATTATATTTTTTCAGATTGTGGCACAATTAGGGTTGATTACAAAATAGGCCACAAATGTTTCCCCTCTCTGCATCCTCTTCTTTTAACACTTTTCTTTTACCTTTACTTTGAGGCTTGAACATGTGATCTGATGTGTATACTAGCTGCCGTAACAAAATACAATGGTGGCTTCAACAATGGAAATTTGTTTTTTCATAGTTCTGCAGGTTGCAAGTCTGAGATCTGAGTGCCACATAATTGGGTGAGGGTGAGGGCTCTTTTGCCGTGTGCTCACTTAGCCTTCCTCTGTCGAAGAAAAAAGTGAGAGAGATCAAGTTATCTGTTGTCTCATAAGGGCACTGGTTTCATCAGAACAAGGGCCCACCATCATGACTTAATTACCTCTAAAAGGTACCATCTCCAAATTGCATCACACCAGGCATTCTGGGGGTACACAAAGATTCAGCCCATAACACTGTGACCAGTGAATAAAATAATAAGGAATATGAATATATGAAAGAAGTAGATATTTGAAAACCATTTGTGAATTTGAATCTGTCCTCTCTTGTAGGTTGTAAGGATGTCTTGGGACCCTTGTCATCACCACCCTATGAAAAATGACAGGCATAGGCCTTGTTCCATCATTGCCCTTGTTGACCCAGACTCGCTTAGTTATGGGTAAGATGACCTAAAAGCTGAGGATCAGACCTACCATTTTATGAGACAACTGTAACTGAGTCTTAGTTTTTTAGAAATCCCAAACCTTCTAGCATGTTTGAATTTGATCCGTCTTCTGTCCTATTATATCCATTGTAATGTGGGATACCAGAATATCACTGGAGTAACAGCCTTTCCAAATGTACTCCTATCTCTGTAGCATGACTTCTATTTTGCCTGCTGCTTTTCACGCCAGTTCCCAAAGGACGGAAATCCTTGCCTAAATTTTAGCCCTTTTTATTAGAACATATATCTCCTACCTTATTTCTGCCACACTGCTCCTCTTTTCACACCTTCTTCCCAGTACCTCTTATTTTATTTATTTTTTATTTTTATTTTATTTTTTGAGATGGAGTCTCGCTCTGTCACCCAGGCTGGACTGCAGTATTTTGATCTCGGCTCACTGCAACCTCCGCCTCCCTGGTTCAAGTGATTCTCCTGCCTCAGCCTCCCAAGTAGCTAGGACTACAGGCATGCACACCACCATGTCTGGCTAATTTTTTGTATTTTTAGTATAGATGGGGTTTCACCATGTTATCCAGGATGGTCTCGATCTCCTGACCTCATGATCTGCCCACCTCTGCCTCCCAAAGTGCTGAGATTACAGGCGTGAGCCACTGCTCCTGGCCTACCTCTTACTTTAGAGATATGATAGCACTGCAGGGAATTTTGACTTAACCTAAACAGACTTACTAGCAATACAAATAACATTGGTGCTCTGACAAAAAATATCAGCACAGTTCAGATTCCCTCTGCTCTCCTCACCTGACTGGCCCTTTCCAATGTCAACACTAGTTCATGTGTAATCTAAGCTCCCTGGACACAGTGATATGGATTACCTGACACCTTAAACAGTTCTATCAACAAAGTTTTGCCAAAAGAAGCATGCCTCTTTCTATCATTAAATTCACAAATATTTATCAAACAACTCCTATATGGCAGAAGTCCAGTGTGCTAGGACTAAGAGTATAAAGATGAAACAAGATACAGTCTATGCCTTCGTGGAGTATATAATCCCTTTAGAGATAATAACAAGGAAAAAAAGAGTATAACGCTTTATGGCAACTTTACCCTGCTAGAATTATCTGAATTCCTAAAAATGGAAATTTATTTTAGTGACTATTTTCTTAGTTCTTCTAATATAACACAAATATTATGAAACAATGTAAAGGAGAAAAGTTAATTCAACATATAAAATGAATAAATTAGGTGTAAGGCTTAGGTCATTAGGGAATAATTTTCTTATCAAAATCTAGTTGGATTAAAAAGTGGATGATAAGAAACTTCTTGGAATTAAAAGAACTTGTTCTAACCCAATGCAAAGAAACTAAGAAACGAAGAAAGGCTTGACGAAATGTTAACAACAATACACAATTTAGAGAGGAATATAAGTGAATTAATGGAGCTGAAAAACACAACACGAGAACTTTGCGAAGTATGCACAAGTTTTAACAGCCGAATTGATCAAGCAGAAGAAAGGATATCAGAGGCCGAAGACCAACTTAATGAAATAAAATGTGAAGACAAGATCAGAGAAAAAAGGATAAAAAGAAACGAGCAAAGTCTCCAAGAAATATGGGACTATGTGAAAAAACCTAATCTACGTTTGATAGGTGTACCTGAATGTGATGAAGAGAATCAATCCAAGCTGGAAAATACGCTTCAGGATATTATTCAGGAAAACTTTCCCAACCTAGCAAGGCAGGACAATATTCAACTCCAGGTAATACAGAGAACACCACAAAGATATTCCTCAAGAAGACCAACCTCAAGGCACATAATCGCCAGATTCACCAGGGTTGAAATGAAGGAGAAAATACTGAGGGCAGCTAGAGAGAAAGGTCAGGTTACCCATAAAGGGAAGCCTATCAGACTCACAGCAGATCTCTCACCAGAAACCCTACAAGCCAGAAGAGAGTGGGGGCCAATATTCAATATTCTTAAAGATAAGAACTTTCATCCCAGAATTTTACATCCAGCCAAACTAAGCTTCATAAGCGAAGGAAAAATAAAATCTTTTGTGAACAAGCAAGCACTCAGATATTTCATCACCACCAGGCCAGCTTTACAAGAGCTTCTAAAAAACCACTACAAATAGAAAGGAACAACCAGTATCAGCCTTTCTAAAAAATACCAAAAAATAAAGAACATCAACATAATTAAGAACTTGTATCAACTAATGGGCAAAACAGCCAGCTAACATTAAACGGCAATATCAAACTCACATACATTATTATTAATTCAACTAAATCCCCCAATCCAAAGTCACAGACAGGCAAAAAAAGCCAAGACCCATTGGTATGCTACATCCAGACCCATCTCACATGCAAGGATACACAAAGACTCAAAACAAAGGGATGGAGAAAAATTTACCAACCAAATGGAGGGCAAAAATAATAAATAAATAGAAAGCAGGAGTTGCAATTTTTGCTGATAAAATAGACTTTAAAGCAACAAAGGTCAAAAGAAGCAAAGAAGGATATTACATAATGATAAAAGGATCGATGTAACAAGAAGAGCTAAAATATACACACACCCAATACAGGAATACCCAGATATGTAAGACTTACAAAGAGACTTAGAGTCCCACACAATAATAGTGGGAGACTTCAACATCAATATCAGACAGGTCAATGAGACAGAAAGTTAACATCGATATCTAGGACTTGAACTCAGATCAGGAACAAGTAGACTTAATTAACATTTATAGAACTCTCCACTTTAAATATACAAAATATACACTTTTATCAGTACCACATCACACCTATTTACAGGTTTAAATGAAATATTGGTTGGCTGCTTGTTAGTTATTTTCTTCCCTCATATTTTTTTTCCATGTCTCTTTTACTAAACACAATTACAGGCATACCCATTTTTAGACTGCATTCTAGCCCGGGCAATAAAGCAACACCCCAGTTCTCTCTCCCTCTCCCTCTTCCTCATTCTTCCTCTCCTTCATTTTTTCTTTCTTTCTTTTTTTTTATTCTTTCTCTTTCTTCCTTTCTTTCTTAAAATAAATAAATAAATAACTTCTAAGAATTAAAAAAAAAAACAGGTAGGCTTCTAATGTGAATGACTAATCCTCTTACATACTGCTTAAATCAGAGAACTGTTGCACAAGAACTGAAAAAAAAATACATATATTTATATAAATTATATATATATATATTTTTAGTATTTTTTTAAGTTTTTTTTAGTATGTTTTATATATATATATATATATATATATATATACATATATATAAAACATACTAAATTTTTAACTATTTTCTCAAATATTAAACAAAGGCTCACTAAATCTAATCACAAGACCAGTCATCAGTGCTTTGTTTGTCAAATAGTTTAGGTTCATAAGCTATGATCTTTGGGACATATGCTTAGACAAATTTCAGTAGTTTAATTAAGAAAAAAACAACTGTCTCTAGTAGGTGTTAGCTTTTTTCCTTTAAATTGTACCCATATATACCATCATTCTCAGCAAACTGACAGAAGACCAGAAGATCAAACACCGCATGTTCTCACTCATAGGCGGGTGTTAAACAATGAGAACACATGGACACAGGGAGGGGAGCACTACACACTGGGGTCAGTTGGGGGGAAATAGGGGAGGGACGGTGGGGGGTGGGAAGCTGGGGAGAGATAGCAAGGGGAGAAATGCCAGATGTAGGTGATGGGGAGGAAGGCAGCAAATCACACTGCCACGTGTGTTCCTATGCAACAATTTTGCATGTTCTTCACATGTACCCCAAAACCTAAAATGCAATAAAATAAATGGGGAAAAAAAAAAAAAAGAGAATGAATAATTAGAATGAGGAAAAATGAGAGTGGCTTGAGAAAGTCAAGGCCTAGGGAAAATACTTCAAGATCAAATGCAGGAAATTAAGAGGCATTCTCTTCGGTGAACTCTATTTCTATGTGAATTGGTCATTAACAGATAGGTAGGGGAAAGGGGAGGTCATAGATTTACATAGTGAACTTTAAGAAGATGATGAAGTGTGAAAGGCGAGACAGAGGGGCTCTGTGAAGGGAAAAAAAGGGATAGAAGTAGTAATAAGGGTCCAGCTGAGTTTAAACATACAAACTATTGGTAGCACTGGCTTACCTTGTTTTGAATGACTGAGGGATTTTTTCCCCCAGCAATTCTCTGCAACCTGTGTCTAGGAACAGAGGAGGTACATCACTGGAATTGCCCAAGGTGAGAGAGATTTATAAGGTAGGTGAAGCAAAAAAAACTAGGAAGAAAGGAGTTGAGAATAGCTGGTTAGCCTATATGTTAGAGTAGGTAGGTAGGCAGACATGAGCAGGGCAGGAAAGCCTCCCTACCCAGGAATGTCAAGTGACCATCAGATGATGGTCAGGCTATTGTTAAACTGTCTCTCTAAAATAATCATTGAATTCCAGGCACGGAAAAAAAAAATCTAGTTGGAAAAAGCTGCTCTATGGTAGTAAGTATTGTATAAGGCAGTATAACTACACCAGCCTGAGATCATAAAACCATTTTGGTTGATCCTTGAGTGATGATCATGATTTCATCGAGTAACAAGAGTAAAAAAAAAAAAAATCCAACAAGAATTTTTGCAAAAATTCCTCTCAAGATAGATAATGATATCCTTGAATAACAGATAAAGTAAATGCCCTCTTCCAGTTAGATAACCAATGATGTTCCCACAAATGTCACAGCAAAGACCAATAGACTTAAGTCATTTGAAGAACTGATATACAGAATTAAACATGCAGTGTCATTTTTATAAACCTGTTCCAATATTAAGATCAGTGCTATGAGTGAGAAATGAATATCATAATATTTTATTCATTTTTGTTAATATCCTTTTGGGTTATATGAGAGTTTTTCATTCCTATGACTGTACACTACACAAAAGAGAAGAAAATATACCAATTGAATGCTCATGTAAAGTATTTTATTGCTAACAAAAATTACTAGACATTACTTGTGAACAAAAAAAAAAAAAAAAAAAAAAACCTGTTCGCTGACAACTTGTCTAGTCTATAAGTAACACAGTATACTACCTTACCGAGTTAGAGTTTAATTTTGTTCAATATCATGGGATTATAAATGTCAGCATTTATTCTATGTTATGACACATTCTTACTAGTATATTTTAGAATCAACTTCAAGAAACAACTGAATCTATTTGCCAATTATTGTCAAAGAGAACAGCTCAATATTAATTATCCCAAAACCAATTCATCAATTTTGGCAAATGTTCTTCTACACTCAGATATAAAATGCTAAAAGTTTAATTCAAGGGGTTAGCTTCATTATATGTGGAAATATTATGTAGCAAAGTCATTCTGACATCCTTATCATACTGCTCAAAATTACAAATTTTATAAGAGGCTTGTAAGTTATTTTATTATAGAGGTGATGGAAATGAGACTTTAGCCTACAAAATATCCTCAGTCAAAGTCAACTCTTTTATGCTTTAGAGTGCAGAATTCCATGGCTTTGTTAAAGCTCAGGTCAAAAAGCTGACTAGATCCAAAACTGCATTTAAATTAAAGTCCTTGGACTACTATAAAGTACACTTGTAGGACTAATTTCATAGAGAGATGGCACAGCCTTCCATGCAGGTAAGAACACAAATAAAGCTCTTTGATTATTATATAACAATGTCATGTTTACAATCCACACTATTAGAATTCAATGCATACGTAATTGCAATAGGCAATACAAAACTGTGATGAACTTTAGACTCGATCATTTGCTATCCACCTTTAGTCCAAAGTCAGCCAAAGAATCAACATGTTGCTGTAAATTTCCTTGTGAATGTAACCTCTCTGCTCCAAGCACATGGTGATAAAGAAAAAATCTGAAAAGGGAGAAACAAATTAAATATCTAACCAAAATGATGATAATAACAGTATCAACAAGAAGAAGCATCTCCATTGCCCAGAAACAGAAGGAAAATACAGCACGATGAAACAATGAGCCTGCTGGGATATAGGACTGGGAGAAGTCAATGAAGCAGAAGTTTGTGCTCTGCATGGTAGAGGAGACTCTAAGTACCCCATGCAAGATGGGAGGTAAGAAAGTCTGTCTCACTGATACAAGCTTGGCGCCGGTCCAGCCTGCTTTCCATACCTTCAAAGCCTCCTGATTGCAGGAATAAAAAAAAGAAACTGTTACTCATCACTACCTGAGAGTATATATATATATATACACACACACACACATACAGACACATATATGTGTGTGTGTATATGTGTATATATATGTGTGTGTATGTGTATGTGTGTGTGTGTGTGTGTGTGTGTGTGTGTGTATATATATATTTTTTTTTTTGCACTGGAACCAAAGGGACACTAGCAGAACTTTACAGCAAAAACTGATTGAAGCTACTCCATGGGCTTAAAGCCTAAATTCTAATAGCTTCCAAACAAGTACAGGATGTAAGGATGCTTTTAGGCTTCAAAAACTGCTTGAGAAAATTGTGCATATGTGCATATCTTATGATTACCTATTTTAATCTTAGGTGTGCACAGTTGTGCATGAGAAGAAATATAAAGGAATTTTGATGGCAGCATGGTATATAAGAGTCAAAAATTAGATCAATAGGAGAATGTATATCAATAGGAGAATCCATTATTAAAGTACACATATTCATAAATTACCTAAAGCTATATATTTGAACCATATCATTTCAAAACATATCATTAAACAAATAAAGTATGTGATTTTCTAAAAGGACTAATTCAGATGCCAATATGTGACATTTGGTAACTTGTAAAATGATATTAATAAAATATTATACAGGGAAGCATACATATGTAGCAAACCATGAGAGAAGAATAAAGAACCTCAAATTCAGGAATAGAGACGCAGGTATATAGAAAAGATCTGTAGAGGACCCATCTTGTCTGATGGCTTGGACCCTCATGAATTGTACAAGAGGTTGACAACGTTTCCTGAAAGTATTTTATCAGCAGAAATGCATAGAAAGAAACAGAGACAGGATGGCATGAAGGCAAAGGAGACTCATGGATGCATAGGCCTTGAATAAGGGCATTTCTTAGTTCTAGAGGGCAGGCCTACCTCCTTGGTTCCAGCGGTCAGGGTGGAGAGGGCAGAGTTGCTGTTAGGACCACCACGATGAACCCAGAAGACAAAGTCCTGAGCCACATATAATGATTCCCAAGCCTTACAACCTATTAAAATTTGTCCTACTAGGTTAAACTTGCTTGAGACCAGTAAATTTAGGTAAGTGACACTATCTGTTTTTCCTTCTAATTTCTCCTTTTTGGAAGGAGTACATCTATTCTCTATCCATACCACCATTGTATCTTGGGAATAGATGACCTATTTTCTATGTTTCACAAATCCACTGATGGAGAGGAATTTTGCTTTGGGGCGGGCTGTACCCCAAATCTCACTCATAATTAATTTAGAGATACTTTGGGCTTAGAGTTGATGTTGGAGTGGTTAAGACATTTGAGGGTATTGGAATCAGATGTATGTATTTTGCATGTGGGAAGAACTTAATTTGGAGGGGATTGGAAGGCAGGCGTGATGAGTTGAATTGTGTCCCTCAAAAAAGATCTATTGAAGCTGTAACCTCCAGTGTCTCAGAATATGACCCTCTTTGTAAATAAGGCCAGTGCAGATGCAGTTAGTTAAGGGGAGGTTGCAATGGAGTAGGGTGAGCTTTTATTCTATAGGACAGTTGATCTTAGAAGAAGACAGCCATGTGACGACACAAACGCAGGGAAAATGCCATTTGAGGATACAGCGTAGATTACAGTTTTACTGCCACAATCAAGAAAAGCCTGGGTTTACCACAAGCTGGAAGAGGCAAGGAAGGATATTCCCCTAGAAGCTTCCAAGAAGCATAGCCCAGTTGACATCTTGATTTCAGATATTTAGTTTCCAAAGGAGAGAGAATAAATTCCTGTTATTTTAAATTACCCGGTTTATGGTACTTTGTTATGGCAGCCCTAGAAAGTGTTTAATAAGAACTTATAATCTACCAGGTACAGTATTATATAAATTCACATTATTCTCACAATAGGCAATGAAGGGAAGCATTATTATTATTCTTACCCCCAATTATAGTTCACTTAACAGAAGCTCTTAAAGGTTATGCAATTTATCCATGATTTGCAAAGCAAGTTCATTGTGCTACTGAGACTTTAAGCTTGGTTTTCAGTCACCTACACCCTTTACAGCATTGATTCAAATACCTCCCACCAGGTTCCTCCCATAATACGTGGGGATTATGGAAAGTACAGTTCAAGATGAGATTTGGGTGGGGACACAACCAAACCATGTCACTCTCTTCTCTAACCTTGAGAAATCTTCTTTTGTAAACAGAACTTAAATACCTAAGCAAATCCACAATGGGATTATGTAAATTGAACTGATATACAAATTTAGCAATGCCAAGGGTAAATCTGGAAAATATCACTATACAACTATACCTTATCTAGATATACTTAAAAATGGAAATGAATTAAGGAATAAAATATGATTTCTCTCAAAAACAACATGTTGACTAATAACCATCAACTCTACTTTTCAGCAAGTAAACAGAGACTTTGATTTTAGTTTCAGCACTCCCAGTAACTGTTGTTTCCCTCTCTAGACCTAGCTCCTCATATATGAAATGTTACATTCTTCCAGATTCCTATCAGCTCCAAACTTCAATTGGAAAATCATCAATCATTGCCTGACTTTTAATTTAAATTTGAAAAGAATACAAATAGAAAACTGCATATATAGTACCATAATAACATTTAGCTTTTGATGTTTACTTGAATCTAAATCCAGCCAAAACAAGCTTTTTGGCTTTGGATACTTGCTGAATAAAGATAACAATGGCCAGACACTTTAGAAAGAACCAACACACACACACACACACACACACACACACACACCCCATTATATATATATATATATAAATATTCCTCTATTTTGTGATGACAGTAACTCAAACAATGTATCTCTTTATGTTGCGGGCTCAATGCACAATGATTACTCTGTAAACGAAGACAATATTTTTATTTTTAGACACCTGCTTCGAAGTAAAATTTAGTGAGCAATGTCTTTTATTGTACCTAAATTATACATATAGCATCCCTGAAAAATAACTGTATAATAACTTCATATCATACCATAATATTATACTATCCCAAATGTTTTGGAATGAACTTGCCTAAGTCTTATAATAAAAATCAATTTATCTTTTACTTTTTTTTTCAATAAAGTACACATACAAGTTATAAAATATAATGATTTCAAATAGGAAAAATAGGTTGCTTTTGGCATTATAACATGAAGTACAAATAATTTTGGTTAATAAAGGTTCAGATTTAATTTTCCTTACTAGCCAAGACTTGGCACACTATATGATGTATATTATTTTAAATAATTATGATCTTTCAGTCAGGAGGATTAAGAACCACAATTGACAGTTTCATAAAAACATTTAAAAATTATCTTCCAATATAATACAACACAGAATTCCTTCTTAGCTTTAACTTAGTATACTTCAAAAGTAAAATATGTTTACATTAGCCAGCATTTATAAAGTTTCTCATTGTTTAGCAATATGCTTAGAGCATGAAATCACGACAGTAAAGAAAAAAAAACACGTCTATAATCTAAACTACAGCTAATGTAAATATGATTTGCATAATTTTTAAAGTTACCTGAATAGAGAGAGAACCTGCGTTTGACACTTTTCTCAGGGCTCAGGACTAAGAACAGAGGCAACTGATCATTAACTTTTAGCTACAAGCAAACTTACACACACATCTCCAGAGACTCTGCTTTGCCCTTCCCTCATTTCTCTCAAATAGGGGAAAGGTAGTTCTTTCTCTTCTTAAGACCTGCTTTGACATACACGATTAGTTCATACTTTTCAGAGTCTAAAGTAAACTTGGCTTAAATTATATCATAGGTCAAAGAAGGTGAACAAGACTGGCAATTTGAACTGCTAAATTTAACCTTCTCATGTGCTGTGTTGATGTAGCCACATTTTCAAGCACATTTTCCATCATGTGATTTAATATCATGCATAATATATATTACAGAAATGCTATACTACATACATTAATAGTTTAGTGACCCTTCACTGAGTCTAAAACTATGTAACTCTAAGTTATTAACAATAATAAAGAGGCCAGGGTCAATGTGTTGAATCTCTTGTGAACCAGTCAGTTTCATTTTGTTTCTTCATCACACGTAATACTCCCTACCTGGTCAGCCATTCTGTAAATGTATGCTCTCTGTCCCAAAGGGTCCCTTACCCTGTGTGAGGGTAAATCTGGTGATAGAACATTAGTACCATCTTTGTGTTTGAAGAAATTACAATAGCCTTTGGGAAAATGCAGTGCTGTCATTTATTAAATGCTTCTCATATTCTAGGTAAGCATTTTGCCAAATAAGTTATACCCATTATCCCATTCTCGAAACCACACATGATAGACATTATAATAAATATTTTCCTATGGGGGCACTGAGGCTCAGAGTTTTGATTACTTATTTAAGGATATATAGCTGGGAAACACTGGATCCTGGATTCCAAATCTAGATTGTCTGGGTTCGAGGCACATATTCCTCTTCATCAGACAGCATGCTAGACCCTCCATATCAGTGGATGAGAAATATCTGATTTCCTATGTGAAAGATACAATTATTTAGGTCTAAGCACTAAGCAATAGCCACTTGTAAAATACACTTCCCAAAGATTTTGATAGGCTGCATTTCTAAATGCATATAACATTAAATAATAATAACCAAGTAATAACATAAATAACCTCTATAAATTTTATGTATTTAATTAAATAAAGAAAATGCTTTTAAAATTTTTGTGGTATGTTTCTATCATTTCTACATAAAAACTAAAACATTTTAGTTTTTAAACTTAAGTTTTAAAAACTAAAATGAAATAAAAGCATAAGGAAATCAATCTAGTACAAAATTAGACATTCACTGAGGTTTTAATACAGTAAACCAATTGTATTATGGATTTCACAATTATATAGTACATCTGACAATCAAAAGTAGTCTATATATTTAAACTCTTCAAATGCTTCTTTGTCCCAATGAAACAAGGTGTTTAGTGACTAGTAAGTGTTCAACACATTTACATGGGGTAAAATAACTAACGTAATGTAAATGACTAACCAATGAATAACTTCCTTTTGTACACATACCTCAAAGTAGTTTCTTTCTTAAAAAGGGCAAAAGAATAAAATTTCAATAATATTGTTTGCTTTATCAACTACTTTTTGATATTAACAACATGACAATGACTCAATTTTATGCGAAGAAATGATTATTAACTTTATTCAGTTAATGTTATTTATTACATAAGAAAAATAAATTTTAAGGTTCCCATATGTATAGTTGTTTTAGTTAGTATTATTACAAAATAATCTAAAGTTAAATAAGAAGAGAAATACAAAGATATAAGTTTGATATGTAAAAATTATGTTATCACAAAATAACTTGATAAAATCTATAAAAAACAAAATTGACAGGAGTATGCATAATGCATTTTGTATTCATTTTGTATTATTTTGCTTAATGTCATTACAATATAAAATCCTCAAAAAATACTATCCACTGATAGAAACCATGGTCTGTTAAGTCTAATGTACATGTTAGAAAAGTTTAAAGAGTTCAAATTAAAAATTCTATATTTTCTTCCTAAAGGTAGAATTCATTTTTCTTCATATAAGCTATTTCTCCTACTAAATTATTTTAACATCTTAAATAAACATGTTAAACAAATCCACCAAAAATTAAAAGTCACCTAAAGCAGCAAATTATGAGCTAACGTTTGCTGATGTAAAACACACAGCAAATATAATGAACTGACTTTAACATTAACTTTACTCATCTTTATAATCATAGTAACATCTTCAACAATTTGATTCACCTTTTTTTTTACAAGAATATATCTTAAAGCACAGAGCAATCACATTATTAAGGTTGAGCCACTAAATTCTGTGAGGTGTTAAGGTAATCACAGACAGTGTGGTTTCTATATGCACCTTTGAGAAAAGAAATAGCCAAATACTGAACAGACCTGTTCACCAGGAGCCCTGGGGAAAAAATGGCTGAAGGTGACTAACTTTTGCCAAGGTTATAAATTCTCAAGACTAACTCCAAAAATAGCATCACGTGAGTTTTTTTTTTTTTTTTAATTTCCGGTTTCCAAAATTCTTCAATAATATGAGGACAGGAGAGAGAGGAAATGCGGATAGTCTTAGGAGAAAACCTTGATAAACAGTCTTTGTGCCCTTGGAACAGGTTATTAATTCAGTGTTTAAAACATGACAATACATTCTTGGCAATAGATACGTTTATAATATTATTCCCAAGTTTCACGAAGCATTTTACACATTTCCTTTGTGAGATTATGATGTTTTTTGCATTATGACTAAGGAGTAGAAACTGAATTAATGTGCAAAATCCAAGTTTTTTATCTGAATAAAAAGTGCAAGAAATTTTAAAGAACAGAAAGCTCAGGTATATATTTTGAATTGAAAACAGCAGTAAATGAATCCAAAAACACAAAATCCAAAGGTCTCACAAACATGATAGGAATAATATAACACATTGCTTTTCTCATCTGGATACAATATTGTTTTTCTATTCCTTTCGGAAAGAGTATCATAATCCTAACATTCATTGAGCAGTACTAACAATGATTCTATTTTCTAAATTCTAGAAATACAATGGAGCTAAAAGTTAGCTTACAGCAGAAGGAAACAATTCACATTAGTTATCTCTCAGAGTTATAATTTAAAAAGGCATCACTTTTAACCGTAATAAGCATAAGAAAGAGATGCCATCAGTCAAATTTGTTTTCATAGAATAATTCCTTTAAAGTTTCAATACTTCATGGAAAAATTTAATTGGGAGAGGGTGGTCCTAAACACAAATATGCAAGTATTCTACCATCTTAATGGATTCCCCCTTCTTGCTGACAACAGTGGCTCACTAATGGAACAGAATTATTGGAAAGGTGATTTGAGTACATGACACATTTAAGATCCTTCCTTTCTTGGCTGTTATCCACTCAGTAGAAGATTCTACTGTATTCAACCAATACAGAAAACACGTTCAGAGAGAAAGTGCTTTAAAAATATCCTTCTAGCTCAGGACCCTGGATTCCACTTAGCTCCCTGCCATCACTCTCAGCATGCACTGTGGCCCACACTAACTAATTAAATGCACTAACATTCTGCAACTCAGCTCAAAATCAGAGTCAGCAAAAAATGTCTCCTCCTCTCTAACATGAAACCAAAGTTGCCAATCCTTGTAAATGCTTCTTGCAGAAGTCAAATCTATCTTCTTTCCCTAATTTCCACAGGCACCAATAAATTTAGTAGCCTCCCAATTGTTATCCCAACCTCTAATCTCTAACTAAAACCCCAAATCTTTGCCTGAATTGTATATCGAATACAAAAGCAGACAATGTCATGCTCCTAGTCAAAACTGGTCAATAACTTTCCTCCCCTTCCCAGCATTCACATACCACAGCATCTTATGCCCACCCAACCACCCAATCACCTCTCCTCCACATAGGAATACCAGAGAATATGTTATAAAACACAATATGATTGGGTGTGTAGTTTCCATCTATTGCTATTGCCAATTACACTAGTATGGGTGCTTTAATGTGCTTTGGCTTTTTACTGTCATTTGTGAAATAAAAAGACATTGTTTCTCCTGGTTTTAAAAACACTACAAAGGCATTAGTCATTAAGCAAATAAAATAAATGAACTTTGAGGCAACATTAAATCTTCTGTCTCAGTCACATCTCACAGGGTATGAGATCCTTCCACACTCAAAACAAATTTACATCTTAAATAAAATTTAAGGTAACCTCTTGCTGTTATTTTAGGATTTTTATCATAGTTTATTTTATTGCATTTTTCAATTTTTTGACAGGTTCTCACTCTTTCAACGAGGCTGGAGTGCAGTGGCAATCAAAGCTCACTGCAGCCTTGAACGCCTGGGCTCAAACTATTCTGCTTCAGCCTCCACAGTAGCTGGGACTACAGACACATGCTACTACATCTGACTAATTTTTAAATTTTTTTAAGTAAAGACAAGGTCTAACTATGTTGTCCAGGCTGGGATTTTAAGTTATTTTAAATAAAAGTATAAAACTTCCATATGATGATGTCTAGAAATAACAATTTAAAAAGCAATGTAAAATTATATGGCAAAGACCGTTTATAGAAGCCATAACCATGCCCTAGAACTTAAAGTCCCATGGCTTCAGCACTTTTATTACCCTCTGGGTTTCCCCTGGGGACTAGGCTTTCTTGGTGCTCTCCTCAGCGGCAGATGGAGGACATCAATCTCTTTTGCCCTGGACTGGCACTGTGACAGGTGTCAGCCTGTTCACTAGGCTTCATTCCCCTGGGAGCACCAGTTATTTACTACTATGATGCGGCATAATTACTTTAAAAAATTTAAAAATCTAAAAAATTCTTTAAAAAAAAAATTCTTTAAAGGATTCCTTAAAAAAGAAGAAGCAGCAGCAAAACCAACAAAATAAAACGATGACAACAGCAACATCGCACCATGATTTAGTATTAGAAGAGTTGGGTCAGACCTATACTTTACTTCTCTCATCTTCAACAAATGATCTAACCTCTCTAACCCCCAGTCTTCTCACCTACATACTGGCTTAATACATTAATATATTACCTAATACAGACACTCCTGTTAAAATAACGCTTCAATTCATTCCACATCTGGTTGCTGAATTTTCAAAAAAAAAAAACGAAGCAAGCTTAATGCCGCAATATTCTGGGCTCTTCTTTTTCCAGAAATGCATTCCTACAGAGGAGACACATCTGATCTGGTCTACACTGTGTAATAATTTTATTAAGGCAGATTCTTCCCATACAAGGCAAAGACTAAGTTTGGATGATAAGTTCAAATAAGAAACCTCATTTGAACATATATCCAAGCTGCATTCTTCAGGTCAGCATCAGTTTTAAGAATTAAATAGATGAGTCAAAGGGACTAGCTAAATATATTTTTTCCTTGTGTTTAATTAACTAACTTCACATTTAGTGACTAGCTAGCTAGAAAACCCATTATATTATGTACAGTAGGGATGCCAAGATAAATAAGTCAGCTTCTCTTTGCTCAAATAGTCACTTGCTGGAATAATAGACATTGGGGCCTACAAAAGGTAGGAAGCTAGGAGGATGATAAGGGTTGAGAAATTACCTATTGGATACAATGTTCACTACTTGAGTCATGGGCACAATAAAAGCCCAGATTTTACCACTGCACAATATATACATGTAGGAAATATGCACTTGTACCTGCTAAATACATTAAGAAAAATTTTTAAGAATTCAGTTTCCCATGGTGGGAGGGTGTGTGTGTGTGTGTGTGTGTGTGTGTGTGTGTGTTTGTGTGTGTGTGTGTGTGTGTGTGTGTATTAAAACCAGAATTGTCAAAGCTAAAATAGAGTTATAAAGTAGTATTAGCAATGTCATATATTATAGAACCTTGTATAATTTAATTGATCACCACCTACCTTCACATATGCTAAAGGTAAGAGCCAAAATAATAAAACTACTTACTCTAGGCATCTGCTGTCACATCATAAAGCTGTCAAATAATGTTAGGATTTTAATTATCAGGACAGTATCATAGAAGCATTCCCCTGTATCTAAAACCATTATACTCATTTTTACTCATATTTGATAGACACATTAGCAAATATTACTATTTCATATCAAGAACGCTTAATTCATTATTTCTGAACCATGTTATTATGAATGGAGAAGACCAAAAATTTAAAAGTTTTCCTAGGTTTAAGATACTGCCAAAATCTGTAAATCTGGCCAACTCGGCATGATAGAAAAAGTCCAATTAGCTGATTGCTAGCATTTATATCAACCCACACAATCTATGCAAAAGAAATGAGGACACAGTGAGTGTCTTAGTGGAATATTAGGGAGAATATATTAACAGCTGGGCAGGCTCAGCTTATCTCTACTGATTTCTTGATGTGGTTTTAATACAGAAAGGCACAGACCGGCAAAGAAGGCATGGCAAGGTATTTGGTACATAATTCACTTGAAACCTTTCACTAACTCATTGGAGTAATATTTTTTTTTTTTTGTCAAATAGTTTCTCTTTTTCTCTGCTACCCTTCTGTTAACTGCTGGATTCAAGTTAAAACAGGGTCAAGAAAGAGTGATATCCTTTGTAGTTTCAGTGTTCAAACAGTTCTCCAAGGCTACCCAAAAGATCCACTCATTTCCGGAAGTTAATTGCCTTGGGGAAAACCCCTTCTAATTTACTGGATTTTTAGCTGTATCCAGGTAAATGAGATGCCAATTAGTAAAGTGTGGGAGAAGTAAGACTATAAAATGAAAATCGAAAATATTGACTGCAAAGCACCACAAAGATACTACACGTATTTGAGGAAAAAGAGAAATCTCACTTTAGCAAAATACATCATATGATTATTGGTATCTGTTTCTTAATCACATACTCAACAGGCCTGTGATTATAGTTTTTAAGTATCCAATTTAAAAGGATGATATCCCTTGTATTTCAGGAGTCTGTGTAAGAAATGTATTTTGTTTTGTTTTTCCTAGTACTAGAGAAAATCTAGGCTGTCAAAAGACAGGCACAGACAAACTGTTTTGTAAGAGCAATGCACATTTTAAAACTGCATAAGAAATCATGGCGTGCTGCTACTGGTCTTTTTTGGATAGCTAGAAAGAGTAAATAGATCTCGCCTCCCTGCCTCACTTTACTGCTAGAATCTATGCTACATCAGGGATCATTGGTTCTTCTCCACTATTCTGGGAACATCTTGAACAGGTATCATTTATTTATTGGCATTAGGAGGTATGTAACACATGTTGGTTGAATTAATTAATGTATTGTCCCTTGGAATATAGCCACTGTGGTGAAGGCCTAAAAGGCTAAATACATGCTCCCACCAGCACTAAAGCAGACCCACCACTCCTGTCAAACACAGAGAATGGGGCATTGACAGAAGTAGTCATTTCTATTTATCCACTTGAGAGTCTCCTCTCTTAACAATGTCTTTGAAAACTCCTTTCAGACTAGGTTTTCCTCTCGTGTGAAGTATTTTTAATGTAGGATCCTTATTACAGGGTGCTGCATGCTTTCCCTATTACCAAGATATTCTTATGCTTAAGTAGTGACATCAAAAAAAACCTAAAGGCTTACCATATAAAACAGCTAGACAGAATAAGTAAATTCAATGAAATGAATTATTATAGAATATGCAAATTTGCTTCATCTACATATTTACGATGATGAAAACAAAGATGTTTTCAAAGCACAAGAAATTTTTAAAAATTAAGTAAAATAACAAATTACAAAATTTACATAATTTTATTATATTAAAATGCCTCTACCACAAAGGCACTCATCCCAAAGTTTTGGATACTTCCCTATCCATATCTGAATAAAGAGAATGAATATAGTGTTTGAGGAATAATTTAGTAATAATAATAGCTACCATTTAATTAGTCTATCATATGCCAAGTATTAATACTATTCTAAGCACTTAACATAAATTAATAATTTTCACAAGAACCCTAAAAAGAATTTTTCTTGTCCTCATTTTACAGATGAAAAAACTGATGCTTGAACAGATTATAATTAGTAAGCATCAGAGCCAGCATTTGAACCCAAACACTCCAAGATCTATATTCTGTAGAATAAAAACAGGCAGGGGCAAGCTGGTTCCATTAGTAAACTATGTATCCAAAAGGAATCATATCACATATTACAAACTAGCTCTGTGATCACATTCTTAGTATAGAACAAAAAATTCAATCAAAGCAGCAAATAGATTTATGACTGACCTAATAAGCTCTCGGCAGAAACCACTGTTTCTACTCTGAGGCTCTCCATAATTTCACAGTGTTGACCTGTATTTGTTTTCTACTTCTGCTATAACAAACAACCACAAATATAATGGCTTAAACCAACAAAAGTTTATTATCTTACAATTTCAGAGGTGGGAAGTCTGAAATGGGTCTCACTGGACTAAAATCGAGGTGTGAGTGAATGACTTAGGAGAGAATCTGTTTCTTTGCTTTTCCATCATCCGAAAGCCACCACTGGCATTCCTTGGCTTGTGGCTGCATTCCTACATCATCAAACCATCACGGCTGGAATTAGTATATTTCATTCTGCCTTCTCTCTTTCATTTATAAGGATCCTAATGATTACATCGGGCCCACGCACATAATCAAGGATAATTTCAGTCACCTGATGAGCAAACTTAATTCCATCTGCAACCATAATTCTCCCCTTACCATATAATATAACATATTCATAAATGACAGAGATTAAGATGGGGGGGGTCCATTATTCTGCCTACTAATAGATATACCAAGATTTGTTCATGAACTTAAGGTAGAAGACAGAGCACATGATACAACGGAGGTAGAAGACAGAATACAACCACACAGTTGGTCTAGGAATTGTTCACAACAAACAGGTAACACAACTTTGTAAATTTATCATACTACTCTTATAAACTAGTTAAAATATTAGCAATCCAAATGCAAACATACAAATTTGACCAAATGAATATAGTTGGCTACATTTATTTGACTAGTTATAAGAACAGTCTAGAGAAAAGACTATAGACTGGTTATAAGAACGTTGGATTTCAAACTATCTCCCTTGTAAGTTATGCAGTCTTCAGCAAGACACAATGCTGAGCATCAGTTTTCTCATCTGTACTGTGGGAGTTATAATCCCAGACCTGCTTTACACCAAGACTGTATGAAGGATTAAATCAGATTCAGTCATGAGTGTGGAAACTTTGTGAGTGATAAAGCCCTATGCAAACAAAATATGAACATAAAGAAATGCCAATATGATCATTTTTGTTCAAAATGTAGTTTTTTTAAAAAGTGCCAATAATAAAGGTTAATAACTAAAAGTATATACTTCTAGCTTTCTTGTTTATTTTAAAACCAGAATTCAAGTTAGTAATAAAAACAGAATATAATTCTATTATTATTAAAAGTTTAACATTTACTACTTTTATAACCATTTTAAGGAAGAAAGTTTATATTTAGCTTCTTTTTATATACAGAGAAACTAAGGCTTAGTCTCTCAATCAAGATCACACAGTATATTGAATCACAGAAACACTAAAAGCTAATAGTACCATCTTTAAGATATGTCCTGTTTTAGAAACTGAATGGCTCATGCCTGTATTTCCAACACTTTGGGAGGCCGAGGAGTCAGATCACAAGGTCAGTTCAAGACCAGCCTGGCCAACATGGTGAAACCTCATCTCTACTAAAGATACAAAAAATTAGCTGGGCATGGTGGCGTGCACCTGTAATCCCAGCTACTCAGGAAGCTAAGGCAGTAGAATCACTTGAACCTGGGAGGCAGAGATTGCAGTGAGCCTAGATCGACCACTGTACTCCAGTCTGGGAGACAGGGCGAGACTCTGTCTCAAAAAACAAACAAACAAACCAAAAACAGTAGTCATGCCAATATTAGCATTCACACTAAGATTCACCAATTGCATAAATAGCATGACTTACAATAACTACATGTAAGAAAACATTATTACACACCAAGGATACTCACAGAGCAACTCTGTTGGCACCAAGAGTCCTAGAGTCTTTGGTTCCCAAGATTACTTTGTTTCAGGTTTCACAGGAAAGCATCACATCTTAAGATTGACTCCTAGAAGAATCAAAGAATACAGTAACCACGTAAATATTTTGATGCATGTTTAGATAAACGAAAGATATATCCAACTCCATATCTGAAAGACGAAATAACATGTAGGTTTCTCTTGCACTGGCTGAAAATGCATTTTACCTTCTCTTAAATCTCCAAAGTTTTATTTAAAGGCCCCTTTAGATATGAACACATTATTTCGTTAAATTTGTTCACATCACCACTAGTTATACTGGTGATTATAATTATGTTATAATTATGGCATCTTGCCTTTATTTGTGTCTGCCTTTATATTCTCTGTCTGAAGTAAAATTTCTCAAGGTGCAGAGGATTTCCTGCAAAAACATCAGAAAGACTCATTTCAGTCCAGCATCTTCAGGATTTCAAACCAATAACCGGTTTTTAACTTTTGAGTGATGTCTCTCTCCATTTTTGGTACAAAAATATATGTGAATGTGAGTGTGTGTGTGTGTGCACATGTGTGTGTCTATTTATAAAGTAATATTTTGAAATTTTTACAGAAATACATTAAAACTGTTTTTATTAAATGTCTTAATTAAAAATTGAAGCAACAATTCAGTGAGACGCGTAAGGTTTAACAATACATCAGAAATATTATAAAAATATAACCAACATTTGACTATCAGTTCTTGTATGTTCTTTGACTATATGAACCTTGAAACAAGTTTTTCACTTCTTTGTCCAATTTCTTTATTTGAAAACAAAGGTTATACTAATATTTACCCCTAAATTTTGACTATTAAATCAAGCTAGTTAACATTTGTAAAATACCTAATACATACAGCACTTGGCAATGAAATAACATTAATAATTAATTAATAATGCTATTTTTTTTTTTGAGACAGAGTTTTCCTCTTGTTACCCAGGCTGGAGTGCAATGGCGCGATCTCGGCTCACCACAACCTCCAACTCCTGGGTTCAGGCAATTCTCCCGCCTCAGCCTCCTGAGTAGCTGGGATTACAGGCACGCGCCACCATGCCCAGCTGATTTTTTGTATTTTTAGTAAAGACGGGGTTTCACCATGTTGACCAGGATGGTCTCAATCTCTTGACCTCGTGATCTACCCGCCTTGGCCTCCCAAAGTGATGGGATTACAGGCGAGAGCCACCGCACCCGGCCCAATAACACTATTATTAACTACTATTAATTCTTCTCTTAAAGCTTCGAGGTTCTATTTAAAGACTCCTTTAGATAGAAACAGATCATTTAGTTAAATTCATTCACATCACCACTAACCCTACGTTGTAATTATGGCATGCCATAATAGTTAAAATATTAATTTGTTATTAATAACAACATTAGTTAATATTAATATTTGCTACTTAAGACAGTAAAAAATATTAGATTATACACATGAATAGTCATTAGATTCCTGCTGATTCTTTATTTTAAAAATAAAGTATTTAAGTATACAAATTCTGATATTTATGTTATTAAATCACTATAATCAACTTTGAGGTGTAATCAAGAAAAATCAGATTGTTCTACAGTAACATCACACAGTGCAAAGGTTTTTAAAATATAAAAAATATCACATAAGGCCAAAGAAAACAGAACAGAAATAGTCTGAAGTCATTTTGATAGCACTTGCAATGTCGCTTGATTTGACCAGAGATCTTTGACATTGTACTCTAAAAATGGAAGAAATTTTAGGTTTACAACCAATTGTTTACTTTGTAAATTTCAAAACTATAATAAGCAGAGAATGTACATATAATTGTCCCAATTTAGTATAAATTACACAAAAACTTGTGAATTTTACATGCAAAAGTACCTCCTTATAACAATAATTAAATTTGTTTGAATCTAAAATCAATATTAAGATACACTTCACAAAATTCCTGGTATTAGTATACCACAATAATTAAAAATTATGTAATACATACTTTTAAAACATAACATCTTACTCTAACTTTCTGATTCAGTAACTAACACTAAAATTATATAACTTTGAATTTACTTCATGCATAGGTATGGTGACAAATTGGTATTATTTGCTATAATCCAGTTTTGTCTGTATAATTATACTTCTTGCTTCATACCTAACAAGTGAGATCTCCCACATTTTGATTCTTATGTGAAATAAAATAATACAAATAATATTTGAGAATCATTAGTTAAGGAAGTTTTCTTTCTCTTTTCTGTTTTATTCCTCAATTAAAAATTTGTTTTAACAATGTGAGTTTAGAAATTCCCTGATTTTTCTCTACAACATTAGACTACTACAGTTAATTTTAATTTACAGTATTTTGTACAAAAATAGGGCAGTAAAATTTCATTTGTCTTAAGGAGTGACAATTTTTAAAAAACAGAAGCAAATTTTAAGAATTATATGTTTGTAGGCTGATATGTAAAACAATAAAAAATAATTTGACAATTATATAATCATGTATACAAAATGAAGATTTTTTAAAAAAGGAAGGTAGTTTAAAATGTAATAAAATGTTTTCTATTTGTTTTGGCATGCCTTTTCATCTTCCAAGTAACTTTTACCTTGTACAAAAGTTAGAATACCTGACCTTCTGAAGGATACATGTGTAAATCACAGATAAGCTCTACAAAGACTTTTACTTATATTAAAAGGCAATTTTTTCATAATTTATTTAATATAAAACCAATAGCAAAAGTATAAGCTGTATTTAAGTTTCTAAAAAGGTTCATAAACTAAGAGAAATTCCTTGATCTGTTCTACTGAAAATAAAACTAACATAAATAAGAAGGGATGGGAAGGAAAAAGAAAAGAAATCTCTAGGCTTTTGGAAGGTTAGGTTAATGTCTAATCTGTCATCCAATTATCAGGTGGGAAATAATATGATGTTTTTAATTCTGTAATTTAAGAGACCATTATTTAGGTGATTTAACTGGCCATACTTTTTAGAAAGGGCCAGCAGCTATTTCAATACTGCTATTTTAATAGAATACTCTGGGTGTCATAAAGTTCCATGTATGGTGTAACTCATAATTAATTGACTTAAGAATTTTAGTTACAACCAAAATGCATTACCCAGGGTTCATGATCTCTTCTAACTCATGAAGCAAATTTTAATCAAGACAAAAATGAAATACATTTTGCAAAGGTGCTTATTCAAAGGACTAGGAATATACAATGTAGTAGGGGAAATATATTACTCATGTTTACACCTGGTTGATTATTATCTACAGAATAATAGAAGGAAAAAATTATGTCAGTTGAAATTGTAATTTTATTAATATATTTCACAAAATAAATAAATGTCCTGTAAGAAAAGAGACTGTTTCAGGAACAACAGTAAATCTAAAAGGAATATTTGAAACTATGTAAATCCACACTCAAATTTTCAGAAAAACAGCAAACAATTTTCTCTCTTAGGAGAGAAAGTTTCTCCCTTCAACTTAACAGTACCATCCAATCATGTTTATAAATTCTCATTAGGGCTGAAGAAAAAGTTCCTTTAATAAAGTATTTCTTAAAACCTCAAGCTTAGTTCTATACCTTATGATAGTAGTCAGCATTAGTAATAAAGCCAAAATAACTGTGAAACCATCTATTATATTCTTTTCTATCTTTTTTGCTTTTCCCTTCCTCAAGCCCAGAAAGCATGTTTGTTTTGGAAGCAACTGGCAAACACTACAAAAGAAGAACTTAAAGTGAATGATTAATGATCAAGGCAAAAATGTAAAATCACATCAGCTGATAAGTGGCTGACTAACTCAAGGTTGAAGAATGTGAGGGCATTGTGACAAAGCTGAAGAGTAACATTTCTTCTGCTGGTAAATGACAGGCATGAGACACTGCATCTTACTCTTAGATGTCCAAAAGCAAATCCATTGTTTTATGTTTACATAACCACCAAAGGTGACCTTTGAAAGTCACTGCAGACAGATTCTAAAAGGCATGTTACAAACAACTACATGTATGTAACTATAAATACTATTTACAGCTACAGTGTATAGCTCTTTTCATGGTTGACATAAGAAATTCTACGGTACTCCTTAATAAGTAGTGGAACTTAAAATCTCTAAACAAGGGTAATACAGTTACATGAGTGGACTCTAAGGAAATGGGCTATACTATCATATACTGAAAATCGTGGAGAAAAATACTAGGACAATAAGCTTTGATCTCAGAACTTTAACAAAATTACTAAATTAACTTACCATGTTCACACTTCTTTGTTATAGAGACAGGAATAGCCAACCCTTTTTCTAACCGAGGAAGTCAAAGATGAAATAAAAATAAATAAACATTGAAAAATATAATTTGGTTAGTGGTGTAGTGAAAATTAACCATGAAGAGGGGCAAAGCCAAAACACACTGCAAAGGCAGATCATACGGAGCCTGTCTTGGAATGTTGCCATGCTCACTTTATCATTTTACTTTGAGGGAAGTATGGGTGGTTGTGAAGGAGGGGACTCTGCACGGGAGTAAGAGAGAAGCATAAATAGTAGCTTCTTTTATCTACCATCACCTCATAGTAAAATTTACATTTATCTTTCACTCTATAAAGCAAATAGTACACTAGAGCCTTTAACAATTTTATTTTTACCTATAACTAAGACAGACAAATATGATGGGGTGCTCCTAAGTATGTGCCTCAAAGACCTACAACTAGAGGGAGTATAACTGACCAAGGACTCAAACTGCTGAGCTCTGAAATCCACTGCTGAATTTTCATGGAGTCCACACTTCCCACAGGCACCACCCAGCCCATGCCTGAGCACAGCAGGGATACCAAAGCAGACCCATTCCTGCGACTTATGGGATTCTTCTGATGATCAAATTTATCTAGGAGACTCCCAGATGGCCTTGCCTGGCATATTGTAGTTATTCAATCATTATCTTTGGGGAAAATAAGACATTTGCTAATATTGACTTGTTAAAGGCCAGGTTGCTGCATAAACATCAAAAATTATACAGTGTGAAACTTAGTTTTAAGGTAATTTTCAATTTCCTATTGTGGTTCCAGGATCCTGAACTATCCTGAATAGATTAGAACTAAAGAGAGATAGATTTTCATTCAATATAAATATAACCTCAAGTCAGAGATATCTAAAAGTAAAATGGGTGCTCTAACCCTCTCAATCACTCTTTCGTAATGGTAACATCCCCATTTTACAGAAGAGGAAATACTCAGCTTGGAGAAGCCAAGTTCTCAGGGGTATACATCTTTAAGGGTAGGAGACAATATTCCAACTTTGATCTTGTTCACTGTTTCCACAATATCAGTTAGAAGAAATCTCTTTCATGAAAAGGCACCAAATGCACACACATCAGCCATAAATAGGTGGTTAGACTATGTGGTGTATAAAAACCCTTCTGGTGCTAAGCTTTGATTAATAGTATGCTTAGAATGCACTTCATAATACCATATCTCCTTTATTTTGTACAAGACACACATTCTTTTCCACGTATTGTGGAACAAGTAAATCTACAGACCCAATTTAAATTTTCGTTACAGTTATTCAAGTGCTCAGGTAAGACTATGCCCTTTTAAAACTTAACAATGGAAATTAATATCAAGTGGGTATCTGTTCTAATAAGAAAAATAAAATGATTGTAGGTATAAAACCTAAACACTAAATATTAAATTAACATAATGTAATGCCTTGAAAAAGTGAAATATTAAACAAATATATATAAAATTCATACTAGTATTTTTAGAACTATTTTTTTCTGAGATGGAGTTCTGCTCTTGTTGCTCAAGCTGGAGTGCAATGGTGTGATCTCAACTCACTGCAACCTCTGCCTCTGGGTTCAAGCGATTCTCCAGCCACTAGCCTCTGGAGTAGCTGGGATTACAGATGCCCACCATCATGCCTGGCTAATTTTTGTATTTTTAGTAGAGACAGGATTTTGTCATGTTGACCAGGCTGGTCTTGAACTCCTGACCTCAGGTGATCCACCCACCTTGGCCTCCCCACATGCTAGGATTATCAGTGTGAGCCACCGTACCCAGCCTAAAACTTTTGAAGTAAAATACTATTAAGCAAGGCCACAAAACCAGAGGTATAAATGCAGTTAATATGATTCAGATCTTCCACTGATCTGAACAACAAGGCTCCTGTATCAGCCCCAACTGCCACTGGATTTTGAACATTGTCATTCTCACTTAGCTCAAATAACAATGTGGTTGAAAGTCAGGTCATGGCAGTATTTGGAAATGAAATAGCAGAACACCTTTAAACCAAAGATTTGTTTACAAATTTAAAGCCATCAAATTCCACTGATGCCTCTTGTCCTTCACTCTCAAGCCCCAAAGTGTTTCCTCTAATCACTAATCCTCTTTTGCAATCTCTCACTCACACAGTTACACACTTTTTCCCATTTGGTTTATGCTCTCCACTCTCCCACACTCCTCTTGATGTATTTCTTTCTCAACCTTGTCCATTGTACCCTCTATGACTCCCATTTTTTAGTAAACAAACTTACTTATTCCTAAGCAAGACATTTTGTTTTCTCCTTGAAAGCCTGATTTACATAAGTCATCTTCTTCTTTCATTCAGATCAGGATAAAGGCTCAGAATAATCCTACTTCCATTTTGTGGCTTTTGTATCATTACTTTTTCAATTTCATGCAAAAAATTCTTTTTCACTTAGGTTCACTTCACCAATCTCTATCACTCTGAATATTGGGACTCATTTGCTTTTATGTCATTCCTCCAAAATCCATTTCTCCTGATTCCAAAATCCTGCCAAAATCAACATTGATAATCAATATCCTTGCACTGCAATCAATAATCTATCCATAGAATTCATGATCTCTACTTCAACTCTCATTTCAGAAAACCATTTCCAACTTGGACTTCATGGCCACTCTGAATGCCTCTATCATTAGAGGCTTAAACATTGATGTTCTACTTACCAATTAGTTCTCTCTCTTTCATGCAATCTAAAATATTTTATTTCCATCAATCCTGTTCTGGAAACTTCTTGAGGCTGGTTAGTCTCTTCACACACCTTCTCACAAACGATTAGCCCTTTTTTGCCTCAGATTTTTTCTCTGTTAAGCTGAAACATTGATCTTCACTCAAATCCCAGTTACGCTAAATATTGGTAAATCTATCTTGAGAAAATTACTTAACCTTGATCTTCAATTTGTTTTTAGAAAGTGGGAACAATATTTATACCTCATAGAAAAAAATTTTAAATGTGGCAACATATATAATATACTAAGCACAATTACCAACACATCATATGTACTCAATAATATTAATGTCATCTATGATAAATCACTAACATTCTCAAGTCCCTCATGCCTATGTCTTCTTGCAAGAAGTAGTCTGAAAATTCCAAACTTGGAATGGACTATGTAATTATAGCATTAAATAGAGCTAAGGTAAATGGATTAATTGTACAAATGGATACCACTACTTATTCATATATTTCAATTTCAGCAGAATCCCAAGGCCTGTCTGGTAAGCTTTCCACACATATCTTGGTATCTTCCTCTCCTCTATTACATTTTTAACATCATCCCTTATCCTTAAGTTCCCTAAATATCCTCAGTCACCCTCTGCAGATGACCTGGAGTTTTGTATTGCTGTCATTCTTGTTGTTGTGACGGGGTCTCACTCTGTCACCCATGATGGAGTACAGTGGCACAATCATGGCTCACTGCAGCCTTTATTTCACCAAGTTCAGGTGATCCTTCCATCTCAGCCTCCCAAATAGCAGTGACCATGGGCACGTGCCACCATGTCTGGCTAATTTATGTATTTTCTTTTTTGTAGTGACAGGGTTTCACCATGTTGCCCAGCCTGGTCCCAAACTCCTGGCATCAAGTGCTTCTCCTGACTAGACCTTCCAAAGTGCTGGGCTTACAGGCATGAGCCACACACCTAACCGACATGGCTTCTTATTTACAGAAAAAGTAAATGCCATCAGATCAGGCATGAACTCCCACAATATCTTGGTTACCTGTGCACATTTCTATATCTCCCTTAGTCCTTCGTTCATTCTATTCTGCTTCTGCAGAGGAGGTGGGCCCCTTCCTGGTCACCAAACACAATTTTACCTGGTGTGATAATTTCTTCTTGAAGTTTATAGTGTATTAGTCCCTCTAATAACTGTAAAATTCAAGTATATTATTAGAGGGACTAATACACTGCATTAGTCAAGTCCCTGTAGTAATAATACACTGTAATAATACAGTGCATTATTCTCAAGTTGCTATAAGGCCATGCCTGAGACTAGGTAATTTATAAATTAAAGCTATTTAATTGACTCACAGTTACACAGGGCTGGGGAGGCCTCAGGAAACTTACAATCATGGTGAAAGGGGAAGTAAACACATCCTTCTTCACACAGCAGGAGAAAGGAGAAGAATGAGAGCTGAGTGAAGGAGGAAGCTCCTTATAAAACCATCAGCTCTCATAAGAACTCACTCACTATCACAAGAATAGCACAGGGGTAAGAGCCCTCATGATTACGTTATCTCCCATCAGATCCCCTCCCATGACACATGGGAATTATGGGAACTACAATTCAAGGTGAGATTTGGGTCCAAACACAGCCAACCATATCTTTACAACCCTGGTCCCTCCCAAATCTTATGTCCTCACATTGTAGAAAACGCAATCATGCCCTTCCTAACAGTTTTCCAAAGTCTTAACTCATTTCAGCATTAACCCAAAAGTCTAAGCCCATAGTCTTATCTCAGACAAGCCAAGTCCCTTCTGCCTAGGAGCCTGTAAAATCAAAAGCATGTTAGTTACTTCCTAGATACAATGAGGTTACAGGTGTTGGGTAAATACATCCATTCCAAATGGAAGAAATTGGACAAAACAAAGGGGCTACAGGCCCATGCACATCTGAAATCCAATAGGGCAGTCATCCAACTTTAAAGTTACAAAATGGTCTTCTTTGACTCCATGTCTCACATCTGGGTCACACTGATGCAAGGAGTGAGCTCCCATGGGCTTAGACGGCTCTGCCCCTGTGACTTTGCATGGTACAGCCCCACTCCTGGCTGCTTTCATGGGCTGGAGTTGAGTGTCTGCAGCTTTTCCAGGTGTACAATGCAAGGTGTTGGTGGATCTATCATTCTGGGGTCTGGAGGATAGTGGCCTTCTTCTTACAGCTTCACTAGGCAGTGCCCCAGTGGGGTCTCTGTGTGGGGCTTCCAACCCATTTACTTTCTGTACTGGCCTAGTCCTAGCAGAGATTCTTGATGAGGGCTCTGCCCCTGCAGCAGACTTCTGTCTGGACATCAAGGAATTTCCATACATCCCTGAAATCTAGGTGGAGGTCTCCAAACCTCAAATCTTGTCTCCTACACACCCACAGGACCAACACCATGTGGAAGCTTCCATGCCTTTGGGCTTGCACCCTCTGAAGCACTGGCCTGAGCTGTACCTGACCCCTTTTAGCCATGACTAGAGTGGCTGAGATGCAGGGCATCAAGTGTTGAGGCTGCACACAGCAAAGGGACCCTGGACCCAGCCCAGGAAACCATTTTTCCCTCCTAGGCCTCCAGGCCTGTGATGAAAGTGGTTGCTGTGAAGGTCTCTGATATGCCCTGGAGACATTTTCCCCATAGTCTTAGTGATTAATATTTGGCTCCTCATTACTTCTGCAAATTTCTGTAGCCAGCTTAAATTTCTCCCCAGAAAATGTGTTTTTCTTTTCTATCACATCACTAGGCTGCAAATTTTCCAAACTTTTATGCTCTACTTCCTTTTGAACATTTTGCCACTTAAAAATTACTTACACCAGCTACCCTAAAGCCTTTCCCTCAAGTTCAAATTCCACAAATCTCTAGAGCCGGGGCAAAATGCTGCCTGTCTCTTTGCATGACAAGAGTGACTTTAGTTCCTCATCTCCGTCTGAGACCACCTAAGCCTGGACTTCATTGTCCATATTACCACAGCATTTTGGTCAAAGCCATTCAACAAGTCTCTAGAAAGTTCCAAAATTTCCCACATCTTCCTGTCTTCTTCTGAGCCCTCCAAATTATTCCAACCTCTGCCTCTTACCTAGTTCCAAAGATGATTCCACATTTTTGGGTATCCTTATACCAGTACCCCATTCTATGTGGTTCCAGTTTACTGTATTAATCTGTCCTCATGCTGCTATAAGGACATATCTGAGACTGGGTAATACATAAATGAAAGAGGTTTCATTAACTCACCATTCCACAGGGCTGGGAGGGCCTCAAGAAGCTTACAATCATAGTAGAAGGGGAAGCAAACACATCCTTCTTCACTTGCAGCAGAAAGGAGAAGAATATGAGGCAAGCAAAGGGGGAAGCCCCCTATAAAATCATCAGATCTTGTGAGAACTCACTATCATAAGAAAAGCACAGAGGTAACAGCCCCATGATTAAATTACCTCCCACTGGGTCTCTCCCACAACATGTGGTGATTATGGGAACTACAATTCAACATGAGATTTTGGTGGGGACACAGCCAAACCATATCAAATGGTTTTACTATCTGATCTGACTCTATGCCACTGCTTTATTCTCCTTTAATGTCATGTCTTTCCTTGCATGACATCCATTAATAACATTGAACTAATTTAACTTTCCAGCCTGAATAGATATCAGTGACTATTAAGGAGTTCTCTTCCTCACCTTTCTGTTGAGCATGCTCCTATTTATTCCTCAAGGCCCAGTTTAAGGGTTTCTCCCCTGTGAGAGTGTCACACAAGAACGACATAAGGGATAATGAAGAGTACTAACAGGATAAGAAAACTCCAGGAAAGACAACAATAGGGAAGGCTCATAATGTCTAGAGTTGATAAATGATAACAGGTTTCAATGATGATACTATATTTCATGCTTAACTTCTATCTTTCACATACATTTTCACTTCATGAAAATCATTTCAACCACTTTCTGACAGTGTTAAGAAACAAAGTCTTAAGCCTCTCAGGTTTGCAGATAATTACAAAAATGTCTCCAACTGTCAGAAAATTATGTTATCTGGCCATAAAAAATTTGTGAAAGGGGAGGGAGGAACGAGAAGTAAAGTTAAAACACATGTTCGTTGGCAAAAAAATAAAAATGAAATAAACAGATCATTGACTTAGAAACTTTTCTGCATTCAGAAATCAGTTAAGTACCAGTTATTTATGATATATTACAGGCCCAAGGTTACTACTAAAACTAAAATAACTTTATAACTGTTTTGGTTTTTGTTGTTTTTGAGACAGAGTCTCAATCTGTTGCCCAGGCTGGAGGGAGTGCATTTTCTTTTTCTTTTCATTTTTTTTGGTTTTTGGTTTTTTTTTTTTTGAGACAAAGTTTTGCTTTTGTTGCCCAGGCTAGATGGAGTGTAATGGTGTAGTCTTGGCTCACTGAAATCTCCGAGGCTTTTTGGGTTCAAGCAATTCTCTTGCCTCAGCCTCCCAAGTAGCTAGGATTACAGGTGCCTGCCACCATGTCCAAATAACTTTTATATTTTTATTAGAGACAGGGTTTTACCATGTTGGCCAGGCTGGTCTCAAACTCCTGACCTCGAGTGATCCACCTGCCTCAGCCTCCCAAAGTGCTATGACTATAGGTGTGAGCCACCGTGCTCAGCTGCTGGAGTGCATTTTCTTGGCTTAATGCAGCTTCTACCACCCAGGCTCAGGCGATTTTTGTGCCTCAGCCTCCCAAGTAGCTGGGATTATGGGCATGTGCCACAATACTGAGCTAATTTTTGTATTTTTAGTAGAGGTGATTTCACCATGTTGACCAGGCTGGTCTCAAACTCCATCAAGTAATCCACTTACCTCAGCCTCCCAAAGTTCTGGGATTACAAGCATGAGCCATCGTGCTCAGCCAAGACTTTATAACTTTTGATGTGCAATAAAGCCAGGGTCTAGTCTGTCATTAGCATCCAGCAAAGTTTCACATTGTTTTGCTTTTCTTTGTTTGTATTATTTTTGTTTTTTATTTATGTTGACCACCTAGCTTTATTAAGTTCTGAATGAAATAAATTATCCTGAAATACTACTATTTTGACTTTATGCCAAATGTTATCAATATCTCAAGCCAAATGTTCAAACTTATCAAACTCTGTATCCATATTTCCAATTCAAAATCTACCATATGCTCAGAATTGCAGCAGGACACATACTGCTTTTTAAAGGGCAACCTAAGAGTTATCTCAATGGATAATCATGCTCTATTGTGAAGCGATGTAGGTCATTGTTGAAGTAGTTTCAAAGTCACTCTCCAAAACTGAAATACAGATGTGACATTTGGTAAATTTTCAGAACCTGTTGAAGTGTACCACCACAATTTTCTTCAAGAATACCAGTTTGCCAAAATTCCCTCTGTGCTGTGAAAAGGCTGCTAGAAGTCCAATGATTTCAAACTGTTCTGTTCAGCTTGATTACATTGGTGTGGTACCACTTATCTAAAGCTATTTAAGTATCTTCTTGAATTAAAGTAAGCTACATTGTAAATCTAATTATATTTGCCCACAGGGAAGTAAGTACATAAGAAGCCTGCTCTGTAATCTACTTAATAAAAGGCACTCCAGTTTTCTTCATAGCATTTATCAAAAATTGTCATTATACAGTTTGTTTATATATATATATATATATATTTTTTTTTTTTTTTGGGTCGGAGTCTCACACTGACTTATCTAGGCTGGAGTGCAGTGGCATGATTTTGGCTCACTGCAATCTCTGCCTCCGAGGTTTAAGCAATTCTCCTGCCTCCACCTCCCAAGTAGCTGTGATTACAGGGGCCCGCCACCACACCTGGCTAATTTTTTTGTATTTATAGTAGAGACAGGTTTCACTATTTTGTCCAGGCTGGTTTTGAACTTGTGACCTCATGATCCGCCCTCCTGGGCCTCCAAAAGTGCTGGGATTAAAGGTCTCAGCCACCGTGTCCAGCCTTGTTTATATTTCTAATGCCAGTCTCTTCCACTGTAACTTCCATGAGAGTTTATGGGTGTGTTACATATGCAGCACCTAGCAGTGGCTAGAGGGCCAGTAAATGTTTGATGATTGAATGAATGAATAAATGACCACCTAAGAGACAACTAGATTTATAGACATTTATGCTTGCCACTTTGAATCTGAGCACAAAACATATAAGTATATTAGAGACTCTTGGGGTCATAGTGAAGAGCAGTATAAGTACAGATTTTCAATTAGTTCTGTTATCAAAGACAACTGAATTGAGCTTTCTTACTCTCGGTTTCCTCATCTGTAAAATGTGAATAATTACACTGGAGTAAGTATTAAAGTTAATGCATATGAAAGTATACAGCATAGTCCATGGCAGAAAGTAAAGTCTAAATCAAGTAATCAATATCATTTACTAATATTTTATACAGAATCTAAGTGAATTATATTAATCTAAATTATCCAAGTGCTTTTAAAATTTGACAACATAAAGGTATTCTGAGGATATGCTGGCAGTGATAACTCATCAATAATTTATAGCACTAAAATAAACTTTCCAACATCCTTTGTGCCTGTATTCCCAATTATCATAAGGTTTTCCAACAAGCTACTTTCAACTAAATTTCAGAATTCTTTACTTAATTTCCAAATTCTTCACAACAATTATGGAATCTATCTCAATTGAACTCCATAAAGGCAATCTTAATTCATGGTTAGTCAATTCTCTAGTCTAGATTGTATGTTCTTCTTCAGTCAATTTTTATTTCATTATTGCTCATACATTCTATAACTTAGAATACTATCACAGTGGAAAAAATCATAATCACTGAATTGTGCTCTCCTTTTCAGACTATACCTCCATTGATGCTCTATCCTCTGCATGAAGAGTCATATCCATCTTGATTCTTAACTTTTATTCATCCACTAATGCAATGTACATTTACTGTGCACCATCTATAAGACAGGTACTGTGTTATGTTTTAGAGTTATAAGGATTAACACATAAAATCATTAGTATCAAAAAGGTCACAACCTAATAGGAGATGCAAATGAAGAAACAGGTAATTATGGAAAAATATGGTAAGCAAAGTAAATATGTGCATGATTTTATGGAAACACAAAGAGAGAATATCTAATCACCCTGTGGTGAATGAAGGCCAGAAATAGGTTCCAGAAAAAAAGAATGGATAGAATAATTCTTAAAGGATAAAGAGGAATCAATGGGCTAAAAGGACTACAGGTAAGGAATTCCAAGAATGAGGGTCAAAATGAAGCTTGGAAACATACTGTACAGGAAATGCTAACAGAGCAAATTCATTTTAGAATTGAATTTGATGATCTAATGCTTGTTAGATCATCAATGCAGTTCTCAAACTTTGTCTCCAGAATGTAAATGTATAAGAAAGGACTTAATTTAGATTTCGTTTAAAATAAATCAGCATTATAATTTTAAAATAAATACATTTATTTCTGTAACACTAGATAAGGCAATATTAGGAAACATAGGGTTTGCTAGATGCTGTTCAGTGTTTCAGGGCACATGGATACAGTTTTGATATTCCAAAATGGTGAATTATTACCACTACTGTACATCTTCCCAGCAAGGACACACTCTAAACTGCCTTACTAATGACATCTAGGAAAAGCCCATATTCTGTAACAAGAAAGCGACATACATTGAAAAGTGCAATGAATAATGGTTCGTTAAGTCCTAGATTGTAGAAGAGAATCAAACTGGCTCCCTTCTTTCACAAATGGAAAAAGTAAGAAACTGACATCCAATAAAGTTAAGCAACTCTCCCCAACTTAGAAATATCCAAGGAAAGTGAGTCCCTTTATTGTAAATATTAGGAATGTTACAACGGCAATATTTTGTACAACAGACTAATTTTGTTTCTATGCCGATGGGTTAAAACAAAATAGCCCTAGAAACTATTGCACAATTATTGTATATATTTGTACCCATCAAAAAAGTATTGGCTTATAAATATTTTTATATCCTATCAAGGAAGAAACTTCACTTTTTGTTCAGCAGAGTAACCCCATCAAAAGTGAAGTCAGTTCTAAGAATGGTTTTTGAATGAATGAATAAACGAACGCCTGCCATGTATAAGAACAGACTCTGGAGAATTTGGCAGCAAATGGATGCACAACGTCTCCAGTAGGAATAAAAACACATTAAAAAGATCGCTTTGTATCAATTAAATTTAAAAAGGATTATAAGAATAAGATGTGGTGGAAATGGGTTCTTTAGCTTGTGTGACCAAGGAGGTCTCTGGACTGGAAGAGTTGGTGACAGGATAGAGATTTACCTAGGTAACTACTTTGTATGTGCTATTTTGTCCATTTCTCACTACACCATTTCCTGGCAGCTATCACATTTCCAATTTACAGATAAAGCTTAAACAGTTAAATAAGATTATTCAAATAATATTTATGTATGTATGTATAAATATATATACATAACTTTTTTTATTTTTTTATACAAATGTTGCCTTCAATGTTTTGTCCAACTAGAAACCTTTTTAGGGATTCGATTTGCCCACATAAGTCATTTTTCATACAAGCAGTTCTTCTAAAAATAAAAAATTAAAAAAAAAAACCTATATGGCCGGAGTGGTGGCTCATATCTGTAATCCCGCACTTCTGGAGGCCAAGGCGGGCGGATCAGGAGGTCAAGAGATCAAGACTATCCTGGCCAACATGGTGAAACCCTGCCTGTACTAAAACTACAAAAAATTAGCTGGGCATGGTGGCGTGCGCCTGTAGTCTCAGCTACTAAGGAGGCTAAGACAGGAGAATCTTTTGAACCCAGGAGGCAGAGGTTGCAGTGAGACGAGATCACGCCACTGCACTACAGCCTGGTGACGGAGTGAGATTCCATCTCAAAGAAAAAAAAAAAAACCTATATAAGGCCAAGTGCAGTGGCTCACGCCTGTGATCCCAGCACTCTGGGAGGCCAAGACAGGTGGATCACAAGGTCAAGAGATGGAGACCACCCTGGCTAAGACTCTGTATCTACTAAAAATACAAAAACACTGGCAGGGCGCGGTGGCATGCACCTGTAGTCCCAGCTAAGGGAACTTTAGCAAAACACAAAAATATTTTCTTTTTTTAAATGTTTTGGAAAATACATTTAGAATACTGAACTCTTTATCAGGTTCCCAAGATGAAAGGTGAGTATTTTCAGTTGTTAATACATGGCAACACTTGTTTTCGATAGGGGCTGTGAACAACTTCCATTGTATCTGTCAATCAAATGGTTAAAAAAGGAAAAAGTCATCGAAAAAAATATCCTACACAATTGGAAACACTTGGGATAATAAATGGTTTTAGTAGTCAATGGTGGCATGGATCTTCTTGTTATCTTGGTAGATGGAATTCAAGACTATTTTAAGAAAAGCACTACTTTTTTTTTTTTCAGAATATCAGGTATTTAATTTCTCATAGCTACCAAAAATAACAATCCTAATGCTTGGAAAACTAAAATTCTAAATTATATTTCCTCTGAGGGGGCAAAAAGTTCAAGTTAACACAAGAATTAATTTCAAATGATAAAACAGGAACATTCACCAAAATTTAAATAAGACACATAAGTTCTAATCATGAAATGTCCCCCAAAAGTCAGATATTAAAAGCATAAGAGAAAACTGCAAATTCCCTTTTGTTCTGCTTACTAATTGTGTAAGTCCAATGTCTTCTTTGTTTCTAGCAACATTCCTGCGTTTCCTTATGATCATTTAGATTTGGCATGTGGCTGAGAAATAGTTACAACTGTTAATGCTGCTGCAAGTACTGGGGAGGTGGCATGCCTTGAAGGAACATGGAGCTGTGTACTCCCACCCATGCCGTGTCCTGTGCATCTCTTCCAGGTGACTATTTCTGTGTTATATTCTTTATAATAAGCTGGTAACTATAAGAAAATGTTCCCCTGAGCTCTGTGAGCTGTTCTAACACTTTCTGAACCTGAGGCAGGAGTTGGAATCCCCAGTTTGTGGCCATGTTGGACAGAAGATGTGGGTAATTTGGGGACATACTACATGTGATTGACATCTGAAGTATAGAAATGTGTTGTGAGACAGAGCCCTTAACCTGTGGAGTCTGCACTAACTCTGGGTCATGAGTGTAAGAATTGAGTTAAATTGTAGGACACTCAGTTTAATGAGACAAAATTGGAGCATGGTTGGCAAGGGAAAAATTATCACATATTTGGTGTCAGAAGGGTTGTGTATGTGTATGTAGATAAACAGTAGTTGGCCAGGTATGCTGACTCATGCCTGTAATCCCAGCACGTTGGGAGAATCACTTGAGCCCAGGAATTGAGACTAGCCTGGGCAATATTGTGAGACCCCCATCCCTACAAAAGATAGAAAAAAATTGGCCAGGTATGTTTGCTTGCATCAGTGGTCCCAGCAACTTGGGAGGCTGAGGAGGGAGTATAGCTTGAGCCCAGGAGTCAGAGACTGCAGTGAGTTTTGATTGCAGCACTCTACTCTAACCTGGGCAACAGAGTGAAATCCGGTCTCAAGAACAACAACAAAAAAGAAACAGTGGTTTTCTTTTCTCTTTTAATCCCTTGGTTTTACAGCATGACTTCAACTCCCTCATTGCTTTTGTTTGCTTGTTTGTTTGTTTAAGACAGAGTCTCGCTCTGTTGTCCAGGCTGGAGTGCAGTGGCGTGTTCTCAGCTCACTGCAATCTTCGCCTCCCAGGTTCAAGCGATTCTTCTACCTCAGCCTCCCTAGTAGCTGGGACTACAGGTGCACGCCACCACGCCCAGCTAAGTTTTGTACTTTTAGTAGAGATAGGGTTTCACCATATTGGCCAGGCTGGTCTTGAACTCCTGATCTTGTGATCTACCCGCCTTGGCCTACCAAAGTGCTGGGATTACAGGCGTGAGCCATCGTGCCCAGCTAACTCCCTCATTGTTATGAAGAGTTTTATGTTGCTTTTGTGTTTGTTTTGTTGCTTATAAACAGTAATACCTGTAAAAACATTATAAGGGGAGGAATAAGAAAAGTGAAAAACAATGCACTGTTTTGTATCAAATAAAATTGATGAAGTAAACTAAAAAATGATTTTCAGAATAGAGAAGGATAAAGCCAAAGAATGATGTTAACAATTACAAGAGTGTTAAGAAAAATTACCTCTCAACTCCTGAAACAGGTGTTGAAATTGCTAAAAAAAAAAAGCTTTGAAAAACATAATCTCTGGCAGAAGACTTTCCTATACAGTTGAAAAAAAAAAAAAAACATAATCAATGCAGTTCTAAAGGGTTATTCAAGTCTAAAGCCCATCACCCAAAAAAATTACAGTTTGTTCATGTGTATATTACTGAGTTGATATCTCCCAACGAAAAATAAAAACTGAATAGGAGTGGCAAGCTATTAAATTAGAACTTAATGTTTAAGAATTAACTATTCTGGCTCAAATCAGGTTCAACTACCATGATACAATACAACTCACATGTTAATATTAAAGGTGTAATAACCCATCAGGATAGATGAAAATACATAAACTCTTCTTATAATTTGATATTCATATAAGTTCTTAGTATCATGTTTCCTGTATTAATCATAGGCTAAAATAGCTAACAGAGATTCTAGTCTCTTCTGATAGAAACCTATAAAAACCTTTTTCCAGAATATTATTATGTAAGACATTTTAAAAATTACAATAGACTGGAGAAAGTATTTTGAAAATGTTTAAATTCTCAGAGATATAAGAATTACTTGCAGAATATTTAAGATGTTACAAGTCAGGTCTGTTTTCTTGGATCAATCACTAATGAACTGAGTGAATTTGGAAAATTTAGCTAACCTCTAAAAATCAAACTTTCTTCATTTCTAAAATAGGAATATCTCATAGTTCAATGAAAGTATGAAAATGATATCTACTTTCAAGTAGCTTAGCACTCGAATTACAGTCTTTTTTTAAAATACATAATTCAATTTCCGTAGAGATTGTCAAAAATTGCCAATGCCGACTATATTTCAAGTTGTCATGATGGGGTATTGGGAAAAGTTTTCAATTAGCAATAATCGCCCCTCAGATAAACCTCATTGGCTATGATACTGACACTGCACAAAGCCTACATGGTCTTTTTTGTTGTTGTTTTTCAGAAAAAAAATAAGGAATTTGAATGCAACAGGAAGGAATATTACTAAAAGCTTCATTTTAAAAATTATTCCTTTGTCTAGAATTATATTTCACATAAAATAAAAACACATGATTGGAAAGTAATAGCAACCAAAAAAATTGCAATGACCAAGAAAATAGGACACATTTCTAATTATAGGTGTTGGGATTCAGAAGATAACATTGCAAAGTATGGAGCTTTAGCATGCTGAATACATTGAACTAATGCAGGCTGGAAGGCATTGGAAGCAAGCTCTCTCTGAACCTCTTGTTCCCTCATGTCTCTTACCCTTTATCCCATGAAATGAGTCATAGAAATCAGAATTCCTCTTTCCACAAGTGAATCATAGAAACTAGAACCCCTCTTCTCCAAAGAAAGCCATAAAATCTAGAAAGTCCCTGCCTCCCTTCTTTCTTGAAGATTCTTATTCCAGAAAGATCTTACCTGGAAAAAAAGAATGCTACATAAAGAGTCCAAGAAGAATCGAACAGACAGATTTTGCTGGGTTTTCCTCCTTCAGCCCATTGCCACTACATTATATCCATACTTTTATCTAATTACATTTCAACACAGCTGTCTATTCTTTATCGAACAGGTTTTAACCCATTTTGTACTGCTATTACATAAAACCACAGACTGGGGTAATTTCTAAGCAATAGAAGTTTATCTGGCTCACTGTTCTGGGAATGGGAAGTCCAAGAGCATGATACTGGCATCTGGAGAAGTCCTTCCTGCTGCATCATTTAATGGCAGAAGTCAGAAAAGCAAAAGAGCATGAAAGAGCAAGAGGGAACCAAACTTGCTTTCATAGCAAGCCAACTTCTGCAATCAATTATCAACTCACATGATAAGGGCATTAATCCTCTCACGAAGGCAGAGCCCTTATGACCTAATCACCTCATAAGGCTCCATCTCTAAACACTGTTGCCTTGGGAACTAAGTTTTCAACGCATGAACTTTGGAGAACACAGTCAAATCACAGGAGAATCTAAACATAAAGTAGACAGTTTTACCTGGGCCTTTGGGTCTTCATTTCTGAAGCCTTCCATGTCACATAAAACTTTGATTAAATAAATTTGTCATGCTTTTCTCATTAACTTGTCTCTGGCTATTGAAGTGTTAACCTATTATGTAAGTCTAATGCCTCTGATTGATGTATGAAAAAAGGTCTCACACCTTTCTACCCCTACAAAGGTGAATGCCAAAACAGGAAGAGAATGATAAATGAGCAGAATGAGCAGGAGGCCACTAGGAGACAGAGGTGAAAATGACTGGTCACTGTAAAACATCATATTATTAGATTTAAAACATTTGACAGAAAAAATCATTTTGTCCAAAAATGCATTTTACTAGTTTCTTTTGAGCTCTGGGCACGGAGACAGCACAAGACAGATTTGAGAATAACACTTTGTGGTATCCTAAATGCATGTGCTTTTTAAACATTTAAATATTTGTGACAGGTTTCTTTCTTCCCTTTCAATGTGCACAGGAAAGGAGCAGCAAAGGGACTGCTTCTTTTACCAAACGCAGTCAGAGGCTAAAGCAAAGATCATCTTTCTACTAAGCCAGAATAGAAAGCTAGATTTACATTTGAATCATGTGACATGGTGACAGTTTCTTTTTTAATAATCAAAGAGTGGAAGCTAACTATTCTTAACCATTTTCTGTTTAAAGAAATGAGCTAAAAGGTCAGAGGTATTTGACTTCTACAGGCTCATAACGGAAATAAAAACATAATTTTCTAAGTTACAGGAAATCAGGAATTATTTTCTCACAATCTACATACTATATTAAAAATAACATGTCAAGTTGATAGGCTTAAGGATTAGCATCTGGATTATCACAGAGTGTCCAGCACTACATAAAAATGGTATAACACTGGAATTTGTAATCTTAAAGTCATGTAATCAAATTCATCATATATATTCAAATGTATGTGCTACTTATTGTTTCTCCAGTTGCATTTGCCCAGCACCCTTATAATTCTGAAGTTGCAATATCTGATAATAAATTTCTATTCTAAAAAATATTAGTCAGGCGTGGTGGTGCACACCTGTAGTCCCAGCTGCTTGGGAGGCTAAGGGAGAGGACTGCTTGAGTCTGAATAGTCAAGGCTGCAGTGAGCTGTGATTGTGCCATTGCACTCCAACCTGGGCAGCAGAGTGAGACCCTGTCTCTAAATAAATAAATAAATAAATAACTTCTTATTTTGTGCGTATATTTTTGTCATTAAATGTAAAAAAAGTATGTTTCCTGAACATTCTACAGAATAACTTAATCAGAAAAGACCTAAAATACTTTTGTTTCATACATTACAAAAAGAGAATGATAATTTAACTTCAATTTTCAATGATAAAAATTTTCTACATTAATGTTTTCCTCTGATTGTTTCTTGACATTAATGCTGGGAAAAATAAGTTCATCTGAGGGAAGCAGAAAGAGTTCTTATTCAATTTCTTCAAAATATCATAAGTGTAAAAAGGTATTAATTTAGAACCTGCATAGTTTTGGTCATTTTATCTCATGAGTTCATGAAGCTTCAGTTCCCTTTATTTGAAGATTGGTTAGTCAGTTTCTAATAGAAAAAAATAAATAAAAATGTAAGAAAAACAAAATTCACATTCAGCATATTCTACACAGTTTTTTTAAGTAAGTTCATTTAATAGAAATAGAATTTGGTGAAATAACTGTTTAAATATTTAAATATGTACTAAAGCACAAATACTTCTAAGTATGCACTTAAGATGACTCTGAATACTACTGATTTCTGGCATGTCATTATTAACATACATAAACAACAAAGAACAGGCAGTTTTGACTGTTTAAGAGTTTTAAGTGCAGTATGTACTCTACCTTCCTCTGAAGAAGAGGACTTTTTTTTTTTTTTTGATGGACAGATAAATCAAGTCAGAAATATCCCCTCTGCCACCTCTGGGCTACACAGGAGTCTTGTCAAAATAGAATCCATCTGAAGTATAGACAGGTTTTAGGAAATTACAATGTAACTCCTTACCAAACCTTCATAGAAAATAGTACTGTATAAGTGATACTTGGATTTTCAAACAGATACAATGAGTTTCAAACTGCTGAAAAATTCATGAATTTGTTTCTAGCTTATTAAGTAGAAATAAAAGGTGTTCAAGTAATTAGTAAAGGACATTTTAATATTCTAATGGCAAAAGCATTAGATTGTGTCCTCATTTATTGCATTGCATGATTTGTAATATGTTCTATCATAAGCTCACTTTGTATATAAAACTGAGGAATTTGTTTCAGCCAGCTTTCCAATGGAAAGAGAATTGAGGAAATAAGTCAATAAGGCAATCAATATTAATAAGGGGCAGAAATTCAAGCTCCAATAGCACATTTTGTACCTAGATATAGCAGAGAACTTTCCAATTAGGGCCAACAAGTAGAAAGCTGATAACTCCAAGCTCAGATTTATAGGGAAAGGTCAGCAGCATGTAATGAGAATTTGGAGCACATACATCCAGCTGTAACACCTTTAGTATAAGTATAGTTTCTAATGGCAAAAGCTAATGGCTGCATGACAATAATAAATAATGGGGAGAGAATATTCTAGCCTTAGGCCTCAGAAAAGAGAACTGTGGTGGCATTATACAATTCTCACTAACACTAGATGAAAGACTATTCTAAAGCGGTAGTTGCATTCTCAATTGCATAAGCTGAACTAGAATGTGGAAACCATAATAGGCAAGAAACAACATTTCGCTGAATTCCATCCTCCCATTCTTTTTTCAAATATAATTTATATCTAGGAATATCCTTGCAGGAAAAACAAAAGAAATAAATTACTGCCCACTTTTCTATTTCCCACTGTAGAGCATTCAAGATAAATTGTTTTAATTGACAAAAATTCTCTACTTGGCCAAACTATAGTCAGACTCTTAAACTTTCTCCTAGGCCCATCTGTGCACGTTCTTGTATAATCCAGTTTTAGTGAAGACCCCTGTTAAGTCGCTTTAGCAAGAGCTGTACTCCTTTGATATAGGGTTGCCCTGAGTAGCTAATCAGGTTCTTCCACTCTCCCCCATCCCTCAGGTGATATCTGATCACCTTGGCCTATCTTTAGTAATCAAACTCCACAGCTTCTGCACAGCAAAAGAAACAATCATTAGAGTGAATCGGCAACCAACAGATTGGGAAAAAATTTTTGCAGTTTACCCATCTGACAAAGGGCTGATATCCGTAATTTACAAAGAACTAAAGCAGATTTACAAGAAAAAAACTAACAAGCCCATTCAAAAGTGGGCAAAGGATATGAACAGACACTTTACAAAAGAAGACATACGTGAGGCCAACAAACATATGAAAAAATGCTCATCATCACTGGTCATCAGAGAAATGCAAATCAAAACTACACTGAGATACCATCTCACGCCGGTTAGAATGGCGATCATTAAAAAATCTGGAGACAACAGATGCTGGAGAGGATGTGGAGAAATAGGAACACTTTTGCACTGTTGGTGGGAGTGTAAATTAGTGCAACCATTGTGGAAGACAGTGTGGCGATTCCTCAAGGACCTAGAAATAGAAATTCCATTTGACCCAGCAATCCCATTACTGGGTATATATCCAAAGGATTACAAATCGTTCTACTATAAGGACACGTGCACACGAATGTTCATTGCAGCACTGTTTACAGTAGCAAAGACCTGGAACCAACCCAAATGCCCATCGACGATAGACTGGATAGGGAAAATGTGGCACATATACACCATGGAATATTATGCAGCCATCAGAAACGATGAGTTTGGGTCCTTTGTAGGGACATGGATGAACCTGGAAACCATCATTCTCAGCAAACTGACAGAAGAGCAGAAGATCAAACACCGCGTGTTCTCACTCATAGGCGGGTGTTGAACAATGAGAACACATGGACACAGGGAGGGGAGCACTACACACTGGGGTCAGTTGGGGGGAAATAGGGGAGGGAGGGTGGGGGGTGGGAAGCTGGGGAGAGATAGCAAGGGGAGAAATGCCAGATGTAGGTGATGGGGAGGAAGGCAGCAAATCACACTGCCACGTGTGTTCCTATGCAACAATTTTGCATGTTCTTCACATGTACCCCAAAACCTAAAATGCAATAAAATAAATAAATGGGAAAAAAAAAAAAAGAATCTTGTTAAGGTTGGTTTGGCTGAAATCCCCCTTATCCCCAAAGTTTCCTCTTAGTAATTTTCCACCTAATAATCCCTACCCTGCTCCTTGGCTATGAATTCTTACTTGCCCACGCCGTAGTCAGAGTCAAGCCCAATCTGTCTCCCCAGCTCTAACATACGGTTGCAATGGTTTCCCATATCTATGGTGATTGATATTGAATAAAGTCATTGTTACCAAGCTTTAACAAGCATTATTGAATAAGTTTTTCCTTTACCAAAATAAACAACACTTAAAAGCAGTGGAATTCATCTGGCACTTATTGTGTACCTACCAGTATAATCTCAGTGTGCTCATAATGTACACAGTGTGCATGGCGCTACCACCTGGAAGTACTCTGCACAATCCACAAGGCCATCTACAGGCAGATCTGAAGTAGTATTTAAGAACAAGGGCTCTAGAGTTAGCAGATTTGGAATCAAGTGATCCTAACCATGTGATTATGGACAAGATAATGAACCAGATTGTTTTAGTTTCCATATCCATAAAACAGGGATAATGTTATTAACCATCACTTAGGGTTACTAAGGATTAAGTGCAAATAAAATATACATCATAATGCCTCCAGAAGTTAGTGAGTGATATAGTTTGGCTCTGTGTCCCCACCCAAATCTCATCTCCAATTGTAATCCCCACTTGTTGAGGGAGGGAGTTGGTGAATCACAGTGAGGTTTCCCTGATGCTGTTCTCATGATAGTAAGTGAGTTTTCAGGAGGTCTGATGGTTTAAAAGTGTGGCACTTCCCCCAGCTCTCTCTCCTGCCAACATGTAAGGCAAGGCTTGCTTCCCCTTCACCTTCCACCATGACTGTAATTTTCCTGGGGCCTCCCCATTCATGCAAAACTGTGAGTCAATTAAATCTCTTTTCTTCAAAAAAAAAAAAAAAAAAAAAATCTCTTTTCTTCATACATTACTTCATAAATTAGTCTCTGGTAGTTCTTTATAGCAGTATAAAAACAGACTAATACAGTGAGCTATTAAGCTGAATGATTTAATTTGTTGTTATTATCATTTGTCAACTTTTGTAGTAAGTGTGGCAAAAAAAATGAAACACCATGCTGGGTGTCACATCACTGAATGTGAAACACCTAGAACTGTAGAGACTGAACTCTATTGCTAAACGTTAAGTAACAATATCTCTCTTATACAACCGTAGATCACATACAATACAAAGCGGCTTTGTGATCTCATATGAACTGATATGATTAGTAGTCCATTAGTCTTTGATGTATCTGTGATTTTGGCAGCCACACTGCACAAATTGCAGTTTCCCAAGTATCATAGCTTCCCTCAAAACCCAAGAAAATAAAATAGAGTACAGTGGGTAGAAATGATATTAGCAAATACAAATAGCACAAAGAAGCCTTAACCAAGAAGACTGCCTAATTTTGTGTAATGAAAATAAAGTACAAGCACATGGCAGATTTTTGAAGCATTTTTACAAGGATCTGAAAAATGTAATTCAAAATCTTGTCATATCCACTCCCAGATGAACATCAGAATTATTATTCTTCAATGCAGCCAAGGCCTAGAAGTCAGGCATATTATTAAGAGCAGAATGGATACCTCGTCTTTTGATATCTTTCACATAATCCCCAATTCTCCCTAACACAACACTCATCAGCCCATTAATTCACAATAGTTTTTTTTCCACAGCTCTCTTCAATTCCTTCTTCCCAAGTGTGTCTCAGCCACTCATACACTGCCCAAAGTACACCTGTATTTAATTGCTACTTTGAATACAAAAAAGATCACATTACTGGCTGCTCCTTTTGGCATTTTAGAAATAAAATAAATATGCTGAGTTATTCCAGTTGGATAGCAGTTTATCTTAAGCGGGGCGATATTGTCCCTCAGAGGATATCTGGCAATGCTTAGAAACATGTGGCTTTCACAATTCGGAGAATGCTACTGGCTTCTAGAGGACAGAGGTAGTGCCAGGACTAGGGCGAGGTACGGAAGGTGCTTAGGGCTCACAAGTTAAGGAGGCATTAAGGTTGTGCAAGTACAGTTAAAATTTACAAACCACAGAGAATGAATGCCTCCTGAGATATTGTGCCCCAGCTGCCTCCGTTACCCAACCCTAGTCCCAGAACTGGATAAAGGCCAGGGATGCAGCTAAACCTCCTCCATAAAAGGAAATAGCCCATCCAAAATATTAATAGTGCTGGGATTGAGAAACCCAGACAGGTTTTAAAAATCTAAAGAACATAAGGGTTAGAAACTTTCGATTCCCTTTCTTTTGCACCACTTTAAGTAACAAACCTAAAATCATACATCGTTAAAAGTACGTAAAAGTAGGGGCCGGGTGTGGTGGCTCACACCTGTAATCCCAGCACTTTGGGAGGCCGAGGCTGACAGATCACGAGGTCAAGAGATCAGGACCATCCTGACCAACATGGTGAAACCCCGTCTCTACTAAAAAACACAAAAATTAGCTGGGCATGGTGGTGCGCGCCTGTAGTCTCAGCTACTCGGGAGGCTGAGGCAGGAGAATTGCTTGAACCGAGGAGGCAGGGATTGCAGTGAGCCAATATTGCACCACTGCACTCCAGCTTGGTGCCTGGTGACAGGCTGAGACTCTGTCTCAAAAAAAAAAGTACATAAAAGTAAAAGCAGATCAAATTCTAGCATTTAAGTTTAATCTTTATTCCTATTTACATTGCCTACACTGAAGTTAAATTAATTCTACCCTTTCCTTTCCTTTCTGTTCCATCTTCCTTCTACTAGTATGTCATTTACTTATTCCATCTACTTTTAAGGTACAGATTTAAAGATGTCTCCTAATTGACATCTTCCCATAAAAATGGGACCTCTCACTTCTCAGGACAAAAAAATTATCAATTGGATTCTACTGTCTTATGGTTTGTATAGCATGTCTTACAATAATGTATTTGTTTATTTAATTCTCCCCACCTCACTTCCCACATACAAACAAATATGCACACAAACACACACACACTAATTGAATCGACTTATGGGCATGAACCAGGCTTTTATATTTACTCTCCCAACCATCTCTACGTGGAATGGTGCTTTAAACAAGCAGGGCGCTCAAACTAACTCAAGAACAGAAAACCAAACACTACATGTTCTCACTTATAAGTGGAAGCTGAACAGTGAGAACACATGGACACAAACAGGGAAACACACTGGGGCCAGGGTGGGAAAGAACAACAGGAAAAATACCCAATGCATGCTGGCCTTAATACCCAGGTGATGGTTGATAGGTGCAGCAAACCACCATGGCACATGTTTACCTATGTAACAAATCTGCACATCCTACACATGTACCCTGTAACTTAAAATAAAACAAAATAAATAAAAATTTTAAAAACCAAGTTGTATGCTCAATGTGTTATAAACAGACTGGTGAGGCAAGCATATATAAGAATAGCTAACAGACAACCTGAACCATAGTATTTCCTGGAGGCTATATAAACCTAACAGTGCATTACTAGGTCTTGTTAAGTCCAGTACCAATGTTCTTTTCCTAGCAGATATCTCCACCTATTTCAAGTTTGATGCTCCAGAGTGTTTGAGGTTTGTCTTCTGTAGAAACTGACTTGAATTCTGCTATAAACAAAAGTACAGAAGGAAAACTATTTTCTTCCCAAAGGCCTATTCTACCAGCAGAAGACCCAATGTCTTTGCCTGAGCTATGAGCTCCTTTTCGGAAAGAAAATATATCCAATTATTAGTAAAAGTTGGAGAAAGAGCCTTGTAGTATATGTATAACTCTTCAGGAAACCAAATTGATGCAGCTTGAAAGCACATGTCCATCAATCTCCACCTCACCCTTGACACCGTAACTATCCTAAAACATTTCTAATTTTGAATTTTAACCAAAAATAAGCTAGGACTACCTAAGAGGTTAATATGTAGCTATAAATATTTCCTTTGAAGAATACAATACATATGCAGCAAATTTTTCAGTTATTTATCCTTGAAACAAATCTCCATTTTATGTTTCTAAATAAGTGATTTGACAAAAAGCAAAGTGGAGGCCTTCTCCCTGTGAATACCATGAAACCACTGATTTTAGTCATTTAATCTTATCAAGGAATTAGCTTAACCTTTAACTAGCACCTGGAAAGATTAAGCTTTAACTTTACAAACATTATGAAACAGTTGTTGTGTAAAAAAAACTCTATTAGAAATTTAATGCATATATATTCCACTGACACAATAATTTTCAAAAAGTTAAGTCTCAGAGCTACTATGATAGGTTTTCTCATAGTGTAATTTGACTCTGTGCTAAATATGAGTCATCTTGTTTAGCTCATAGCCATTAGTTGGAAGAAGAAAGCTGACTTGTTGTGAGCACTCAGTGAGTGTGAGCCAAGTAATTTCTGTATGTGTTTCATTCAATACTTGTAACAACCCTGATGAAAGAGATTTCACCAGACACATTTTACTGATGAGGAAACAGCCTCAAAGAGGTTTATTGTGTTGTCAATTTTGATATCACTGGTAAATAGCCAGTGCTTCTTAAAGCATGATCCTCCAACTGTGTCTAACTACTACCATTTGCAAAATGTGCCGTATTACATTTTGTCCCATAAAAGACATAAAATCTGTTCATATTTTAAGAGTATTCCACAAGTGAACCAATACGTGCAACTTAATGTTAAGCTGTAATAATGCTCAAGATCAGGACTATGTACTTCCCAAAGAGAAAATGTACCACACCAAGGAAAGTGACCACAACAGAGAGCTGTCATTCTGCTAAATTTTCAGTGGTACATTCTAAGAGGAAGAAGGAGAGTCAGGGTGTATCACAATTACCACAATACTAATCCAGTTCTCACTCCTTTGTTCTTCCTTTCAACAATTGTTGATTTGTGACTACTATGTATAAACCATTTGTGCCTACTGCATAGTATAAGAAGATTTTAAAATGCTGTCTTTCTTCAAGTTTACATGCAATGAATACAAAATTTAAAGGGCAAGATAATACACAATGACTTTCAGAAGCATGTTTCTATCAGTAAGAAAAAATTCAAGAGAAAACAGTTGGAGCCATCATGATAGCATCATTAAAAAGGGTAGACTTTGAGTTGTCCTTCACTAAGGACAGGCTAAATATCAATAGGTACACACAGTTAAAAAAAAAAAAGTATGCTAAATTGTGGTATCAAATGTTTGTTTAGACACAGGAAGTCATACAGTATATTGTGCAATGACAATAAAATCTGAAGAATAAGAATTCCTATTAGGCACATCCTCTTAAGTGCTTTATTGTAGGAGGCTTTTATAGCAAGGATTTATAAATACCGTCTACCACTTCCATTTAAAAGTTGCTTGTAAAAAGAATTTATTTTCTTTCATTGTATTACTTGTAACAAATATGAGAAGATAATGTCATTTTAATAGTCACGCACATAGCTTCTGAAGGACATTTTATTGTAAATGAATTTGAGGAAGCATTGAATGATTCCTGGATTCTGCAAGTACTGTTCTACAACTGTATATGGCAGAAATTGAGACAGATAGATACAGATGGTGAAAAATTTTATGAACTGTTTGTGTTCCCCCCAAAGTCCTATTTTTAAGCCCTAAATCCCAATGTGTTTATATTAGAAGGTGGGGGCCTTTGGAAGGTGATTAGGTTTAGATGAGGTTGTGATGAGGGGGGTCTTCAAAATGAGATTAACGTCCTTCTACAAAGAGGCCAGAGAACTTGCTGACTTCTCCCAAGTCTATCATGTGAAGACAGCAAGAAGATGGCCATCCCCAAGTCAGAAGAAAAGGGGCCTCACCAGGAACTGAACTGACCAGCACCTTGATCTTGAACTTTCCGATATCCAGACTTGTGAGTAATAACTGTATCTTAAACTACCCAGTTTACAATATTTTATTACAGCAGCCCATGCTGACAAGATAAATGGACAAACAAACTGACCTCCAAGCAACGTAAATGAATGTTTAAAAAAGTCTTTTGAGAATCTAATGTAGTCTTAAGTGATTATTTCTAGCTACATCCTAAGGATGGGAAAATTCAGTTCAAGGGCTAGATGGGGCATTTATTAATTGATTCACTTATTTAGTCAGTAATTGAGAACCTTTCATATGCCAGGCCCTGAACTAGGTGCTGTATTAAAATATACAAACACACACAAGCACACACACATACACACACACACAAACACACACAGAGAATATGATGTGTTTTTACCTTACCACATAGCAGGGGAGACAGACATATAAGCATATAATTGTATGCAAATATGCTAAAAGCTACCAGAGGGGTTGTTTACAGTTCTATGAAAGCAATGGATGATTCCTATGGAACTCCAGCATAATTTCCTACAGAAAGGGACAATTGAATTGAGTCACAAAAGACAAGCACTTAGAGGAGAAGATTGGATAGGTCATTTCAGATATAAAGAGCAGAGTATTCAAAGACATAATTCTTGATGGAGGGTAGGATATGATGGCCTTGAAGCACTGAGTGAGTGGTCAGAAGGGGCAAAACTTTAGACTAAAAATATATGATAGCGTATGATGTAAGATAATCTAAGATTAAAAAAAGAGAGCTAAGGATCAAAGCAACAGATAGAGGTCAATATCGGTTTTTACGCATGGGAGGAATTTGTTTTTTAGTAAAATTGCTTAGAGGGCAGTGTGAAAAATTATAAAAAAGAAAAGAGAGCACCTATGGAATAGTTGAGATGGAAGATATTAAAGATCTCACCTAAAGCCGTGGCAACAACATAGGAAAGATGTTGGATTCAAGGAGATACTCAGAGTCTTAAGGGTTTAGTGAAAATTTACATGTGATAGTAAGAAATGTCAAGAATGACCCTAGTGTTTCCAACATGGAAAATTGGGTGGATATTAATTAATAGGCTTGTAAAACTGGCACACTGAATAAAAAAACATTGTGTAGATAATGGTCATGCAGGACCGCTGGTAAAGGGATGAGTTAGGACAACAAGTTGTAGGCCTGGACATCAACAGCTTAGAAGGCCTGAGCTGAAACTGAAGAGACACGTCACTGAAAAAATGAGTAAGAAAGAGAAAATGAAGGGGTTTCAAAAATAGTGTTGGGTAATAGAAAGAAAAAGATGAATATGTGAAGGAGACAAAGGTAAGGAGAAAGATATTCAAATGTATAAAAAATGGGAACTGAGTAAATATGATGAATTTATCCAGAGAAAATTTCCACATATCATCTGACTTCCTCTGAAGCTTTGTGGGCAAAAATATGCCATTATTTAAAGGTAAAAAAATCTTTCCTCAGGAGGCTAAAGCTTGTCTTTACAAATTAATAACAAATAGTAGACAAAAAAAGACCAATAATTAAAAATCAAAGGACAAGTACATACACACGTATATAGAGATAACTGTACGATAACCTCGTTTACATAAGAAATTGATATGTACTTTATACAGCAAAAAAAGTGTAAATACTGGTCTATCAAACTTTACTTATGAAATAATTCATTTAATTTTTCTCATTAAGTGCAAAAAATTAATAGATTTTTTTCATCGTTGAGGTTGTGACATAATGCCACAGGAAATTATTTCTGGTTTAATTCACCAATTGTGCATAAACTCTCTTGGGTTCCAGGTCAATGTATAAAGCATTGCACATTGTAAGCGATATGAGTCCTGTGGGGAACTGCAAGATTAGCTTCATTTCTAATGAGGGAAAAGTTTTATTTATGAGACAACTCAGCTGTGAAACTGAAGTAATAACATGAATTAATTTAAACACATTGCATTTAAAGGAAAGGTCAAGTACTTTTAACAACCTCTCTCCATGTTCTGGAGTATAGGAAAAAAACTTTATCAAATAATATTTATAAATATTTACAAACGTCTCTTGTTGCTAAATGTTGAACTCCTACATGCTATATATTCTGATGAAAAGTTTACATCTATTTTATTCAGTGGCAAAGGAATTAAAACTGTCCTAGTCACAATCTATATTCCTTTTATTTTTTACCAAGCTTGCTTTCCTTCTTATACAATATGACCAATTTGTCATTTGCTGTGAGCCTGTCAGTGCAAAGACTAAATAATTAAAGGAAAAATGAATAGAAATCTGCATCTTAGAGTTACTCGGAGCTCAGGCATGTATTTTAAAATGGTGATAGTTATATGTTCATTTTTATACCTCAATGGGTAGCTGGAAAATGTGGAAGAATTTTGAGTTAAGATCAGGACTCCTGTGTTTGAGTCAGGATCTACTCTATATGCTATGTGACTGTAAATGAGTCACTTAAAGTGCCTGAGCCTCAGTTGTACTCATCTGTAAAATGGAGAGAATTATAGCATTGTCCACCTCACTGGATTATGAGATGAATCCGTGAAAGCACTGGGTTCATTGTAAAGGACCATACAAATGTAAAGCATTAGTAGTTTCATTTATACATTTTCAAGTTATCAAGGGTCTAAAAAATAACCCAGAACATAACTAGATATATTAATTTGCGGAGAATTAGGCTGGGTCCAGATTATCACTTTTAAGTCATATGTTCTTCTCTCTAAAAAACAAAAGCAAACAAAAAAACCTCAGGCACTTAAAAGAAGGACAGAAAAAATTATTCCTTAAAATGCTTAACATTTTCTTAGAATTATTTATGCAAAAAATGAGATTATTTTCTATAAAATGCTGATGATTTTACTTTTATAATCTGTAATTGTACCTACTAATATATCCTTTTTTCACCTTTATGCTCTGCCCACATAATATGGTGTTTCATAGACAATGAGTTAGCAAAAGCTACAGAATAAATTAGAATAGTAAAAATTTTAGATGTTACACATAACTCAGTCAATGTAATTTTTGTAAAAAAATCTGCTCCTTTAAGTAACAATTCAATCTTTTAAGTATTTTTATATAAAGGTAATTATATGATTTTTTCCCAAAACTGACAAGTTGTTCTGTTTTTATTTCCTGAGTGTGTGTCAGGCATATTTGCTACTGCCTTCCTTTCCCTCAGTTTGCTTCTCAATGGTGCTCAACGCATTTACCTATGTAGACATGATTATACCACACGATCCTGACCCAAGGCCACAGCTAAGTAGACCACAAGTCACATCAAGTGAAGGGGGAAAATAGCTTAATATTTCTTGAGTTGCTACCATATCCAAATCATCACTCTTATTTTGAACTTTTCACAAGTAGTGACTCATTTATGCCTCACTACAACTATGAGGCAGGTAGTATTACCAGCATCCCCATTCACAGATGAAGAAATTGAGTTACACAATCATTAAGGAAGTTTTCCAAGATTACAAAGCTAGGAAGATTTGGATCTGAGATTCAAACTCAGCCAGTCAAGCTTTAAACACTGTAGTATACACTATTCTTAAATAGTATCCCTTGTTACCACCTGTAAGTGAGGTTAAGCCAATTTTATTTTCTACCTAAAGAATGTGAAGAAATACACAGAAAGTCTCAGTCAGTTGAATTGTGGGGGGCTCTAGAAGTGTGAGGTCATTTTGCATTACAACAGAATGGAAAATTGGTAGTCCAGGAAGAAAATCAGCACTGCATTACCATTCCCACAAGGTCTCATAAAATCAGGCTTCAGAAAAATCCTCTGTGTTTCCAGTTTCTGAGTTCATTACTGGAATTAATTTGTACAAGTCTCTGTCCTTTGTAATATAAAAATACTTCCATTGAAAGGAACTAAAAAGTGTACATACAGTAGAAAAAACAAATAACAAGAAATTACAATATATTCAGAGAATAAAACTAAGTGAAAGGGGAGACCAGATGGCTAAGAGTAGTACGTGCTCCAGGTATCCTCTTGGGACATTTGATGCACTGGTGGACTTGAACTTGGGGTTTTACACCCTCAAAGGGTACATGCAACAAGTCACAAATCCCAAGGCCAGACACAGGTAGAAAGTGTAAAAGGTGATATGCCCTGCTGTCACCCAATAAAACTGCATTGTCACTGTACCAGAACAATGCTTGCAATAGTACACACACATATACACACATAGGCACACAGGCACACACACACACAACCAAGCAATGCAAAGAAACAAGTCTGCTTCTAAATTTGGTGCTAGTAGTGGGGAACAAAAAATATTACCTGCAGATTAATGACCGACAGTCATTCCAATTTCATATTACCAATTTCATATTGCAAAGGTGATTCAAAATATGTTGACAATGTTTGGGAGTTTACAATGTTGGGAAATGCCCCAGACTCCAGCAGAGGGAAATGCAAACTTTCTTAACTAGAAATTCAGCTTAATCCAAGTTTCAAATAATTCCCACATAATAAAGAACCAAGTAATACTCATTTGTACAGCACTATGAAGCAAGAACCAGGAGAAAATATAGATAGCAGAATCAGGTTCATAACAACCATTAGGTAGCAAGATTACCAAAAAGAAGACAAAAATTAGAAACCATGAAGAATTGTATGAGAACAATTTTAAAAACTGTTTGCTCATATGTAAGTTATTAAAAGCAAAACAGAAAACAAGGGAAAGCAAAGGAATGATAAATATATAATTAACAATGGTTATTATCTCAAAAGGAAAGAGATATGAGCAGAAAAAAATGAGACTATGGAGATGCATGTAGGTAAGTTTAAAGTTTTGTTAGTATTTCAATTCTTGAGTTGGCTGGTAGGTTCAATGATTTTCATTAGATTAATAATTAAGATAGAGATATGTATGACAGGAATATATCACAACCTAAAGATTATGATTAATCTAAGCCAGTTCAAATACTTGAGGGCCAAAAATGATAAATAAATAAATATTGTAAAATCTATTACTGTAATTTATCACATTGATATAATACAGAAAAAATTATAAAATAATCTCAAAAACCTACCAACCTAAAAATAGAAGAAAAATTCCTTAATCTGAAAAATTCCTTAATCACACAAAAAACAAAATCTGTAACATCATACTTAATGCTCTCCATTTAAGAGATCAAAACAAGACTCTTCGTTATTTTATGAAATATCGTAGGTAAAATAGTAAGGCAAAAAAAAAAAGAATGTAAGAGGTTAGAAACAAAATTCTCTTTGTACATATTACAGATAAACTATCAGAATAGGGTGGAAAATCTATAAATAAAACATAATTAATTAGATAGTCAAGCAAGTTTGACAGATAAAATATCATCACATGAAAATAAATCGCATCTAGCCACAAAATATAGAACATGTAATTTTTAAAACACAGCACACAGAATATCTCAATATATAGTGTTTCCTTAAAAATATAACACAATATATCAAATTTTTATAGATAAAATAATTTTTAAAAGCACAAGACATAAAAGGCCAGAATAGGGAGATAAGCCATTCTCATGATTTGAAAGCTTCAATATCATAAAAATGCCAATTATACCCAAATTTGAAATTGACATATTGATTTAAATGCAGAGAAAATGCCTATTACTATAATTTTCTATTTGAAAGTCCTAATTTAAAATTTATATGAAAGATCAAATGGCCAAGAATGACAAAGTCATTTCTAAAGTAGAATAAAGATGGGAATATGGAGGGTTTGCATAATTATGAAGGCTTATTAAAAAGCTTTGGTGGGCTGGGCACACTGGCTCATGCTTGTAATCCCAGCACTTTGGGTGGCCAAGGTAGGCTCATCACGAGGTCAGGAGTTTGAGACCAGCCTGGCCAACATAGTGAAACCCAGTCTCTACTAAAATAATACAAAAAATTAGCTGGGTGTGATGGCCAGCACCTGTAATCCCAGCTACTTGTGAGTCTGAGGCAGGAAAATGACTTGTACCAGGGAGGCGGAGGTTGCAATGAGCTGAGATTACGCCACTGAACTCCGGCCCAGGGCACAGAGTGAGACTGAATCTCAAAAAAAAAAAAGCTTTGGTGATTTCAACCATGAGAGGTGCTAATGCCATGACCCATGAATTTAACAAAGGACCGAGTAAAAAGCCCCAAAACATACACACACACACACACATACACACACACACACACACACACACAACATTCAGTGGGGAAATGCTGTTGCTCAAGGCTAACTGGTCATCCACACAGGGAAATGTGACACTAGCCTTTTCCCTCCCATCATGCAGAAAAAACAAAAACAAAAAAGGAACACCAGATGGATCACCATAGGTGACAAAACAAAGCTGGTGCTGAGCTATTCAATGCAGTAGTCCGTACCCACATAATGCAAATTAAAACCTACAATAATTAAAATTAAATTTAAAAATTCAGCTACTGTGTCACACTATTCGTGATTCTGGTGTTCAATAAATACATGCAGAATATACAGAATACATAAAGAACACATATAAAACAATAAGAAGATAAAACCATCATAGAAAAATAGACAAAAGATTCATAAGGTATTTCATTCTAGTTGATGAAATAAAAACATAATTTCAGTCTAACATTTTATCAATATATGTGACTAAAATGTTTGACACAGTTCTCTGTTCAATTTTAAATTACAAGAGTACTAGGGAAACAACCACCTACATTTTTTCTGGAAGAAAGACTACAGTGTCTTACACAGAAGCCCAGCAACGTTTAAGTAGGTTGAGAATAATGTTTGAGCATGCTATTAAATAGATACTTCTAATGTTAGCTTATCCTTCATTAAAAGGTAGTTTTCTAGTTCACTTAATAATTTATCTTTATCTTATTTTGAGGACACAGCAGAATACTTGGGAGGCCCATAGTACATTCACATCACCTTTCACTCTGAGTGTAGAATTACAGGAACTAAGGCATTGATTTTATATTTACTTCAATTAGAAGAATCAGAGACCATAAAAGTGTGCATGATTGGAGGGTGGAATGGAAAAAGTAGGCAGAGTTATAAACATATGAGAAAATACTGTAAATATAACTAAAATTAATAGTTTCTTCAAAACAAAGATAGATTTCTGTCACTGGAATTCATGAATAAGTATTACTCAGCACCATTCCATATCCTACCCCAACTCCCCCACCAAGAAAACCCATAGACATGATTTTTTAAAATCACACTTTCTTAGCATATAAAATATGAAGTCCTTGAAGTCTTTATATATATAAAGACTTCATATTTTAATAATTATTAAATGTTAAAAATAATATTTGTATACCTTAAAATTCAAAACAAAACTATGTTCATACCACATAATCTAAGTGATTTGCCTCTCAAGGTCCTTGAGATCTAAAAATGAGAGGAAGGCAATTAACAAACTAGCAATTCTGGTACAGAGTAAAGAGCATTTAATAGTGCACAGAGAAGTAAGGTATTCAAGTCAGATTAAATATTAGGAAGCATATGACAATGGCTACTAATAAATAGAAAGAATCGACCCCATAAACAAGGATCCCAGCCCAAAGAATGGAGAGTACATGATGGGTGGTAGCCTAGAGTCCAGGGAATCCAGAAATCATCACAGACATAATCACTTTAACAGTAGTCAGACTTCAACTTTTGGATGGGGTTCAAGGACTGCTCTATCCAGGAAATAAGACTATAAACAACATGGCAGTGTTACAGTAGTCACAGGGATTGGGGAGACAGATTTCTACAATCAATAATCAGTGTGCAGAGCAGTCACGAGCTAGCCCTAGTAACAGAGGAACATGAAATTCAAGATCATGAATGCAGGCATATAACTTAGCAAAAAAATAGTGATCTAGACTTTAGTGAACAATGGTGGAGACCCGCAGATCAACCACGGTGCACCAAGTCTTGCCTCAGATTTGTTATTAGAAAATACTGCTAAAAACGAAACCCTCCAGTGGTCATTTACAGGGCACTCCATTCCAGGTTAGCTTCACTAGTTCCTAAATTCTTAGGCTGAGGTTGTTTAAATATATATCCTGCCTCAAAAAAGATTGTATTTGGTCTTGAAAATACAATTGATGGGCCTACTTTGCATAGCTAAGGGAAACAGAAGGCCATAAACTCCAACAGTGGTGTGAAGAATAACTTTTTAAGTAATATTGTGATTAATAAAAACTATACATGTTTCTCCCAGTTTGGAGAGGGTGAACTTTTGTGCCTAATTCTATTGGTTTCTGATTAATACTCCCATATGCTTCCCTTTTGAGACATGTTTTTACTGTACATTTGATTTCCTCACAAATGCTTGCCTCCTACTTCCTCCTCTGCTACACAGGCTCTTAATCATTTATTTTGCCAATTTCCTATTTTCTGTTCCTTCCAGTGGTGACACACAATCTCTATGTTATCCTGCTGTCAGGAGGGTAAAAGTACAGACACTATTCTTTTCACAAAACCAAGAACAGAAGTGATTACAAAGGCTTTAGTCATCAATTTTCCCTGCTGACAGATATGCAAAAATAAATCCTAGGACTTCCAAATACCACAAGGCAAAAGCATGCCCTGAACACACAGGCAAGGTCAGTTGGTTGATACCTACTTCCTTAATATTAACCTAATACAGACCATTTTGTGCTGTCTTCCTCTTTCGTAAATATACCTCATTGTAAATTTTTTTTCAGAGGAAAGGGTTTTTAGATGAAACAGTAGATAATTCCCAGGTCAATCAATTTTACTTTGCATCTACAATCTCAATGCTGAATCTATAACATTCAGAGTTCCTTACTATGGCAAAACAAAATAACATGAATATCCAAACCTTATTCGTAGGCAAGGACCAATGGTTGCAAAAAGCAAAATCCACACAATGTAGTTTTTAAGAAGAGGAAGAAAGAAAAACAGTCTCAGTATAAAACTCAGCTGCAGAGTGTTGTCAGGCAGCTGCCCTCTCTGTCTCTATAAGGAACAATTCAGTTGCTATTAGCATAATCTAAGTGCCAAAGTGTAGAATCTGGGTTTAGAGTGTCTAGTCTCAAACATTATCTCCATTATTTACTAACTTTGTGAATTTTAGTGAGTCATTTAATGCCTCAGTGCCTTGATTGTTTTCTGTAAAAACAGAAGTAATAATGGTCCCTACCTCATGTGTATGGATTAAACAAGGTGACATATGTAAAGTGTTTAAGATAGTGCCTGGGGCAGTAGACAATCAATGTAAATCATTATTACAATTGCTTATTTGGAACATATGCTCCATTTTTCTCCTTGCCTAGCAGTTTCTTCCATTTGCACATGCCAACAGAGCCACCAGTTCAGAGTTAACAGTATTTCACAACTGTAGTGCCCATAACCTCTGGCATACTCAGCCCATATCACGTGAGGTACACATTGCTACCTTCACTGGGTCTGTGGGTAGGAACAGATTCTCTTAAAATCCGTCAGCAGGAAGTCACAGACCTGTCTTTTTGATGTGAATGTTTCCAATTCGTAGATTTATAAACATGTAAATAACATAAAGAATGCAAATTACATGTATCTTCCCTCTCAGGATAATATTAAAATAACATTATGAACAAATGAAGCCAGCTGAGGAAAAATGTTCTGCTTCTAAGATGGTGAGGTCACTGTATGCCTGCAAACCTTTTAATTGAAACTGGATAGTCACATTTCATGGATTCAGTAAGATTAATTCACTGCGTAAAATAATGGGCTAAATAACCTCTAAGATTCTTTGATTGCACAATTCAATTTTACACAGAGATTGTGTAATACAATGCATGACATTAAATTGAAATGAAGTCTTTAATGCAAATCAGGAATGTAAATTTCCGTCTGTTTGAATCCTACAAATCCAAAAAGATATAGGCTATGTCTTGTGAATCAGATTAGGTAAAGACTAAATGTTCATTTGAATAGAAACTATTTGGTAAAATGTTCATGTTAAAGTGTGAAGTCACTCTGAAAGGTTAAATGCTCACATTAGATACATTTAACATTTAGGGCTATTAAAGTGGTTGAGAAATAAAATAGAGCCATGGAAATTTTCTTTATAATCAGGTACTGCAAATGAGAAAATACAAGAGCAGAAAAATCACAAAATTATATCAGCATTAAACATTACATAGAAAATGCAGCCAATTGCCAAGTAAAACATAATTTATATTATCAAAGATATCATTTATTATACTAAAAATTTACTGAAAATAGATGATTTCAACAAAATTCAGGAAACAAAAATGATTTGCAGGCAAGGAGAAGGAGATGATAGTACTAGTGATCCCATTTTTCTTTGAATATTCTTGATTGTAATATCTCTATGTATTTTATCACCAGAACAACTATTAGAAAGGGAAGATCACACACCTTAAGAGTGCAATTAATGAACAATTAAGACTACAAACGATGATGTATTTTAGACTTGGAAAGGAGCATTCTGCTTTATAAGAATGAGTTTCCCATAATATTTATTTTAATTACAGTGGTGAGTGCAAAAATTGTGGAAGGAAAATTCTAGCTATTTAAGTAGAATTGGCAAACATTAGTCAAAATTTAGGAAACTTACTCTTGTGCTTTTTGAATATAGGTGATTTTTACTCATCTTTTTTTTGACTCATTATTGAATTTAGGTCTCTCATGCTAGAAAGAATAAGAAATATAGAAACATAGATAGAAAAAGTATTAAATTTATAATAGTATAGCAATTTATGCTAGCCATGTGGTTTAATAAATATTTGAGTACATGGTATATGGGATAAAGCTTTAGAATGAGGTGAGAAAAATGATTTAGGGATGTGAATTATGTAGCAAATAAGCATATAAATGGTACTGATAAGCAATGCAGCAGTATAAGCTACAATTGTATGGCTCTAAAAAGAAACATAATTTGAGTTAAAGATACCAGGAAGTGATTACAATATTCATTATTCCTGCAATATAAATGTCTTTGCTCCCTGTGAGAAAAAAAAAAATCTTAATGAAAAAATTGAGTCACAGTTAGTTAACAATAGTAAAATATAGCTATATTTCAGTAATTAAAAGTTTTACCAGGAAGGGAGTTCAAAATTTTAAATTGCCTCTATGAGGTGGCAATGCACAGAAATAAGGAAAATCAAGATGTCAGTAAAACAAATGTTTTTTCTAATTATTATACTCAAAGGTTTGGGAAGAGTCAGTGATTCTATCAATAATAAAACAACAATAGTAATTTCACATTTACTGCCTAAGGATGTTTAATTTAAATAATTTGGTCTATTAGGCCAGACCTTAGGTCTCAAAAATTAATTCTCACATCAATACTTTCAATTATTATTTTGCTATTATTATATCCATATTAAAATTTCAATAAACCATATGATTCTTATGGTTATGATTTTATATGAAAACAAGCACAGAGCCTACTTCAATATGCATTGTAAATTACCTGAGATCATGTCACATGTTTAGAACTGTGAAAATAAAATCCAAATTTAAGTACTCTTCGAGTATGTACAGGGCATTATAAATAAATTTTTTCAAAATCCTAGTTTGTCTATAAAGACAAAGGTCTGTCCTTAAGGCAATGTTTCCTACATAGCCTTCCATAAAATACCAATGTCCTAAAATCCTCTACAAAAATGGCATCAATAATCAAATAAACTTGAAAATTTCTAAACCTAGCAATTGTCCAAATATAGGGTACAGATCGGAGCCTAGTGCCTCTCCAATATCAAGTAGCATTTTATGAGTATATTAATAACAATGAATGAGAAGGGTGCATATATTTAATTAGAACAAATCATTTTGCCTTTATAATTTTTACAAATGTTCTCCAATGTAGGTGATATATTCACATGACTAAAGACTCGCAGAATAGAGCAGGAATACAGGCTGATTAAATTTTTTTTATTTCCTATTTTGCAGAGAAATGAGGCTAACAATAATACTAAAAATACAGAAGTGATTTTGTTCTTATGCCACAATATTAACTCAAAATATTATTCACTGGAAAAATCTAGATTAATTATGTAATACAGTTAGCCAGCCACCTATCCAAATAATGCATTTATGCTATTACATACAACAATTAAAACCTATAAAACCTCACTGATCTTAAATAAATTCTAGGGCAGAATATGATTTTTAACTGGGTAATGATGCTAAAAAAATATGCTATTAAATGCTGTAGTAAAAATAAGTTCTAATAACCTTTTAAATAATGAATGGTGGGAAAAATGTGAAAATAAATTACATGTATCATAGTTCTCGTCATACAATGGGCTCACTTTGGAAATGAAATTCCTTTAATTTCCACGCTCTATGCTTTTTTCGAGAATAAAAGTGACCCAGTTCCCTTGCGTCATTCTGTAGAACATTCCTTATTTTTACCCTCACAATCAGCTGACTTGAAACACTTGAATAACTAAGGAATTGAGTCAAGCAAAGTCCTAAGGTAATGGGCCTATTTTTGCACAACTGAAAGCAAATAAGATAACTTAAAAATCAACTGCGTATATTTCTTTTCTTGTTTTTTTAAAAAAATCTAATTTATTTTTTTCATTAAAAGAGCTAAAATATTTAAGAAATTTAAAATAAATTTAGGAAAATGTAAGAATTCACAGAGAATAAATGCAAATTTAGGCATGTTTAATGGTCTACCCAGAATATTGCATGACAAATGATTTTTTATTGTTATTATTATACCATTCTCTTTACTTTTGATGAAAGTAAATGACAAAATGCTTGAATAAAAAGTAAAAGAAAAAATTTCCACAAAATGATGTTATTTAGGTACTATCAGGGCGCTTCCCGCCTTCAGTAAATACTTTAATAAGCACCTTCCATTTTTTTGTTATATGCCAAGCAAAACGCTGTAAAATAAAATCCCTAGTCTATGTATTTATACCTAAAGGTTACAGGCCCAGGGTGGTAAAGCAAAAAGCCAGTTACCTCAGGCATCATGCTGTTGGCGTGTCCTTTATGCTTTTCTTTGTCAGGCTGGCTTCTGGGAACTGTTAGGGTCCCATGACTATTATCTGTAGTTTCCCCTTCCAGTGAAATTGAAGGGCATTCCAGGGAACATTCACCAGGTCCTGGCCAGAGTAAATGCCAAGATCCAACAGAGTCAAGTCACGGAGCAGGAACCAGGCCAGGGTACAAGGTAAGATAACAAGCAGGTTCCAACAGACTCTTTTGGATTTCCTGGCACTTTGGGGTTCGCAAGGGTAAATTCGCATCTCTCATGAGTAAAGTGAAGTCCAGAAAATACTGTCAGCTACACAAGCATCTTTCTGATGTTTAGGACACTATTTCAGCCACTGGCCAACAGCAGGTTTCTGAGGCAATGGCAACAACATCCATGATACTCCAAGGGCATGGCCAGTCACCAAAGGGAAGAATGCCTGGTAACTTTGCTGGTATTACTATTGATGCAGCTGTGTTGCTAAACAGTGTGTTAGTTTCACAGATGCAGGAAACTCAGCATCTGAGTGTTTGCCTATCTTGACACACAGGCCCCTCCATGTGCCTCTTTTTAATCTTATCAGAAAATTCCTCTTACAAGGGATTGTAAAAAAACGAAAGGTAAGAGTCAATGTCAATTGAAGTAAGAGCAAGTTTTTACTAGTGATCACTGCCATGTCGGAAACAAAATTATACTGAAAAATTAGTGAATGATGTGTGGTTTTTTTTTTTCTATTTTCAGATTTCTAGGAATTTGAGACACTTCTCATGGATGTAAAAAGGAGAGGCCTGTTGTCTTAGTCTGCTTGTGCTGCTATAAAAACCACAGAATGAGTAATTTATAAAGAATGCAAATTTATTTCTTATATTTATGGACTCTAGCAAGTCCTAGATCAAGGTGCAGGCAGATGCAGAATCTGGTGAGAGGCCCCCTCTTTCCTTCCAAGATGATGCTTTGTTGCTGTGTCCTGCAGAGTGGTAACACTGTGTCCTCCAGTGGCTGAAAGCAGAAGAGCAAGAGGCCCAAACACTACATGGAGTCTCTTTTGCATAAGGGCCTGACCCCTCTTCATAAGGCAAGAACCCTCGCAGCCTAATCACCTCTTACTGCAATGGCCACTAAACAACAACATGTAGATTTTGAAGAAGACACATTCAAATTACAGCAGCTGTACAGGCAAAGAATATATATTTTAAAATAAAGTTTGATTATGTATGAAATAAAGAATCATGGCACTTCTACCATATTATATTATTCTGATGCCTTTAATAACATAAATAACACATACAAAACACTTCTTTGGAAATCATTAATGATTTGATTACAAGAGATGGTCCTTTTCCAGAGCCAAAATAGTCCATGTAAAAATGTTTCTTGACCAGGCACAGTGGCTCATGCCTCCCAGCTCTTTGGGAGGCTGAGGTGGGCAGATCATCTGAGGATAGGAGTTAGAGACCAGCCTGGTAAACATGGCAAAACCCTGCCACCACTAAAAATACAAAAATTAGTACCCCAGCTACTCAGGAGGCTGAGGCACATGAAGGGGAGGTTGCAGTGAGTAGAGATAATGCCACTGCACTCCAGCCTGGGTGATAGAGTCTCTATCTCAAAAAAAAAAAAAAAAAAAGTCCTTCACTCCAATAGACTGTGAACACATGCCACATCATTACCTGAATGGACTTGCCATTTGTATATCATATTTGTTTCATTCAGTAAGGGTTTTAACAGTATTATTGTTCATAATGTTAGCATGTTCTTCATCTTGAATCTCTAATTCTGCTTTTATGAAAGGAGCCACACTGATACAGAAATACCTCATTTATGTAACTTTTTGTTTAAATTATTGGCCATAGACTCTTAGCTTTGGTAAATTGCAACTTATTGTCTAAAGCACAGATGTTCTATGTTCTAGAGCAGACCATAAAATTTATCGAGTAACAATTAAGCATTTCCTGTTTTCCCCATCATCTCTCTCCTATAAATTACCATTCAGTGGGCAGTATGTATCTTCTACCTGATAGTTTTCCCATACTTCCTAGATTGGATATATTTTCAAAGTCAAGAAAGAGATGTTTTTGTTGCCAATACATTGATCAGATTATCTTGTGAACTGTAAGTTTCATTCATACTGTAATATTAGACACTATAAAATGTTGCTGTACACTGAATACATATGTAGCCAAAAATCATATGTTATAACCTAACTCCCAACCTGATGGTATTTGGAGATTCAGCCTTTGGGAGGTGATATAATTTGGCTGTGTCCCCACCCAAATCTCATCTGGAATTGTAGTTCCATAATCCCCACATGTCATGGAAGGGACCCTGTGGGTGGTAACTGAATCATGGGGACAGGTACCCTCATGCTGTTCTTATGATAGTGAGTGAGTTCTCACAAGATCTGATGGTTTTATAAGGGGCATTTCCCCTTTTGCTCAGTACTTCTCCTTCCTGCCATCATGTGAAGAAGATGTGTTTAATTCACCTTCCACCGTAATTGTAAGTTTCCTGAGGCTTCGTAGCAATGAGGAACTGTTAGTCAATTAAACCTCTATGCAGCCTTGGAACATGGTACCCCGCATCCCAGTTGCTTCAGCTCCAGCCATGGCTAAAAGGGGCCAAGTTACAGCTCAGCCCATTGCTTTCAATGGCGCAAGGCACAAGCCTTGGTGTCTTAAATGTGGTGTCTTACATGTGGCTGCACAAAAGTCAAGAATTGAGGCTTGGGAACCTCTGCCTAGATTTCAGAGACTGCATGGAAATGCCTAGATGTCGAGGCAGAAGTTTGCTGCAGGGGCAGGACCCTCATGAAGAAACTCTGCTTAGGACACTGAGGAAGGGAAATGTGGGGATGAAACCTCCACACAGAGACCCCATTGGGGCACTGTCTGATGGAGCTGTGAGGAGAGGGCCACCATCCTCCAGACCTAGAATTGTAGATACACTGACAGCTTGCACCATGTACCTGGAAAAGCTGCAGACACTTAATGTCAGCCAGTGAAAGCAGCTGGGATGTGAGCTGTACCCTGCAGAGCCACAGGGACAGAGTTGCCCAAGGCTGTGGGTGCCCACCTTTTACATCAGCATGACCTCAATGCAAGACATGGAGTCAAAGGAGACCATTTTGGAACTTTAAGGTTTAATGATTGCCCTATTGGATTTTGGACACACATGGGGCCTATAGCCCCTCTGTTCTGGCCAATTTCTCCCATTTGGAATGGGTGTATTTACCCCATTGTTTCTATTAATAGAAAGTAACTAACTTGCTTTTGATTTTACAGGCTCATAGGCAGAAGGGACTTGCCTTGTCGCAGATGAAACTTTGGACTTGGACTTTTGAGTTAATGCTGAAATGACTTAACACTTTGGAGGACTGTTAGAAGGGCATGATTGTTTCCTAAAATGTGAGGACATAAGATGTGGGATAGGCCAGGGGAGGAATGGTACGGTTTGTCTGTGTCCCCACCCAAATCTCCTCTTGAATTATAGTTCCCATAGTCCCCATATGTCGTGTGAGGGACCTAGTGGGACATAAGTGAATCACGAGGCTGTTACCCTCATGCTGTTCTCGTAATAGTGAATGAGTTCTCACATTCACTAGGTGAGTAGGTCTGATAATTGTATAAGGGGCTTCCCCCTTTCCTCAGCACTCATTTCTCTCTCTTGCTGCCACGTAAAGGACATGTTTCCTTCCCCTTCTACCACAACTGTAAGTTTCTTGAGGCTTCTCCAGCCATGCAGAACTTTGAGTCAATTAAACATCTTTCCTTTATAAATTACCCAGGCTCTGATATGTCCTTACAGCAGCAAAAGAACAGACTAATACTCCAGGAGATGTTTGGGTCATAAGGGTAGATCCCTCATGAATGGAATTAGTGCCCTTATAAAAGAGACCTAAGGGAGTTCTCTCACCACTTCTGCTATGTAAGAACACAGCTATAACACTGGTATCTGTGAACCAGAAAGCAGGCCCTCACCAGATGCTGAGTCTGCCAGCACCTTGATCTTGGACTTGCCAGCCTCCATAACTGTGAAAACAAAAATTCTGTTGTTTAAAAGCCACTTAGTCTATAGTATTCTGTTATACAGTCCAAGCTAAGACAAAACATAAACAAGATATACTATCATTCAACCCAACTGCCTCACAGTTAGAAACATATATTATCTCAATCATGTATTTCAGAATGGTGTATTAATATCAAAGAAACACATTCTTAAACATGTATGCTGGAACATCGTTACAGCAATATCTTCATGTTTCCTCTCAGAGGGTTACAGTTAAAAGCTAAACTGTCTACAATGAGGGACTTCCTAAATCTTCTAGGATAGGTTTAAGATGAACTCTTACATTGAATTTCAAATTATAATGGAGTTCTGGTATTATAATGAACAAATTATTAAAGATTTTTTGTGAGTAATCATTCTCATTAAAGTATAATTGGAGGTGAATACACTGGTTTAATAAAGTATAATCAAGCACTCAAAAAAAAAAAACACCAATATTCAAATCCCAATTATTTAAATGCAGCCTTAATCAGTAACATTATCTGTGTCTACTTAATTTCTTGATACTAGCATCAATCCCAACATACAATATATAAGGTTATTTTTTAAAGAGGAATTGCATATGTGGAAGAGTAGCAAAGTAAAGTTTTATCAACATTTCCCTTGTTCTTTTAAGTTTGCCTTTTGTTTCTTGAAAAAGATTTTCAGATGTGATTCTGACATTTAAAAGTATGATGATTTTTATTTTTATTTACCATATTTTAAAAGAACAGAATCCTAAGTATTTCTCTTATTGCCAAGTAATTTTCCTCTTCTATAAACTGTGTGTGCAAAAAGGGAAGATTCCACTCTACCTGGAAAGAAAACATGTAATATAAGGGAAAACATGGATTTTGGAAATAAACCTTTGTTTCCTAACCAGCCAATGCCATCCTAAATTGGAGACAGCAATGCCCAGGTAACAGAGATGTTGATGTTGTCAGAGGGTGGCTCAAGATTGCCTGAGGTGATGCAGTAAAAACTCCATAACTGTATGTTTGGCACACACTTAGCACCAAGTTTGTTACCTGCCTTCTCTTTCTCCTTTCCCATTCCAAAAATCTGAGCGTGTAAACTCTTTTGCAAATCCTTCAGACACCAAGAGAGTAACAAAACAATCATATATTTAAATTTAGGTTTTATAGATCACAAGTGGTTATCTGAATGTAAAACTGAGCACGCATTTAGTATTACTGCTGCAAGACAAGAGCTAACAGAATAAGAGACCTAATAAAATGTAAAATCATTTAAAATATCTCATCGATTTTAAAAAGTTGGATAAAAATGCTATAAAATTGGCTCAGAAACCAACACTCTAAATATGGCACTTTGACATTCAGAAGAAACCACAAGGTCTCTCCCATTCCCTCACCCACATCTCTCAATCTTCTGGCTCCCAAAGCACAGAATGAAGTTTTTCTCTTAGTCACTTACCTGCCTAAAGTCCAGATCTGCCAAAAAAGAAAACAATTACTGCTGATCCCTTCCTTGAGTTTTCATTAACTGAACTCATATTGCAGAGAGGAAGACTGAAGTCTGTGAACAAACCTGGACAGATTTTTGTCAACAACCATTGTCAGTTCTCTAGGACAAATGGACTTTGTCCCAGGCCATTGTATGTTCTTCAAGCCTATTGAATTCCCCTAAAAATCATGTACTGTTTCCTTAAAATCATCCATCCTTCGCCATCTTTTATTCCCCTGGGAAGTAGGCTATATAAGTATTTGTACCCCATTGAGATACTGGGCACTCGCTTGGTGATTCTTTCCTGAGCACCATAATAAATTGTATGTCTTTTCTCCAATTAATCTGTCTTTTGTGAATTGAATTTTCAGCAAATCTTCAGCAGATAAAAGGGAAATTTCCCTTGGCCCCTACATAATATTCACACTTAAATGAAAATTACTGCGCCAGGCACGGTGGCTTACGCCTGTAACCCCAGCACTTTGGGAGGCCGAGGCGGGTGGATCACGAGGTCAAGAGATCGAGACCATCCTGGTCAACATGGTGAAACCCCGTCTCTACTAAAAATACAAAAAATTAGCTGGGCATGGTGGCGCATGCCTGTAAACCCAGCTACTCAGGAGGCTGAGGCAGGAGAATTGCCTGAACCCAGGAGGCGGAGGTTGCGGTGAGCCGAGATCGCGCCATTGCACTCCAGCCAGGGTAACAAGAGCGAAACTCCATCTCAAAAAAAAAAAAAAAAAGAAAAAGAAAATTACTGACCAAATATGCATAATAATTTTCATCAAAAATACTGAAGTATCCCAATGAACAGTCACAATTAGGTTTCTAGGCATTTAAAATATTTGTTGGTGACACTGTTTTAGAATTATTTCTTTCCCACCTTTATTTGGAACATTTGAAAACAAATGTAGATAATAGATTCAGGTATCTTAATGAGACAGAGTAACAAATTTATGTAATTAACAAAAATAAAATGAAAACCAATAAAAGATACACATTTCCTCACAAAATTAATTTTTTCTTAAATTAACAGCATATATTACTTAGAAATTTAATGACAAAAAGGAAGTAATTTTATGTGAGCTTTAGATCTGATATCCATAAATCCTCCTGTACCAGGTCATTACTGTGTTTAATTAATGTTCTCCCCATGGCACAAGAGGCCAGGTTGCTCTCACACAGATGCTAATGTGGCCTACAGGGAACACAGACTTAACATTTTCTGTGGCTTCCTCTGAATCATTTACCTTTTCCTATCTACTTATTAGTTTGTCATATCCATTAGTGATATTCAAACAGTTCTGCAGTTTTCTGCCCCTTTTTAAGTTCAGAACAAGAAGCTGGTATTAAGTTGCACTGATTTTTTCTTTTGCTTCTAGAAGCCATCATTGCTTTATGAAAATGCTTTCAAGCACTTTATTGCTACATCAAAGACACTGTGCAACAGGTAATGGGGTAATGAAGACCTATATGAATATTTGGAACTGATACTATAGGAAAAGGAAGAAATTACAAATGACTGAATGTTAAGAAGCGAGATAAAGAGAAAAAGAGTTGTGGGCCGAAAGTGACAAAGAAACAGAGAGAGGATGCAGAAAATTCTGGCTCCATAAAAAGTCAGTATATTCAAGAAAAATTTGCAGAACCATTTGTTCTAAAAGCTAACTCAACTTTTTAAAAACCGTACAATGCTTTGAGTAGAAAAGAATTAAGACACATGATAAAACAAATTGGCATATGCACTTTTATAAGCTTCTGAAAGTACATTCCTATCTATGTCCTAGTTCAAAAAGTTTTTCATTTTAAAAGAGTCCATTTCTGGATGCGATCAGATAGAGAGGATCTACTTACTGGTGTTGTAGTATTATGCCAACTATTTGACACAACTGTTTCCTAGTGCTCTCTGTTATAAAAATAGGAACAATAACATCTACCTCATTTGGCTACTGAAAGTTTTTAATGACATAAGGAGTGAAAAGCTCTGGGGACAGTGTTGGTACTTAGTTATATTCTCAGTATCTAGTGTTTATTATAAATAGTGATTAGAAGAAAATATTGGGGTTATGTCTAGCATTCCCACATGTTACATAGAGACATGTTAAATAGAGACATGAGGGGAAGAAAAAAAAACAGTCTCTGCCATCAACTCAAAATATTCAGTTTTATCAAGTGAATAAATATCCTAATTCAGTGATTTTCCACATGGATTACATTTTAGCATCACAGGTTATTGAGCAAAATATCACTTTTATTTTAAGTAGCTTATCAGTTAATTCAAATATTTCATCCAGTTTAAGAATCAGCGTCCCAGATACTTACAAAAAAATTCATAGACAAATGGTCATAGCATTATATAAATTATATACAGTAATATGATCCTTATTCTTCAGCAGACTTTTAATTTATCTATAGGTGTACTTTTGATTTTGAGTTCTGTGGCATTTACAATGAAGAGTTCCTTTCTTCTCTTAACTAAAGCTACCCATCTCTCAGTTACAAAATAAATTTCACTTGTTGTATTAATGCCCTCATTGATTCCTCCATTGGAAACCAAAGTATCTTCTTCTGAAATTCTAGAACAAGAGTCAATAAATATTTTTTTTCTCTAAAGTGCCAGATAGTAAAAATATTAGGTTTTGCAGGCTAAGTCACAACTACTCAACTCTGCCCTGCAGCATGAAAGCAGCCACAGAAAACAGGAAAACAAACAGGTGTGAATATATGCCAAAAAAACTTTATTTAGAAAATCAGGCAGGGGTCTGGATTTGGCCCAAGGGCTATGCTTTGTCAACATCTGTCCTAGAAAATCATGTTCTCTATCATTTATTTTGACACTAATCCTACTCTGGGTTGTACCGTTAATTAATGAATACACACACACACACACACACACACACACACACATATATATATATATATTTTCAAATCAGTGAGAAATAAGCATTGCTACATTAAGAACTCTACCAAAAATACCTGAACAATTATGTATAAGACATCTTTTCTGACTATTCTCCTCAAAAGGAGACTCAAATTTTAGAGATGTTGTGTAAGTGTATGTGTAAGTGTACGTGTACGTGTGAATATATATAGAAAATATTCATATACATAGTGAATATATATTTTCATATGTATTTATATATTGTGAGTATATATAGTGAAAATATATATATTGTGAATACATATACTAAACACATAGAAAATTATATATTGTGAATATATATAGTGAAAATTTATATATATATTCACAATATATAAATACATATGAATATATATATTCACTATATATATTTGCTATATATATATTCACACATACACACACATACACACACACATAGTATCTGTAAAATTTCAGTCTCCTTTTGAGAACAGTCAGAAAAGATGTCTTATACATATTCAGGTATTTTTGGTAGAGTTCTTAATGTAGCAATGCTTAATTTTTCGCTGATTTGAATTGATTTAAGACATGGAAGCCAAGATCTAGTTGTCATTAGCATCCTACCTGTACTGAAACATCTGCTGAGGCATTGACTCTTGAGGTGCTATAATAGGCAGCCTCACCTTGCTGAGTCCTTATTCTCCCTATCTATAAATGAACATAATCTATCTTACATGACAATATGAGGATTTGAAATACTATATATAAGACAGCAGCCCAGGCATGGTGGCTCACACCTTTAATCCCAGTATTTTGGGAGGCCGAGGCAGGTGGATCATGAGGTCAGGAGATCAAGACCATCCTGGCCATGGTGAAACCCCGTCTCTACAAAAATACAAAAACATAGCTATGAGATGCACCTGTAGTCTCCACTACTCAGGAGACTGAGGCAGGGGAATCGTTTGAACCTCGGAGATGGAGGTTGCAGTGAGCTGAGATCGTGCCACTGCACTCCAGCCTGGCGACAGAGCAAGACTCCATCTCAAAACAAAACAAAAAACAGCAAACACACAGCATATACTTAAATGGCATCAATAATTACGTTGGCATATGTTTTGTTTCTTAATTGTAACAAATATCTTTAAGTCATTATAACAGAATGATTATTGTCTTTCTCTTTGAGGTAGTTTTTCAATGTGTTTATGTGTGCTATCATATCTAAATTGAATTTCCATCTTAAATTCCCTTAGGATGTATTCCCAATTGATATTACTAATTTTATAGTTAAGCGAAAATTTCAGCACTTAAACATTTTGCAGCATCAATATCAGTACTTGAGTCTCCTCCTATATGTGCCAGAAACTAGAATTTCATCCATCTTGAAAAGATCTACATTATTTAATAATTGTTTATTACCTGACATTCCTATTTGGGTCATGCTGGAGTAGCAATATTATAACTCATAAATATTTTTGCACAGAATAGAGTTCCTCAGGGGTAAAGAGTTCTGCTTCAACATATGCCAAAAATAATGGTAGAGATAAAAATTACATTATGATTACCATTTACTGGCTACCTATATTATTTCTCCAACAACCACTCATGAAATAAATTTTATTATTTCCAAAATGTGAAACTGGGGCTCTGAAAGTTACATATCTTGATTTTGGTCAAACAGCTAGAAGTAGCTCGGTCGAAAATTCATTGAGGTATGTCTATCTATCTTCAAAGTCTTCGATCCAACATGTGACTGAGATAGAGAAAAATGGAGAAGAGAGAAAAAGAGATAACTACAGAATAAGACTGACTATATAGAGAAGATGACGTGAGAGGTCTACAAAAAAATTGGCTCAAGGACATAAATTGCTTAACCTTGCTTTGAGAATATGTTTGATATCTGTGTAACTCAAGACTAAAAAGGACTTACCTATTCTATTTACAGCCATCTCTCTAACATCTAAAACAGTGTCTGAAACACAGCAGGGGAATAAATAGTTGTTAAAGGATTGCATTCTATGGCTTAAAATATGTCAGAGGCTTTTTTCAAAACCCCACTTCACTGTAAAGTTGATATATGCATATCTATGAGAATTCTCCAGACCTTGCTCTAACACTCACTGATACCCACAGCCCAGGGTTTCCATGGGAAGCTTGTCACCTCCCACACATTCTACCCCTACCGCCTTGCAAACTCAGTTACAGAAATGACATCCTCGACTTACTGTTCCTTCAGTCCCTACTGGTTCTCCAGCCTCCTTAAATCCACAAGAGGTCATTATTTCCTCTAAGCTTCCTACCTTGGTTCCAGGTACCTCCTTCAAATAGGAAGGAAGCCTTATCATTCCTGTTGACTTTGTGTTTTAACAGAACCAAATTCATTATACTCAACTAGTCTCAGTTTTAAAAAATATTTATCAGACTTTTCTGTTGAGGATGTCTTAAAATCCACTGCAGCATGAAATACTTGAAATTACTAATATTGAAAAGGTATGTTCTGTTCAACAGATTAAATTCCAGATCCTTCCACTAACAAGATGTGTAACCTTGGGCAAGGTACTTCACTTCTATGCTCTACTCTTCCCATCTTAAAATGAGGACAGCAACAATGCTTCCTCATAGGGTTTAAAGGATTAAATTAGTTAAAACATGTAAGGTATTAAAATGACATCTGACATATAGAAATGTTCAATAAATGTAAGCTATTCTTACATAAAGCTTATCTTTATAACTTTAATTAATAGCCACTTCTTTGGTCCAATGTCTTTAAATTCACTTATTATACACACATATACACAAGACATGTTTGTTGTTTTACCACTTATGGCATTAATCTATAAAAGAGAATAATTTTACTGAGTGGCTAATTTCTAATTATAGTCAAAATTTAAAGTGAGCTTTCCTACCGTCATCCAGTGGTTTATTCTCTATTTATTCATTAAACTGATGGCACAGAAAGAAAAGTTCACCCTGAAGATAACTATGAGATTCTCCCAGAGGTATATCTCTAAATATATCCCTTGATTTCCCACTCTGACTTCACCTGAAGAGATATTGACAAGTTACATCATGAACAACAGTTTCAATATTTACATTCAAAACCCTTGTTATCCTTGAAGTATTCTATACCTTTGTGGACTTTCCTAAACTTGAATTACTCCAAGATACAGCAACCTTAAAAAAGAACTTAACCAGGTCACATACACAACAGGAAGAAAAACTGAATATGTTAAATTGATAGAGAAAACATTAGACATGTGAGCTGTCACCACATAGGTACAGCATGTCATTCAAATGGGTCATGTGGCCCCAGGAAAGCTGAACAAAGACTGAAAGTAGAAGAAAGATTGAGTCACAGCTAGAACTGTCTGCCTCAGTGTCTATACTTAAATAATAGATGGTGGTTTATTGAACATGCTGAAGATGATGTAAACAAAACATAAAAGTGGAAACAGATGTACTCCAAGTTCCTTGCAACTCTAAAACCGCCAAAATGCTAAAGGCTATGTAAATATAAATACATTATTATTCCTGACATCTATAAATTTATAGCATATTCAGAAACTGAATAATTATACAAAAGCAACTATAATAAAATCTTAAAAACAAATAAGACCTTATATATACAATGTTCCTGAAATTTTAGAAAAATTATTCTACCTATCCAGAGGTGCCAGAGGAAAATTTGAATGTGGTGTTTAGTTAAGCTTAGAAGGCGACGTTAGAGCTAGAAATGGAAATAGTAGGAAGTTAGATTAATTTCAAGATAAAAGAACAGCATGACCAAGGATTTGGCAGTAGGAAGTAGAATTAGAATGAACGAGGCATGGGGACAGTTCAATTTGACTTGAGTATGATGGTAGTGGGAGATGAACATGGAACAGCTGTTTGGAATTACATCATGCAAGGACTGAAATGTCAGTCCTTGGACCTAGGTGATGGGAGTGTTAATTAACAGAGGTGTGCTTCAGTGAGAGTATCTGATGCCATGTATAGAATTAACTTGTAGGGCGAGAGACCAGAGGTGGGAATACCCATTAAGAGACTATTACGTGACTATAAGCACCTGAAATCTCTGGCAACAACAGAAAAGATGGAAATAATTTTTTAAAGTATTTTAGATGTATACAAGTCCAGAGAAAGGGTGGTCTCAAAAACTTCTAGGCTAGAATACTGCTGACAGCAATATGAAGAACAGAGGTGATAGAAAGAAAGATACCACAGGGTACTGGAAATATCAAAAGCACAACAAAAAGAAGATCTCCTGAAAATATCTAGAGATGTCTGGAAATGCCTACAAGTTGAGGGAAGGTCATGACTGCAAGAAATGGCTTGGGAGTTTCACCTTTTCACTACAAAGGTGAAAGTGGAGGTCAAGAGCAGATGTGCTTTGTCAATCAGCAGAATGCAGACTAAATAAAAGACGGTCAGGCTGGATGGTTCATGCCTGCAATCTCAGCACTTTGGGAGGCTAAGGTGGGTGGATCACTTGATGTCAGGAGTTTGAAACCAGCCGGGCCAATATGGTGAAACTCCATCTCTACCAAAAATACAAAAACTTAGCCAAGCATTGTGGCAGGTGCTGGTAGTTCCAGCTACTAGAGAGGCTGGGGAACCCAGGAGGTGAAGGTTGCAGCAAGATGAGATTATGTCATGGTACTTAGGCCTGGGCATTGCAGTGAGACTCCATCTCAAAAAACAAACAAAAACAAAAACAAAAAACACCCAAAACAGAAACTGAAGAACACATAACATACTTATATTGAGTAAGAGGTGAAAGGAGAGCTGGAGAAGGAGCAGTAAATGAGCAGTGAGAGAAGTAAGAAAATAAAGAGCACATGAAAGCCAAAATAGGAGTTCAAGAAACATGAGGCATGAACACTGCCACAGGTTACTGACAGTGAAAAGCAAATGATTTGGAGTGTAGGAGGTCAGTAATGCTCTGACTTACTAATAAATAACTCATTGTTTCAAATCAAATATTTTAATACAAGTGTATTATTTTTATCCTTTAAAGAAGGGCAAAATAATTTTTTACTTGAAAGTACTCCGATCTCAAATAATTTTGTAAAACAATCTCAATTTAATCTTATTGGCCAATAGTTTTCAATCATATCTAGTACCATTGCACCAAAGGTATATTAAAATGTAGAGAAGCATTTTAGATTGTTACAATGACTAAGGGAATGCCACTGACTTATAGAAAGCAGAGATCATCGTTACGGACTTAATGTATGCCCCCCAAATTCATGTTGAAATCCTAATCCCCAAAGGAGTGGTACTAAGAGCTGGGGACTTTGGGAGGTAAGTATTTCATGAGGATGGAACTCTCATGAATGGGAATAGAACCCTTATAAAAGAGAGCTCTCACTCTCATCCTGCCGTGTGAAGATACAAGAAGTCAGCAGTCTACAACCCAGAAGAGGCCTTCACCAACACCTGGAGCAACCAGCCCCCTGATCTCAGATCTCAGCTTCTAGAACTGTGAGAAATAAGTTTGTGTTGTTCATAAGCTACCTAGTCTATGAGAGTTTATCACAGCCCAAATTTTCTAAGAAAGGTCACAGATACCCAATGTTCTGCAATGAAAGAGATAGTCCTACACTATGAAAAAGTATCCCACCCAAAATGCCAATAATCCCACCTGTTGAAAAATACTGTCACCTACTGCTGTTTATCCCTGAATTTGCCTTTCACATGTTGGAAAAAAAGTGATAGAACTTCAAATCCTAGAATTCTTTAAAATCATTTTTAAAATAAGGTAAATATTAACATTCCTTAGAAACTTACCAAATGCATGCTTTTTAGTTTTATTGTTTCTTATCTAATCTAGTTACAAAAGATAGAGATCTTGAAGTTAATTACTTAGTAGGGTGGCTGCTTTTTATAAAGTACCATTCTTTTACATATGAACTTCAATAAAAATATGATTAGAGGTTTCTACTAATTAATAGTGATACATGTTGTGTTATGGGGTGGAGAAACAGCAAATGCTTGTAATAAAATGTTTTCTACAAAATACCTACATTGTATACAGATTTTTATTTATCTAAAAAAATATTTCATTTGTGTTCACCTCTTATACTATATATTTTCAATTGAAAGTTGCTATTTTAATGCCAGGTATTACATAAAACTAATCATCAGGTTCTATAATTGAACCACATAGACATTTTTGTGGAACTATCCTAACTGTACAAAACCTTTAACAAAAGTACGTTTAGGCCAGTATCTTCCAGCTATCATTCAATTGTCCCGTAGGATTTCCATGAAGTCCTTCGAGACTTCAATGAATATAAATGAAAACATCTGCAGGTGTTTTAGTATTAGGTCAGGAACATTATTTCCAAAAATATGTACATCATTTATCAACACTGATATTTGTGAATATGTTGAAATTGTCTCTGGTGCACCCAAGTACCAGTTAGTCCAGCTCCGGCTGGACTAGTTTTATTATAGTCAACTTCAATTTGTTTAATTTTTTCCCATGTTTTTAATGATTACAGTTGATATATAAATGCACAGACCCTCCACTGATTTGCTAAATTACCGAATATGTGTGGTAAGTGTTATTTATTCTTCTTTACAATCCATTTTAGCCTAGTCTCTCACATTATGATTTTAAATTGCTGGATCTCTCCCACAGGTAGCCTCAGCCCCTGGATTCACCTTTTAAAGAAGCAATTGAGGAAATGAAGCTTTCTCACAAGTTAAAAAAAGTTTCATTATTCACTAAGAACCAGTGTGCAGTTGTTTCCCAACATATTTCTTAATCACTTTGATCCAAACAGTTTTGAGAAAGCCTGTGGCAAACCAGGATGACCTTTCAAAAGGAGTCCACTTAATGGTTTATTATGCAATTTAACTCTGTTGTGCCATCTAATAGCAAGTTCGGCATTTCCAAGTGTTCCCAAAAATCTGTTAAAAATAAGCCAGTGACGCTTATGACAAACTAAAAAACGTAAAGCCAATTATTTAATACCTAACACTAGTTATTGAGCTGTTTCTATGCATATGCTCAGCACAGTGCTATTTCACAGATTATCTCATTTAATGTTTACAACCAACATATAAAATTCATTATTATTCTATTTTCATACATGAAGAAACCAAGACTTAAAGAGGTTTAGCAACTTGTCCTTGTTGATAAATAGCAAAGCTAAGATTAAAACCCAGACATACTGGACTTCAGAGCCCCTCCTCTGTCCTGCCCCGTCCCAAGTACCAGCTCCACAGGGGTTCCCAGCTGAACCAGATATACCATCTACTCTCAAGACCATGTAGCCCAGGAAGAGAGATAGGATGCCTTCCCAAATAACTAATTCAAGGCAAAACATAAGATTCAGCCTAAAAGAAGCCCAGATCAAGTTACAAAGTAGTTCAGATGAACACAGATTACTTCAAGATATGGAAACCAGGAGGGTACTTTTTATCAGGGATGGGTTGCAGGGAGGAGAAGAACAAAGGGCAGTAAAGGAATGTAATTACTATTTGCTGCATACCATTCTATTTATGAGGCACAGTACAAAACAGCTTACATTTGTTATCTTCTTTGGTGTTCAGAACCACCATACAAGTACTACCACAACATTGCATAAGACAAAGTCAACCAGTGGTTTAACTAAAATTTAAACCCAGTGCCCCTGGATTACAGTCTGCCATTTTCATTTCTTTTTTTTTTTTTTTTTTTTTTTTTTGTCCACCTTGAATACGTCACTTTTTGATGTTTTCACTTCGTAGGCACCTTTTGCTAATTTGTCGGACCAAAGAGAATATTTTCCACAAATTTTGCACAAATGAGCATCATAACCTAGAAGATTAGATGTAAGGCAAGGCAAAGGAATCCTCAAAAGAGCCTCGACTATTCTGTTTCCAGGGCAAAGTTCAGGCTGGATTTCCTGCCACATTCAGAGTTGAAGGCAGGAGAGACTTGGCTTGGTAATTTTTATTTCTTCCTCTTCCTCCCTCTCTCTAGTTCTGCCTCCCTCCCTCTTTCCTTCTTTCCATAATTAGTTGGTCAGAACTACGATATGCCAGATGCTGTACTGGGCTACGGAGAACAAAACAGGCGAGGTCTATTTATTTATTTATATTTTTTTGAGACGGAGTCTCACTCAGTCACCAGGCTAGAGTGCAGTGGCGTGATCTCAGCTCACTACAACCTCCACCTCCAAGATTCAAGTGATTCTCCTCCCTCAGCCTCTCGAGTAGCTGGGACTACAGGTGCACACCACCACACCCAGCTAATTTCTGTATTTTTAGTAGAGTCGGGGTTTCACCATGTTGGCCCGGACGATCTCGATCTCTTGACCTTGTGATCCGCCCACCTCAGCCTCCCAAAGCGTTGGGATTACGGGAGTGAGTCAGTGCTCCCGGCCCTCGCAAGTCTTTGCACTTATTTAGCTTCATGCAAGGCAGAAGCTATATTACACAGTGGTTAAAGCCAGACAGATCGCCTGTGTGCTTGCCCCAGATCAGCCACTTACTAGCTGTGCCAGCTGAATAAGTTATGAAAGTTTCTGGGCCTAAGCTCTTTTTTCTTTAAATATGGATATGGACAGATCCACCTCATAGGGTTGTTATGTGCTATCAGAAAGTAGTAGCACAGTGTGTGGACCATGGTGAGCATGACAGAGCTGTCATTATGGTTATTATACACTACAGTTACTTTATACTCTTAGGAGTGGATGGGTTTGCCCAAGGTGTAGTAGAAAGTGAAACTCAAACTCTTCTCTCAAATAATGGAAATCAATTTATTGACAAAGATAATCTTCAGAGAAGGATCATCCTCGTCTCATAACATGAAGAAAAATCCTTCATTACCTGTTTTTATTCATTAAGAATCACTCTTAATGCACAAAAAACCCAGCTGAATACAGGTTCCTGAGAAAAGACACTCTTTTCAAATTTGCCTTTTAGCAGATCTTACCAACGTTTCTTACAACTGCGAAATTCCTTTCATGTTATTTGGGATATATGTTTATTCCATCAAGAAGAGAAAAAAAAATGGACTAAAAGGCAAATGGGATATAAGAAAGATTATCCTGGATAACTGGCTATATAATAATTTTTTGAGAACAGAATTCCAGCCTCATTCATCTTGGTAACCCCGGTAGGGTGTCTAGAATGATTATAAGGGTTCAAAAATAGCCAGTCTGTATTCTACGTATTTACAATACACTTTATTCTCACCACTAGCACTTCTGGTGGGTACCACCAATCTCATTCTACAGATTAAAAAAAAAAGTAAAGCCCAGATTGTTCAACAATTACTTAATCTTACAAAAGTGCAGAACCAATCTGTTCTAAAGTTAAGTCCCTTTTTTCGTGTGAATGCCTCAAAAATGTTTGGTGAGTGAATACAGAATTAAAAGCAAATTCTGGATATGCCTTTTATTTCAGATCCATGATCCAGGAATATGACTCTAACCAAAGGAGATTTCTTTAGGTAATGTTGCCCTTCTTCCCTTTAAAAGAGCTCAAAGCCAAAACTATAATCCAGACAACATCAAAGAGCAAATGAATGTCTAGAAATAAACTGAGCATTTATAGAAGGATACACTAATTGGAACATTGGAAAGCAGGTGTTAAAATTTCAGATCACTTACTATTAAAACCCTCCTTGGGGGGGAAAAGGTAGTATATAACTGCGCACTGTTGATGTGAATATTTGCAAAAAGTAGTTTCTGACTTTGTGAGTTGTTACACAATATACCGAGTTGCTTAAGGTTATAATCTTTCCTTTCCACTGAGATCATTCACTTGGATTGCTTTAAATGTAATGTGCTCGGTCAGAACTAGAAACTGGAGTTAGGATTGCTTCACCAGGGCTAAATATTAGTCACTTTGCTCAAACCTCATTTGCCCTCTGCAGCCCCCACCCAACTCTCATTTTTCAGCCACACTCCACCAGATGCCTACTTAGTGCTTGTGGTTCCAATGACACAACACATTCAAGCTAACCTGTCTGTGGAAAGTTTGCAACCCTCTGAGTTCAGACTGGGGTTAGCCATGAAGCATAGGGTGCCAGGAAACAGCATTTGTAGTCAGTCACTCTTTCCTCTTGTCCAGTCTTTTTCACATCACCTTCATCATTGCCCGCTATTTTATTCCTCTGCTGTGTCTCCTTTGGGACTCGAGAGGGAAGGAGGACATGAAATAACAGCTCTCCTAATGCCACTAACCAGCCCTCACTCAACGCAGCCTAGTGCTACTTACTTCACCAGGAAAGGGAACCAAAAAAAAACAATTGTAGAGAAACCACCCCTCGTTTCCTCTTGTGTCTGGTGTGTGTGTGTGTGTGTGTGTGAGAGAGAGAGCGCGCGCGCGTGTGTGTAAAATTTTAATTTCCCTGGAATTGGAACTACAAAAGTCCCTCCTCAACCCTACCGGGAAAGTGGTATTGGGCATGACCGCCCTTTCCAAGTCAGGCTGCAATCCTTTTCGCGGAAGTAGAGGAGAAAAGGGGGTGGAGAAGGGCGCTGGGATGCAGCATCCGTTGAGAAAACAGGCAGTTCGCACGTGAGCGGGCTCGCAGCCTGCGGCGCCACCTGACCGCCTAGCGCCCCCAGTGTGGCGCAGTGGCCCAGGAAACGCAGCAGGCGCAGGCCCTCCTGGACCCCTGCCAAGTCAGCCCTCCGCTTCTGCCTGGGCTCAGGCCTCGCCCGCATACACTTTTCCATCTGCCTCCACCCCTGCCATCCTTCCTGGGGACCGAAAATGAAGGAAAACGAACGCCCCCACACCTCCCTTTCCCCTCGGTATTTCATCTTCCCCTCCCAGCCTCTTCGTGTCCTGATCATCTGCTCAAAGAGAAGACGTTCTCCACACACACTCTCACCACCCCCGTCTCCACTTTCTGCCGCACTGAAGCCAAGCCACCTCAGGGGGCTCAGGGGCCGAATGCTGGCGGGGCGCGCCCTAGGGACTCGCCGCACTGGAAGCAGCCCTTGTAATCCCGTGAGCCGAAGAGACTGGCGAGAACCGAGCCACGCCGAGTCTCGGTGTGAAAGCCGGGAGCATGGGCACCTCATGGCCGAAAGCTCGCGGGGCGCTTCTGGCCCGGGACCCCGCGCGCCCCCGGCAGCTCGCGGGCAGCTGTCCGCGCGCACTGGCTGACGCGAGCTCTCCTCCCGCGGCCGCTTCGGGGTTTTTTGTCTATATAAGGGCTCGCTGGCCAACTCTGCGTTGGCACGTTTGTCACAGGCTGGCCATTATTTGCACACACACGCGTGAGGCTCCGCGGGAACCGGGTGGCAGACGCATGCTCGCCCTCCTCTTCACCGGCGCCTCCGCCTGCTCCTCCTCCTCCTCCTCCTCCCTCCGTCCCTCCCTCCCCGGCTGTACTTACTTTATCTGGTCTCTGGAGCTGGGTGGGCGCTGCAGCCCTCCGTTCCCCGCGAGCCGCAGCCGGTTCGCCTCGCTGTCAGCGGGTGAATGGAATTATTTATTTATTTATGGTCCCTGACGTGTCCTCGCCCGCCACAACCAGCGGAGGAGGCGGCGGCGGCGGGAAGGGGAGGCCCGGCTGCCGAACGCCCTCGTGGGTGCGGAGGAGCGCGCGCCAGGGGTGGGGGCCAAGGTGGGGGCCAGGCAGGCTGCGGTGGAGGCCGGCCCGGGGGTTGGTGAGGGGGGAGTCGCCTCCCGGTGCCTGGAGACCGACTGAGCATGCTCCAAGCGGCTGTCAAAGCTATAGGCACTTTCTCTATGGCTCGCGGCACTCCACTTCGGATTTTAGTTTTGACCAAGGGAGAAAGCCAAAAAGGCAGGTAGATCTGTCATTCCAGATGGGTCGTGACTTGCCATATCCGAAGTACTCTGTAGCCCGACCTAGAAGCCAGGCGTGCGGTAGCTCTGTCTAGATATCCCAGGCAGTTGTGCACCCTATGCATGAGACAGGAAAGCATGCAAAAAGAGAAGAGTCTGGCCGAATGCAGGGAGAACAGGAGATCCTCATTGTGAGCTTGTAGGAAAAGTGTTGAGCCATTTTTCAACTCAGGCCTTTTTGAAAGAAAGAGGTGGGGCACTGTTGGAGATTAGACTCACCTACCAAATAACTCGACGGAAAAAAATAAAACTGACACCATAAGAGGAAGGGCATAGAAAACAGCACCAAAAGACTTTTAAAATAATTTTCAAATTATTTATAAGTAATTTATTTCATTTTTAGTTTCGCAAATTACTTAATTCTTCAAAATAGCATTTAGTTATTTTACAATGAATAGTGCTAGAGATAATGGTAATTCTGCAATCGTTGGTTTGGTCTCCTCCCCTGTCTAACATATGCTTCTTGGGGAAGTTGGAAAGAGGAAGGGCTGGAAGTGAACATTTAAGCAACGTCAAAGATTGGGTTTCTTTAATATATTTAAGTTGAATTGCCACTCAGAGAAAAAGAAACTCTCCAAAAGAATAATTGTAGGTTTTGAATTAACAACTTCTATTGCAGTTTGTCTACCAGTTTAACTAGCTTTCTCCTCCTTGATTTCACAATAATCCCTTTAGATGCGTTCTATGATTCTTCACATTTTACGAATTTAGAAACAGAGTTACGTCATTTGTATAAATTCACATTTTCTTTTGCCACAGCTAGTCTGTTGTAATGGAAAATTTGAATTTCAGTTTCTGTAGCTATGAAATAGAAGTAATATCAACCTTGTGTTGTTTTTGTTAAGATTTAAGTGAAATAATATACATTAAGTGGCCAGTAGGTATAATACAAGATGAATAAATGGTGATTAACAACTTCAAAACGATTGGAAGATTACCTTATTGAAAGAATGGTATTTGAAAATGAAAAATAGTAAGGCAGAAAATTACAGAAATGATTTTATATTTTTAAGCTAAAAATGCTTAGACATTTGTATAAGACATAATAGCATTTGATAATGATGGAATGTCTAGCAATGACTATAAACACTTCATTTAATTATATAAAAAAAGTTAAACATTTAAGAAAACAACATAAAGGCACATTTCAAGATCATATTCTTGAGTGTTTGCTATTGACGTTTTTTCTGGTCATTCATCACTTTTATTTCCTGTCAAGGAAGAGGAAGAAAACGGACCATATAGCTTCTGAATTTTGACTCTATTTTCCCTTTTTCTTCTCTTTGATTTTTCTTTTTTGTTGTTTTTTTCTTACAGTCCCATGTTATTGACCTGTTTAACCTATTGCTGAACGCCCAAACATCACTATAGCATAATATCAGAACCTTAGAAAGTTTTCATTTTAAGTCTTGTTTTTCCAACAATTAAAACTCTGGATCTAATTTACCTACTGTCACACAGTTAGTCTTTGGGAACCCATTTCTAAATTGCTTTGCTGGATGGCTAGGTACGTTATATAAATTTTAATTGGATTAGAAAGGAATCTGAAAGGAGGGAGAATCACCTAAGAATAAATTCACCCAATATATCCTATGACTTATAGTTTAATATTGTTCAGAAATTGAGAAAAAAATACAATTTAGGGGAAAAAAAGCCATGTGATTAGAACTTGGAATGCTCTGATAAAATGTTTGCCTTGATTCCTATTCATAAGCAGAAATAATAGTGGGAGAAACAAATAGCAAAACACAACATTCTAGCAACTCACATTCCACAGATGAGCAAACTGAATACGTACATCACGTATATACTCATAAAGCCCAAGTCTTTTACTATATACCAACACCCTTGTGTTTAGATTCTTTGTCCCTTCTTCATTCCTCAGTTCCACCCAATCTTCTCACATTTTTCTGTCTTTTCTCATTCACTGCCCTCTTTTCCATATCAAACTTGTCTAAGCCTTTTTTTTTCTTTAATGCCCAGCAAATATGTCATCACCTCTGTAGTATTTTAAGGATTCCTTGTTAAACAACAAGGGTTAACTTCATATTTCTCTGTGATTCTGCCCATAGAAAATGATTTAGGCCTCTATCTAGGGAATTTTCTTTCTTCTTCACATATGACTATATTATAATATGATTTTTGTTCCTGTAGCCTCAATATAGCAGGATGCTTGAAAGTAGAGATGCCATTTTATTTATTTCTGGGATTGTCAGAGGCATTTGAACCAGAGCGACTCCATCTTGAATAGGAGCTGGGTAAAATGAAACTTGAGTCTTACTTATTGGGCAGGCATTCTTAATCACAGAATAAGGAGGTTAGCACAAGATACAGGTCATAAAGACCTTACTGATAAAGCAGGTGGCAGTAAAGAAGCCAGCTAAAAATCCACCAAAACAAAGATGGAGACGAAAAGCGACCTCTGGTCGTCCTCACTGCTCATTATATGCTAATCATAATGCACTAGCATGCTAAAAGGCACTCTCACCAGTGCCATGACAGTTTACAAATGCCATGGCAAGGTCAGGAATTTACCCTATATGGTCTGAAAGGGGAGGAACCCTCCATTCCAGAAATTTTTCACCCCTTTTACGGAAAACTCATGAATAATCCACCTCTTGTTAACATATATGCAAGAAGTAATAATAACTATAAGCAGCTGAGCAGCCCATGCTGCTACTCTGCCTATGGTGTAGCCATTCTTTATGCCTTTACATTCCTAGTACACCTGCTTTCACTTTATGGACTCACCCCAAATTCTTTCTTGCATGAAATTCAAGAACCCTCTCTTGGGGTCTGGATCAGGACCCCTTTCTGGTAACAGAATCATCTCTCATGTAGTATAAATCCTTGCATATAGAAAGATAATCAGTAATGTTTGCCAATTGGAGAAAAGAGATGACAGTGTAGCTGTAGGCAACAGATATGTGGTAGAAGCTACTGGTGCTCCCAAAGTCCATGATCTGCCTGGCTCCACACTTCCTGGCTTCCCCTTCCTGGCAGTTATATTGAGACCATGAAACTATGTAGTTCTAAAAGAGTATGAGTGGAAGTGGCATGTGTCATTGCTGGTAAAGGGAGTTAAGATCCAGTGTGCCTCCTTCATCACTCCCTTTCTCTGCCACAGTACCATGTTTCTGATGAATTAGCTACAAAATGGAGTCAGTGAAAAAGAAAGAAAGACTGCTTGAATTGCACTGTACTTTGTGTGAGCAAGAAACCACTGTTTTAAGCCTCAGAGATTTCAGGCTCTATTTGTCATGGGAATGTAACCCTAGCCTATTCTGACCAATATCACCTAAAAAGATTATCAAACATAACGGCATAAACCCCCAATGAAACATTGAACTTTTGACCATGCACTAATATGTTCTTAAGTCAAAACTAAAAATACAATCTCAGGACCCCAAAGTTCTTATAATAGCCTTTTCAGAGTAAGACTGTGAGATTAAAGTAAGGGTGTATGTGTTTATAAACCACACACAATAGATTAGTTATAACTAAGGACAAAAGATCAAATGTCCCAATGCTTCCCTCAACCTGGGTGAAAAGAAACGTACACCTGCCTTCCAGTGGCAACATACTGTGGCTGAGATTGTAGATGGCTAACAGCTGTGAATATGATAGCTGTGACCTGGTTTCACAGAATATACAAACAATAAAAATATCTCTTCACTGACTCTAGATTTAAATTTTAAGTATATCTATATAGGCTACTTTGGAAATATCTTCTATGAAAAACGTCTATAGAATTTTGGGGAATGACAATCGAGTCCAATTCTACAAAACATATAAAAGGGGAATTAATTGGATTGAGCATTGCTGTATGGTATGCCTTAAGTAATAGTAAACAAGGAAGGGTCTTTGGTTTAAAAAAATGGTTTTGGGGCTCCAAAATTCTCTCAATGGATTATGTATTAGAACACTTGTTTGTTGGGGTATTTTTCTAAATTTACATTTTATCAGTCATCATCTATACTAAACTTAATGTATTCTGGGTGTTTTATAGATGCTTTCTCATGTAAATATTCTGGTTATTTTCAGTACATTTAAGATTAGAAATTTAAAGTTATCATCATAGACTGTAAACTTTTCAGGCAGTAATCCTGTAAATAGTGGCTGAGTATTAAAACTTAATATGTTTTATGAAATGAATCAATGATGACTGAATGTGTTATCAAGAAGCTAAGGCTTTAGTGCTTTTGTTCTGTACAGTTGATCTTTCCTGGGTTCCTTAACCTCTCTGAGTCATAGGTTTTTACTTTGAGACCTTAATAATTATTAATAGCTTCATTTTCTAAAATTTAGTGATACTTGGGAGCACTTTAAGGGTGGGTGCAACGATTCACAAAATTTATGCATAATCATATCAAATGAAGAAAATAGATAAGTAGATTTTTTTCTATTAAACTAAAAATAAATGTTTACTTCTCAGATTTTAGAGAACAATGTTAATTAGGATGCATTATAAAATGTGACCATAAATTTACCTGCTTAATGTTTAATAGTTGTATTACTTGCCATGTGCCTGGAATGTCCTTGAAGGGTTAGTCATTGTTTGCATCAACATAATACCTTGTAGGTCACAAGAGAGTTTCATGCAAAACACTCTCAACTGCAGGAAGGTTTTTCAGTAAACTGGGTTTTCAGCTGTTGTTGCTTTGTTTCATTGCTCAAAGTTAAGGCCGTGTTGCCATTCTGTTTTCCATTCAGGAACTTTTTCTCTGCTTTCTATCTGGCAGGAAGTTTTGTGCTGTTTTGCTATACAGGCATACCTCAGAGATAATGCAATTTCATTTCCAGACTACCTGAATAAAGCCAAGATAGCCATAAAGTTAATCACATGGATTTTTTGGTTTTCCAGTGTATGTAAAAATTATGTTTATACTATACCATAGTCTGTTAATTGTGGAATATCCTACATCTAAGATAACAGTGTATGTACCTTAATTAAAACTATCTTATTTCTAAAAAAGTGCTAACCATCATGTAATCCTTCAGAGAGTCATCACTTTGCTGGAGGAAGATCTTGCCTTGAGGTTGATAGCTGCTGACTGATGAGGGTGGTATCTGCTGAAGTTTGGGGCGGCTGTGGCAATTTCAGAAAATGAAGTTTGCTGCATTAATTGAGTCTTTATTTCCAGAAAGATTTCTGCATAGCATGTGATGCTGTTTGATAGCATTTTACCGACAGACCTTTTTCAGAACTGGAGTCAATCCTCTCAAACCCTGATGCAGCATTGTCAATCAAGTTTATGTAATATTCTAAATCATTTCTTGTCATTTCAACAATGATGACAGCATCTGCACCAGGAGTAGGTTCTATTTCAAGAAACCACTTTCTTTGTTCATCCATAAGAAGCAACTTTTCATCTTTTTGCAAGTTTTATCATGAGATTGTAGCAAATTCAGTCACAACTTCAGGCTACACTTGTAATTCTAGTTCTCTTGCTGTTTCCACTACATGTGCAGTTTCTTCCTCCACTGAAGTCATCCATGAGAGTTGGAATCAATTTCTTCAAAACTCCTGTTAATGTTGCTATTTTGACCTCTTTCGATGAATCGTAAAGATTTTTAATGGCATCTAGAATGGTGAATTATCTCTAGAATTTCAATTTACTTAGCCCATATCCATCAGATAAGCCACTATCTGTGACAGCTATACCCTTATGAAATATACTTCTTAATTGATAGGACTTGAAAGTTGAAATGACTCCTTGACCCTTGGTCTGCAGAATGGACAGTGTGTTAGCAATTATCAAAACAACATTCATCTCCTTTACATCTCTATCAGAGTGTTCAGGTGATCAGGTGCATTGTAAATAAACAGTAATAATTTGAAAAGAATCTTTTTTTCTGAGAAGTAGGTCCCAACAGTATGCACATTTCCATTTAAATTTTCCATTTAAATGGAGTTGTAAATTGTAAAACTTAATAGAAATAAAAGATCATATTGTTATATATAACATATATACGTATTTCTAAAATAAATAATCCTTCAGAAATAAGATAGTAAAATTTTGTCTCAATAGATTTTTAAAAGAAAAATTGAACAATTGAAAAATCTAGAAATAATTTTCTATAGAAAAATTAATCACTTCACTGACTTGTTACTTTAAATAAATTCCTTATTCCTTTCATATTAAATGTATATCTTCGGTTAACTGTAAGATGCAGCATTTATCACATAGGAGACACAGACTCAGTTATAAAGTAGTGCATTAAAAAAATTATTTTCCTCTGCAATTTCATCCAATTATACTCTGAAACTGAAATTCCTCCTCATAACTATTTTAGAGAGAATTTTATCTCTTTTCCACTCTAGATATGGGATCTTTAAAAATCATCCCTCTTTTGGCTGGATGTGGTGGCTCACATCTATAATCCCATACTTTGGGAGTCTAAAGCAGGTAGATCTCTTGCACCCAGGAGTTTTAAATCAGCCTGCGCAACCTAGAAAGACCCCATCACTACAAAAAATAAATAAACATTAGTTGCATGTGATGGTGTGTACCTGTAAGTCCCAGCTACTTGGGAGGCTGGGGGAGGATGATCTTTGGAGCCCAGGAGTTAGAGGCTGCAGTGAGCTATGATCGTGCCACTACACTCCAGCATGGATGACAAAGTGAGACACTGTCTCTAAAGAAATAAATAAATTATCCCTATTTGTATTTGAAAGAGATTTTTTCCTTCCTTTCTTTTCTGCTTACTATGTGTGTGTTTTAAAAAGGAGTATAAATCAACAATAATGTTATGCTCATAGATTTTGTTTCCTGAATGGGTATTGCTTGTCTCTGCTCCCCAGTGTCTAAAGCCCAAGCTGGCAAGACTGGAACACAAAAACACAAGCCTTTAATATCACCTAGAGGCTTCTCCAATCACATGTCTGATACTTGGGCAAGAATGACTAGAAGGCTAGGTTCACTTGGGCCTCCTGATTGGGGCACCTAAACATGGTTTCTCTATGTGGCTTGGGATTCTTACAGCATGATGGCTGTGTTCCAAAATGCAGCATACTAAAAGATAGCCTTGCAAGAACAATTGAGAAGCTATCCTAGACTCAGAAGTTATTTGAGGCTTCAAGTAACACAAATGTAATGAATTCACTGTTTTGTAGGTCAAAATTCTGAATGGCTTTGTGGCTCCTTTGCTCTGGGTCTCATAACCTTGGGGAAAAATCTTCTTCCAAGGTCTTTCAGGTTGCTGGCAGCACTTAGGCCCTTGCAACTGTAGGGCTGAGGTCCCCATGTCCTTGCTAGCTGTCAGCTGGGAAAATTTCAGTTCCTTAAGGCCACCCGAGTTCCTTGTCACATTACCCCTTCATCTTCAAAAATCAACAGAGCCTGGAGAGTCTTTTCATGTTTCAAACTTCTCTTTTCCTTCAGCTGCATCTCTTCTTCTGCCAGAACAGAATACCATACACTGGTTAAACAACATTTACTTTTCACAGTTCTGGAAATTGGAAGTCAAAGATCACGATGCCAACGTGAGCAGGTTCTTAGTGACAGCCCCTGCCTGGTTTACAGATGGCCATCTTGCTGCATCCTCACATGTCAGGGAGATAACTTTCTAGCTCTCTTATTTACTTTTATGAAAGGAATTTCATCAGAAGAATTTCACCCTCATGACCTCATCTAAACCTAATTACCATCCAAAGGCCCCATCTCCAAATATCACTACATTGTAAGTTAGAGTTTCTACGTGTGAATGTTGAGGGGACACAAGCATGCAGTTGTTGGCAACTATGAAGTTGGCACACCTCCACATTGAACCCTTGGTCTTTGTGGTAAGAGATATTGTAGTAGGAAAGCCAAGCCTCTGAACCTAAGTCACCCTGCACAGTGGTAGTATCATAGCCAGTGAGGTTTATCCAAGACACAATTATTGCTAATAGAAATCTTTTCAAAATATCCTACCATGATGACTTGAAATATAGTCATATAGTCGGTATTGGCAATTTTTGACAGTATCTATGGAGACTGAACAAAAATAAAACAAAACAAAAAAACAATATTACATAGTAAGAAAAAAGAGGAGAACTCAGGAGATTAGTGCCACCCTTAAAGGAAGCAGGAGTGGAAGTTTGATATTTTAATTCCAAGCTGGCTCCTATAGAAAATGAATAATTTCTGAAAGATGATTATAAACTACCATGCAGTCAACCAAGTAGCAGCTCTGTTTGCCGCCACCATGCCAGGAATGGTATCTTTGTTTAAGCAGATAAATATAAACATAGCATCAAGAACATATCACGGAGTCACTGATTGGGTGATTGTACTCTTTTCTATGCCAGTGAGAAAGGAAAGATGAGAGCCAGTTTGTATTCATATGGAATCAACCAAAAATAATAACAATACATTTAGAGTTTTGCTTCAAGGCTTTCCTAATTCTTCTTTTCCCTCACTTGATATAGTATGAAGAGATCTGACCATCTGGACCTCTCACAGAACATCGCATTGACCCATTACATTGGTAGCATGATGTTTATTAGACCCGTTGAGAGAGAGGTGCTGAACATACTGGAGTTCTCAGAAAGACACATCACTCTGTGGGTGGGAGGTAAACATAGTGAAGTTTAGAAACCTTCCAATTCTTGTACAATTTTTAGGGACTCAGTGGTGTAGGATCTGTCAGGATAGACGCTCCAAAGTAAAGATACATTATTACACTTTGCACATCTTACCTTGAAAAAGGACGTATATTGTCTGTTCACCTCTTGGGTTTTCTGGCAGCATATTTCAAATCTACAAATACTGCTCTAGCTCATATACTAAGGTATGTGAAAAGCTGCCATCTTTCTGTGATGTTCAGAGAAAAATAAGTCCTTATAAAGTAAGCACCCTTGCCTGCTGAGAAATGCAATCCAACAGGCCCTGTGTTGTTGGTGGTAATCAGTGGTAGCAGCATCTATCTGTCTGTCTATTTATTTATCTGCCTATCTATCTATCTATCTATCTATCTATCTATCTATCTACCTATCTATCTATCTATCTATCATCTACATATAATGTGGGCTTTCTGACAATCCTCAGTGATATATACAAGCTTATAGACAGTAGTAGCAAATGAACTGGCTGCTGGTCAGAGGCCCATTTAACAGAAAACACGTTTACTACTAGAACTTGAACTAAAAATACTATCAGGAATGAAAAAAGTTTATTTTTAAATAATGGAAACTATTAAATGGCATGGTCTTGAACCCAAGGGAGTTTTAATGTGATTACTAGTGAGACCATTACATTAAAACCTCCCTAAACTTCAAGACCATGCCATTTGCAACATAGTATCTCATACTGTTAGAGAAATTACTGGCTACTGGGTCCTGGGAAAGAAAGAGCGCCTGACATCAAATGAGCATGGCCAGGGAATTGCCAGTTATCACCTTGATCCTGTCGACCCCACCAAGTCAGGCAGACCCAGCAACAATCCATTATAAAATGGCAATGGTGCATGTAGGATCAAGCTTGAGCATCACCAACGGGTGCAAGCAAGTTACGTGAGCAGTTAGCTCAGACTCCCATGGCACTCACAGCTACTGCACCAACACACATTTGGCTATATGAGGGATCCCATACAGCCATCCAGGAGGAGATAAAAGACAAAATTTGCTTTATGTATGGGTCAATTCATCACAGACAGCTGAACTGCAGTTTTATTCATGGGAAGCCTTAAAAAACAGAAGTGAGGAAAGATCTTGTTAATGGAAAGAGCTTCAGATGGTGTACCTTGTCATCCACATTGCATGAAGGTTAGGATATATACAAATTCATAGGCAGTAACAAATGACCTGGCTGCTGATCAGAGGCCTGGAACGTAAAACCCAGGGAGACTGGGTAGAAAGATGTCTGGAATATAGGTATATAGATGAACATAGGAGAGTGGTCATAAAGTGTGAAGATGTTTACATCACATGTTGATGCCCACCAGAGGGCATTCACCACAGAAGAGTCGCTAACCAAGCAAGCACTCAAATTGGCCACTAGGTTGATATCAGCCAGCTTCTGTCATTGGCCATGTCAGTGCAGTTATGATGGACACAAATAAAGCAGCCAAGAGGGAAAAAAAAAAAAGATAAGGAAAGGAAAGGAAAGGAAAGGAAAGGAAAGGAAAAAGGAAAGGAAAGGAAAGGAAAGGAAAGGAAAGGAAAAAGGAAACGAAAGGAAAGGAAAGGAAAGAAAAAAAATGGAGGCTATGCATAGACCCAAAAGCATGGACCCTGACTTTCACCAAGGCTTATCTAGGCACTCCTTCTGCCAAGTATTCAGTCTGCTACAATAGAGACCAGTGCTGAGGCCAGATATGGGACTATTCCTCCAGGGGGCCAACAGACCACTTTATGGCAAGTTGTCTACATTGGGGCACTTCAATCACGAAAAAGCCAGCATTTCATTCTCACAGGAGTAGACACATTTCATGTATGTGTCTATTTTTGCCTTTTCTGCATACAGGACCTCAGCCAGCACTATTATCTGAGCCTATCTGATCCACTGTGTTGTGATCTCCCATAACATCATATCAGATCAGGATGTACTTTTCAGCAAAGGAGATGCTGAAGAGGACCCTTATCCATGTTATCTACTGGTCATTACACCGACTGGATTCAGAGGTGTCTGGCCTGATAGAGCATGACAATGGACTCCAAGGGCACAGCTGGAGTGTCAATGCAGAGCCACTAGTCTGCAAGAATGGGGTACCATTCTCCAGAGTGCAGTGTATGCATTAAATCGATGGCACAACCTTGCTTACTCCCTCTTCCCTTCTCTAATAAACAGCTTGCCCACTAAATTCAGTGTCACTGTATGCTTCTTGAGAAACCAACCTGTGACATTACAAACATTTCCTCAGTTTAGAATTGCGTAAGGACCTGCAAATCAGGCACAATTTCTCTCATCTCTTCCTCTGAAATTCACATTCAAGATCAGGCATGGTGGCTCACACCTGTAATCCCAGCACTTTGGGAGGCCGAGGCAGGCAGATCACTTGAGGACAGGAGTTTGAGACAAACCTGGCCAACATCTGAAACACCGTCTCTACTAAAAATACAAAAAATTAGCTGGACATGGTGGCACATGCCTGTAATCTCAGCTACTCGGGAGGCTGAGGCTGAAGAATCACTTGAACCCATGAGGCGGAGGTTGCAGTGAGTGAAGATCGCACCACTATACTCCAGCCTGGGCAACAGAGCCGGACTTCATCTCACAAAAAAAAAAAAAGGAAAAGAAAGAAATTCACATTCAAGACACAGAACTGTGTGAAATTTGAAATTCCTACAAATAAGGAATACACATCATCATTAAGCCAGCAGTTAAAAGAGTTCAATATGCACTTTAAGGCCCCTTCTTTCTAAACTCTGGTTATCTCTGGATTCACATGCATTAATTTAACTTTGAGTATGTAGAATAAATCATTCACATACATGTATTTTTTAGCTTTTATTAGCAAGCTGACCTTTAAGTGAATCATGTTTACTTTTAATACTTTTTATTCAGGCTTTAAGGAGTATAATTTACTTCCAGGAAAATTCATATTTTGTTGGCATATAATCCTATGAATTCTGACAAATGTATACAACCTGTAACCACTACCATAATTAAGTGGTCAATTCACTAACTCTACCACCAGCCCTTGGAAACCACTGATGAGGCTTTTGGTTTTGGTTTGTAAATACTTTGTAAGTGCATTCTTTTCTTCTTTTTTAATTTTTAATTCTGCCTCATCACCCTTCACAATCATGCCTGGTATTTTAGGATGACTCCAATTTAGTGATATCAGGACAGCCTTCAGCAATTCCCCCCACCTTTTTTTTTTTTTTTTTTTTTTTTTTTTTTTTGTCCTGCATGTTCTGGAACATCTTATACTCACCTGGAGAGAGTTACCACCACCGCTGCATGACATGATGTGTTAATCCACTTTCCACATTGCCTAGCTCTGGGGCTTTACCTTCTGCCTTTTCTAATCAGTTAAGCTAGCTCCTTCTTTCTCAGAGTTCATTGCTTTAAGGTTCTCAGAGATTCTCTACTTGAACAGTAATCACACAGAGCCTCCAAGACTCATGAAATGAAATGAATTTATGTTTCAACTCTAGTAACTCGTATATCACCTACTTTGTCCCTATACATTTTAGATTTAAACAACTTACTGCTTCATTAAATTGTAAGCCCATTTAATGGGAAACACCTTTACTACTAGAACTTGCAGGGAAAATATTATGAAGAATAAAAAAGTTTATTTTAGATAATGGAAATGAATCTTAATTCAAGCCCTCATTAATTTTCAAATAGATTATTTAAATGTTCTTCTAAATGATTTCCCTACATCTAATTTCATTCCACCTTTAGCATTTTATCCTTTGTAAAGACATTTGTATTATCGTCCTCCCTACTAACTCCGCTAATGAAAGTGAAAGATTAAAAAGTGAAGACTAAAAAGAAATCACATGAGAAGCTGATGTAACATTTAAGGTGATGTGCAGATTTATTTAAAATAATGCCTCTGTTCCCCATCCAATGTAATACAATGGCTATTATTCTGGGAAGCACTTGCAAGAAAGAAATATATACATATATCATATGTGGTTTTCCACTATAGCAACACTTTGTAGTTCACATAACATTTTTTGACCAAGCCTGAATTTCGTGTTGTAACAGAAAGCAATTTGGAGATCAGGGAGTCCTGTGTTCTTGAATGTTTTCACAGTCTGAGAAGAGATTCAAGTTTGTAACACTATTTGCCTTATTGAGTTGTAACATCCTTCATTAAAAATTTCCTCAAGAGAATTTAAGAAGGAAATATCTATATATAATCTATAATTCAGGATTGAATGAAGGAATCTGCTACCTGTTTCTTGGAAAAAAAATCTGGGTGTTTTTATTACTATTTAGAACAACAAACAGCTCACAAACCCATTAGTTCTTATTCCCAATTGGTGTAATTAAAATGATTATTCTTAATATTTCTTATTTTAATTCCTTATAAATATAATTAGCCTTAATCAGGGCTTCTGATTTATTATTCATTTTACAGATGAAAACAGTGCAATATTCTGGATGAATTTTCCACTTATGCTGTCCTTACGTTTTACCTATCTGATATTATTTGAACATTATCTAATGAATATTATTTTCATATGCACAAAAATAAAATAGTAGTCAATAATGGACAGCTGTTTGTTACAAGTTAAAACTTGAAATGGAATGGATGATCAGTCAGTCAATAGACATGAAAGCAGAAATATTTGATTGCATATAGAAGACATTTGTCCTGTAACTTTACGTATGGCCTCTTTCATGCTTGTTACCAGCCAGATCTATATGTAGTCCCAGAAATGGAATTAATGATTTAACAAATATTTATTAAAGACTCATTATTCTGTGCGGCAACAATGGAAACAATAGGTATTTCATGAGCACTTGCTATGTATCAGGATCTATGTCAAAATTTTGATGTGCCTGATGTCTTTTAATCTTCATCACAAGCACAAGAAAGATTAGCACACTTTGCAGGTGAGGCATCTGAGGCACGTAAATCTCAAGCTCATGTCACAAAACACGTCAGAAACATTCAGTCTACTCAAGTTTGTCTGATTCCAGGGTTTGTGCCATTATCAACTACATATAGGGCTATGCCTTTTTAGTCGTAGGCACAAAGACGAATGAGAAATGGTCCTTGCCTGAAAGAACTTTACCAGCTAGTAGATAATCTAGTCAAAACATATGTAAAAATAATTGTAAGTCAAGATGGAAATAAATAGCCAACCTAGGAATTCAGATCAAGCTAGAGTGAATGGAGCAATTTCTAGTAGTTGAAGAGATCATGAATGGCTTCTTGTAGGACAGAAAGCTAGCAGAGTGCAATTATTAAAAGCATGGATGACTTGAATTTAAATCCCTGTTCTGCTACTTAATAACTACATAACCTTGGGCCTCTTTTAGGGTCTCAATTTCTTTATCTGTGAAATGTGGATTTTGATGGTAATAATAATAGTAATATGTTTAACAGGGCCATTGTGAAAATTCAAAGAGCTAATATTTTAAAAATTGGTAGAATCATGCATGGCTCATCCTACAGACTATCTATCCATTAACACAAAACAAAACAAAACAAAACAGGATCTTACAAGACAAGAGTAAAAATTGCTTTTCACGTGGAGAAAAACGAGATTAGAAGATGGAGTGATTAGCATTTCTTGTGGATATATTAGATCTTCCAAGTCACTATGGAAATGTTATTATGATATACACTGTAAATTAAAGATCCTGGGACTCTTGAGAAGTAATAATTGCACCAAAATTTATAGCACATATGTGACAAAATTAGTTGTAATATATAACATATAGGATTAGTGTAACTAACTCTGACATTTCCCATACCTAGCATTATCTTTGATTCAGCCTATTTATTTCTTCATATCTGACCCGTCATTATAGTCTGCCATTTGTAACGCCATAATCTTTCTTGAATCTATCTTCTCCTCCCACTTCCAGCTGCTTTTACCTTTTTAAGGATTGCTACTCTCTACTCCCTTTAAATTATTCCCATAACCTTCCAACATACTTTATCTCTGTCTCCCTCTCTTCTTTTTACTTTAAAAGACAGATTTGATTATGTCACTTCACAGATCATGTATGTGAAAGCCTCACAATACCAGAATACCCTTTACATAAAAAACAAAAACAAAAAACACCTGTTTCTAATGTCTCACAGAATGACACTGGCTCTCTGAAGCATATTATTTCATATTGCACATTCTTGGCTACCTGAATTTATTTGTTGTGCTTTCTCTTTGTTATCTGGTCAACCTCTTCTCTAGACTATTTTTATAACATGATGTAATGGATCTTTCCAATAGTCTCAGAATTCTGGCAAAAAGACTGGATACATTCATGAAGTACCTACTACAACATTTCAAAAAGGACAGAGTGACCAAAACCTAGATAAAAAAAAAAGACTAGAAGTTAATATAGGAAGGTTCTTTTTTTTTTTTTTGAGACGGAGTTTCGCTCTTGTTACCCAGGCTGGAGTGCAATGGCGCGATCTTGGCTCAACGCAACCTCCGCCTCCTGGGTTCAGGCAATTCTCCTGCCTCAGCCTCCTGAGTAGCTGGGACTACAGGCACGCGCCACCATGCCCAGCTAATTTTTTTGTATTTTTAGTAGAGACGGGGTTTCACCGTGTTGACCAGGATGGTCTCGATCTCTTGACCTCGTGATCCACCCGCCTCGGCCTCCCAAAGTGCTGGGATTACAGGCGTGAGCCACTGCGCCCGACCCCAGGAAGGTTCTTAAAGGGAATTTGTAAAAATACAAGACACCTTTGTTTTTCCCATTCTAACTCTTCAATCAAACACTGTAAGAATTTTTGAGACTTGACATTAGTTCTTAAATATTTGGGAATATATATGACCATGGAAACATGGAAATACATGCCTCCTTCTTGTCTTCAGGAATCTGATGGAGGGACTGGCTAAGATACTTATAACACAAGGGAAGAGAGAGTGTGTTAATTTCAGAATCGCACATCTACTGCTTGGCAAAGTAAAGTTGTATAATTTCGCCACTAGGCAATCATATGCCAGGGAATGTACCTAGGCTTGCATTGTCTGGCGGAGACTCACTTAAGATACTCTATGATGTGACTCCAGGAGGGAAGAGCTGAAGAGAGGTAGCAAGAAGTCAGCCTGTACATTTGCTCACATCAGGAATCCAAGAAAGTTAACTCAAGACTGGATGAAACAGGTGTTTGACACGTGCTATATTTAAGTATAATTTTGTGTTAATTTGATTAAAGTCTCCCTTCTACCTTGATGGTACATTCATGAAGGTGCTGATAGTATCTGCCTTTTAAAAAAATCAACTGACAGGAGAGCAGAAGATCAAACACCGCATGTTCTCACTCATAGGCGGGTGTTGAACAATGAGAACACATGGACACAGGGAGGGGAGCACTACACACTGGGGTCAGTTGGGGGGAAATAGGGGAGGGAGGGTGGGGGGTGGGAAGCTGGGGAGAGATAGCAAGGGGAGAAATGCCAGATGTAGGTGATGGGGAGGAAGGCAGCAAATCACACTGCCATGTGTGTTCCTATACAACAATTTTGCATGTTCTTCACATGTACCCCAAAACCTAAAATGCAATAAAATAAATAAAGGGGGGAAAAAAATAAAAATTAAAAAAAAAAAATTAAAAAAAAATAAATAAAAAAAAAAATCATCAGTAACTAACACAGGGCCCAACACAGTAACACTTACATCTTGTATGCATGAACAAATGATATTTAAAGAATTGGATGTGGCATCTTTCTATTTGCATAATAGCTGCACAGTTTCTTAAATTTTTCTCAATGTTTTTGAAAATAGCCTGTGCTTCATTATGTAAGTTCATGTTGTCCTTTCTTCTCCATTTTCTGTTCTACTTTGTAGTAACAGGTACAGGTAAAAAGATTCAAGAAACACCTCTGCATTGCACACTGATTAACAAAATAGATACCAAATACTTAGTGAAATTGATCTAACTTTTAAATGTAAATAGAACCTGATACAGATTAAAACAGAAAATTTGTAAATAAATCTATAGCTTGTAGACAATAAAATTGATGTTGAATTTACTAAGCAGATGGGTTAAATGTATAAAACTAGTGACAATTTTGTAGGCCATTCTTTTAAACCGAGCTCCTGCACTAGGCCCCAACACACCAAACCAAAATGGAGTCACTCATGCCAAATAGCATATAATCAAACTATAAGGAAGCAGAACAAACAGATACATTTTTCCTAAGAAGAGGAGATTCACAGCAACTGACCAGAAAGGGCCTGGTCAAACTGAGCTGGAATGATAAGGAAGTCCCCTCCATTTCAACCTTTACAAGAAAAATAACCTAAAGTAACCTAATGTTAACCAATCTGCTTTTTGTTTTATTCTATTTCCTTGTTCTTGCTCAAACTACCTTACAAAAAAACAACCATTTTGCAATGCCCAATGGAGCTCTTTCTATTTTTAGACAGAATAATTTCAGATTTCATGAATTGCTAATAAAAGCCAATTTGATCTTCAAAATGTGGGTTTTTAAAAACAGTTTTATTTCAGGAAACCGTGTATAATTATGACTTGTTTTTTGCAACTAATATCTCTTCCATGTGGAATTAATAATAATTTACTAAATTATAAGTTAGATATGTGTTTATTTGTTTGTTTAAATTTTGTTTTTTGGTCTTTGCTTGTACTCTTAAGTGGCTCAAATTTTCTTTATCTTTCTGTTTGAACAGGTCATTATCTTTGGTAATACTTCTGTCTTTTGCTATGTATTTTCAAGGAGACTAAGAGATTCTTATCAAATGGCTAAATGTTATCTCATTTCTACTACACAAGGGTTTTCATCCCTTGCTATACATTCTTATATTTTAACTTTAATTCTATGTTTGACCTTTATTTCTACTCAGGCCTCTGTTTATCTGCTTGTTCAATCACTGATATTAAATCCCTTTCTACTTGTACTGACAGCTTTCATATTCTCTTAGTTGGTTCATCTTCACTGATTTCTTGCAAAGCAGGAAGAGCTGCTTATCTAACACAAAAATCACAGTAATTCTCTTAATGGTGTGTTGTGTTCATTTCATTAAGACAGGGATTTCTAAAATTTTTTTGTTATGGATCATTTAGCCACCTGTGTTGTATTTAAATGAATAATATAAAATGCATAGGATTATCAAAGAAAACAATCATATTAAAATACATTTAGTAAAATATTTAAAATTATCATATAGTAATAAATGTGTCTTTTTTTTTTTTTTTTGACAGAGACACAACAATGTTTCAATTAAACTGGGAGTTAAGATTGCTACCTGGACACTTTGGGCTCCTTCTAAGTCAACAGGCTAAGAAGGGAGTTACAGTGTTGGCTCGGATGACTGAGTTTGACTATCAAGATGAAATCAGTCTACTTCTCCACAATGAAGGTAAAGAAGGGTAGGCATAAAATACAGGAGATCCATTAGGGTATCTCTTACTATTACCATGTCCTATGGTTAAAGTCAATGGGAAAGTACAACAGCCCAATCCAGGCAGGACTGCAAATGACCCAGACCCTTCAGGAATGAAGGTTTCAGTCACTCCACCAGGAAAAAAACCACAACCTGCTGAGGTGCTTGCTGAAGGCAAAGGGAATACAGTATGGGTAGTAGAAGAAGGCAGTCATCAATACCAGCTATGACCACATGACCGGCTACAGAAACGAGGGCTGTAAATTGCCATGAGTATTTCCTCCTTTTGTTAAAAACATGTTTGTGCATGTAAACACTTGTACTAAGAAAATATCTTCATTTTATTTCCTTTGTCCTTTATCATGTGACATAAGATTTATTGACCTTACATTGGCATTTAAGTATTGCTAACTTTATGTAACAGTACTTGAGTTGGGGATTGGTTCATTTCCTGTTGTATGAAGGATAACCGTATTATGTTAGATGCAATTATGACCTTATTATTTTCTTTATGTGAAATTGTATATGATCTCCCAAGATGTATATGGGTTCAAGTTGACAAGGTGTGGACTTGTGATGGTTAATGCTGAGTGTCAACTTGATTGGATTGAAGGATACAAAGTATTGATCCTGGGTGTGTCTGTGGGGGCGTTGCCAAAGGAGATTAACATTTGAGTCAGTGTTGGGAAAGGCAGACCCACCCTTGGTCTGGGTGAGCACTATTTAAGTAGTTACCAGCTCAGTTAGAATATAAGCAAGCAGTAAAATGTGAGAAGAGACATTGGCCTAGCCTCCCAGGCTACATCTTTCTCCCATGCTGTATACTTCCTGCCCTCAAACATGGAACTCGAAGTTCTTCCGTTTTGGAATTCAGGCTGGCTCTCCTTGTTTCTAAGCCTGCAGACAGCCTATTGTGGGACCTTGTGATTGTATGAGTTAATACTTAATAAACTCATATATATGTATGTGTGTGTGTATATATATTATATATAGATAAATTATATATATTTCATTACTTCTGTCCCTCTAGAGAACCCTCTAATACAACACATAAGCAAAGTATAAACTAGATGTTCAAACTAGGTTGTTATATGCTATAATTATAAAAATATTCTGTAAATGAGAAGTGGAAAAATTATGGAGTAGTAGAGAATGTTAAGTAACCATCTATATTATACATCCAGGGTTGCTTTTTAAACAGGGACTTTTGGCAGCATTGTGTAAAGAACAAAATATTTGAAAATTGATCACGATAATGATAATGGTGATGATGATGATAACATATGCATACATAGGAGGAGGAGGTTGAACACTTTGCTAGAAAAGAATAAGGAAGTAAGAATATTTTCAAGATTTCTACTTGGATTACTTCATGGATAATGATGCTGTTTGTTAAAATCAGGCATGTAAGAAGTTTTAGTTTAATAAAAAAGTTGTACTTTTTCTTCTTTCTTTCTTTCTTTCTTTTTTTTTTTTTGTGTAAATGTAAAGTTGAGACATTAGATGGAAATGTCCAGAAGGCAACTGAAACAACAGAAAGAAGTAAGAACTGTATGGGAACCTGGAATATGTAGGTGGTTTTAATCACTAGAAAGGATGAAGTTACCAAGGGAAACAGAGAAAATAGAAGAGTTGAGGATGGATCCATGGAATAGATTAACATTTAAGGGTAGCAGAGGAGCAGAGACCCCTTAAATAAGTAACTCTCGTGGAAGGAGGAGGAAACAGAGATTGATGCCTTGGAAGATAAGGAAAAATGTTACTTTAAACTTTTACTGTCCATTCCACTATGTCATTCTTTCATTCTCATTCAGTGTTCACATTTTTCATTGTAAAATAAGATTTAATATTGTGTACATTTACAGTTAATTTCTCATTCTTGAAGAAATTGCCAAAGATTCCACACACTATATTAATTCCATATTTCTATCTCTTGAATATCTGACATGCAGATATTCATTGCTATCTTATTGCATCATCTTTCTGCCAGTGTGTTTCACTATCTCTGGTCAGTTTGGATGGCTAGCTTTGGCACAGTTACGATCTAAGGATTACCCCTCCAGATGCTGTTTAATCACAAAACCATGATTCCTTATTACTCCTCAATTGCATTCATCTTTAAAAATAATAATAGGGCCATAAACTTTTTTTCTAGTTATTGTTTACATTTTTCCATCTCATTCTGCTTCTCAGTAATCCTTTTTCATAATGGAAGACAAATTCTTTTCTTGAGTACATTCAGAAAGAGGTGTTGTAGGGTCTTCTCATATGCTTCTTATTACAGCGAGGTTAATATTGGCACACATCAGATTGAGATTTGAAAAAAAATCCATTTTCCAGCCTTGTTGAGACTTTAAAAATTTTCTTTGTGAACTTGAGAATATTTTAAAGTTATATTTAGACAAAATATTAACTTATCTTTTCAAATCAATTTCTTTTTTGAAATATTTGGCATATAATACCTTGATTTCTTATTTTCTTAATTGTTATACCACCCTTCAACATCTTGTTTAAACATATGACTTCCAGAGTTTAGTCATTTCCATCAAAATATTGACTTCTTTAAATGTGATAAAGTTGTATATACACAAAAGTACATATAACATAAATGTATACAACATCACATTATTAAAAAGTGAACAGCAATTAAACTAGCCAGGTCAAGAGAATATTGTGACTCCACAGGAGTTTCCTATTTGCAACTTTCCATTCTTCACCCACCTTTTTCAACTTTTATGTAATTGCCCCCTTGTTTTGCTTTATATTCCTACACCCCAAAAGTGTATTCCTAAGTAATATAATTTAACTCTTACTATTTTTAAAATTGTATATAAATTAAATCACGCAGTGTGTATTTTTTCCTCTGTTCTATTTCTCTAGCATAGCATTGCTTTAACCATTTCTCCAATGATGGTCCAGGTCCATCCAGTTCTCCCAAGTTATTTTACACCATTCTAGAAGGAATCAAAATGTGTTAATTTATTTCATTCTTGATGGATTTTTAATTTACTCCCATAATGTTACTATTAGCTTTTGTGAGCTCATTTCCCAGTCCACGTATACACTATATGCCCACAATTTCCATGGCTAAGTACATAGGAATACATTTGCTGTTTTAAGTTTTTCATGTTTATGACTTTATTAGATAATTTCTGTTTTCGTCTTTTCCATTGCAGTTTTACAAGTTTACATTCCTAGGAGCACTGGAGGAATTCCTGTTGTTCCATATTCTTTCTAACATCTGATATTAACAGATGTTTAAAAAATAAATTTTGGTACCTTCATCGTGATATTTCATTATATATTAAATTTGAATTTTCCAGATATAAATGGGGCTGTTCCTTTCATGTGCACATTGGCCAATTACATATTCCCTTTTGGTAAGTTATAGCTCCTCATCTTTTTCATTTTTCCATTGGGTTGACTTTTCCTGTTGATTTCTGGCACTCTTTATATGTCCTGAATACAAGCCCTTTCTCTATTTCATATATTGTAATAATAGGCTCATATGATGTTATTTGCATTTTATACTCCAAATGGAAGATCTTCATTTTAATGTAACCCATTTAATACATATTTCCTTTATAATAATTTATTTTTCTGTCTTGTTTAATATTTCCTTGCACTAAGATCATAAAATATTCTTTACTATCTTCTAAAAGCTCTATTGTCTACTATTTTCCCTTCCACATTTAGTTCTATAAATATTAGCAGTGTGAACTAGGGTCCAATTTCATTTTTCCACATGAATGAATACTCAATTGCCGCAGGACCATTTACTGTTGCACTGCTATGCAAAGCCATCTTTGTCTTATGACAAGTGTCTCTACATCACTGAGTGTGTTATTGGGTTTTCTATCTTACTGATTTATTTCTGTATTCCTAGGCCAATACCACACAATATACTGTTAAACGACATGAAAGAGTATTATTATTTTATCTATTATTAGTTTATAGATGTTCATCTGGATTTTTTACAGATTTGCTAATTTCTATTCTTCACCCCCCCCCCCCCGTATTATTAACTTATCTTCTGGCAGAAAGTGGTGCATTCTTTCATTTTCGGTTTGCTTGAAAATGTCTTTGTTGCAGTTATATTTTTGAAAGAGATTCTTTTAGAGAGCAAATGGTTGGTTCTAGCACATTGATAAATCATTCCACGGTCATTTGATTTCCTTTTTGCTATTGTGGAGACAGCTGTCAGTCTGTTGATATTTGTTACTAAATTCTTGGTTCTTTCGTGCTCTTAAAAAACATATTTTCTACGTTTTGTCCAGTTTAAAAATTGTTTTATGTGGAAGTTGTGGTCCAAAATGCTGAAATCTATCTATTCTTTTCCAATAAAACACACATACTTGCAAAAATACAGACAGCTATCATTTTTATCTCCTTTAATATAAACAGGTAAAATTTGAAACTATATCCCCAAGATTGTGTTTTCTTTTAAATCACTGAAACAAGCAACAAATTCTTCATGAAATATAGCCTATGCCTCTTTGAATCAATAGTGCACACAGTAATTTTATCACTAAAAGTTTCTATGAGTTCGGAAGGACTGATATGGCTATCACCATTTTATAGGTAAGAAGAGGAAAGCAACTAAAGTTACCGATTTTTTTGTTTGTTTGTTTTTTAATTTTTTTTTTTGATACAGGTTCTGGCTCGGTTTCCCAGGCTGGAGTGCAGTGGTGCCATCTTGGCTCACTGTAACCTCCACCTCCCAGGTTCAAGAGATTCACCTGCCTCAGCCTCCCAAGAGCTGGGATTATAGGTGCCTGCCACCATGCCCAGCTAATTATTATTTTTATTTTTAGTAGAGACGGGGTTTCACTGTGTTGGTCTGGCTGGTCTCAAACTCCTGACCTTGTGATCCTCCTGCCTCAGCCTCCCAAAGTGCTGGGATTAGAAGCATGAGCCACATTATTTTCTTAAGCAACTGACACAAACTGACAATTTTTTGAATATTTCTACTGAAAAGTGTAATTCAATTGGAACTTTTTGAATTACAGAAACTGAATTTTCAAAGCAATTTCTTATATTGCATCAAATTTTCAAGGAAAGTTATATTTGTATTACATAAAGTTACATAAGTAATTCTGAACTCCTGAGTGTCAACATGAATCACTTTATAAATGATCACTAATAATACGTAGCATAGTATTCAAAGTGGTCTAAATGGATTTTTTTCATGGCCTAGGCTTTGTTAATGTCTACTTACTTCCCAGTGAGCAGTCCTAAATAAAAGTTCATTTGAAGACAATAATATATCCCTACATTGAAAACCTTTAAAAATTAATTCCTTGTAAAACAATATTTCTATTTCTGTAAGCCTGGGACAACTTTAAATTAGCAATACATATAAAAATTTATGTTTTCTGTGATCATATGGATATAGCCATTTCTTAAAATGCAATATATGGTATTGGTTTTCTTTCCTTTGAGAAAACTTAACGTAATATATAAAAGCAATCTTAAGTAAATATTTGTGAAATATGCTACCATAGTTTCTAAAGAGAAATTATTGCTTATTCCACTTCAAATTATTCAAGTATGCTAAAATAGAATATGCATTTAAATATTTTTATGTAATTAACTTCTTAACATTGTGTGGAGAAAATCCTTATCTGTTAGTTATCAGAAATTGCTGTCAAAGGAACATTAACCATAAATTAAAGTTTAATTTATAGCATATATAAATGAGAAACTAAGACAATTTACAAACATTTGGCTTAAAAAATTTGCACAAAATAGCTCACTTTTATTTAGGGTGAAATGTTATACTCAAAAGGTGTTTAAATAATGGATGCCATATCACATAGTAAAGTACTATTAGGCATTAGCCAATACCTTTAACACTGGTCAATGTGTTTCTGCTACTACTGTGTTACAATTATTCTAGCTTGCAGAAGACTTACCATGGGACTTCTTGGACTCCCATATCAAGTGAGCCAATTCCCATAATGCATCTCTTATGCCCTATTGGTTCTTTTTCTCTGGGGAATGCTCAGTAATACAGAGCCTTTTGTTTTTACTGAAATGTTAAGCCTGCAATGTTCTTTACTCTCTTCTTATGGTTTATTATACAACATTACCTATTTAGTGTTATATATAAAGATTTGAGTTTGCGAACATTAACTTTTTAAATTAATCAATGCAATGAAATCATGCCAAATTTGAAAACAAAGAAAATTATTCCTGTCAGAAATGATGTTTTCAGACATTAAAGCAATTATTTGTCTGCTTTGAGAATCTGTTAATATTGTAACAGTACAAAAATGTTAATGTATTTGGTTCCCTGAAATTAAACCAAGATGACTGAAAGTAGAGTCAATAAATTTATGCATGAAAATTACCAAGGGTTCTTGTTAAAATGCATATTTTTAACCCCACTTCAAATCTATTAATCCATAATCTGGGTTAGGCCCTAAGAATATAGATTTTTAGCAAATCACTTGGGTGATTTTGTGCACCATAAAATTTGAGAGTCACTTTATTAAATACTAGTTATTTTGTTACCTAACATTTTGAGCAAATTTCTTTCTTAAATTGCTGCTATGATTAAAATCAGGCATGTTTGTAACAGTTGTACTCTTATATTGAAAACAATAAAATGGCAGATTGGTGCCTATTTGTATCTCTTTAACATTTAATTTAATTTAATTTTGGAATAGGTAGTACATTAATATGATTTGAACATTAAAACACTATGAAAATGTACAGTTATTCTTGCTCCAGCTCCTGTCTTTATTCTTTAAAATCATTTTTATTAGTTTATGGTGTATCCTGCTAGTTAGTGTTTCCATTGAGATATTTTTATTTTCCCTTCTTTCTTTTACAAAATGTAACAAACCAAACACTGTTCTGTGCCTTGCTTTTGTAACTTAAAAATATATCCTGAATATTCTTTCATATTAGTGATGTATATATACAGTATCATGCCTTAAATATTTTTAACTTTACTTTTTATTTTAAAAGCTTTTCTAAAAGGTTAAATAACACCACCTTATTGTTATTTGATAATACTTCATATTATATTCCAGTCTTAAAGACATGGATGATCCAGGTAGGAAAGTTGATGTTCCCATGATATTAGACAATTTTTTTTTAATGAAACTGATATCTTTATTTTGTGAAGAAAGGAGTAGTAAGCTATAAGACAAACAAGTAAAATCAGGACTTAGCTATTTAGAGCATGTCTGAATGTTTTCTATTTTAATTCTAAACATTTTAAACAGAAAAAAATTTAAATCATTTATGTTACATGACAATAAAACTTTGAATTGTTTTTATTTCAATATACTATTTGTCTTTGTCCCTTCAGGCTGCTATAACTGTACCATGAAGTGGGCAGTGTATAAAAAAATGAATATTTATTCCTCACTGCTCTGGAGGCTGTGAAGATTATCCTGGATTGTCCAAATGGACCCAGGGTGCTTAAAAATAAAAGAAAGAGGCAGAAGGTAGAGGACTGGAGAAATGGCAGCATGGAAAAGAGTTGGCCTGGAGTTGCTGGCTTTAAAAATGGAGGAAGGAGGAATATGAGCTAAGGTATATAAGCAGCCTCTAAGAAGATCAAAGGGGTAAGGAAGTGAATTCTCCCACCAAAGTCTGCTGGAAGGAACACAATCCTATGTATCCTTGAGTTTAGCCTGGTCAGGTCCATGTCAGACTTCTGTCCTAAAGAACTGTATGATAATACATTTGTGGTGCTCATATTGCTAAATTTGCGCTAATGTAGCAACTTAAACAACACAAATGTATCACTTGGAATAATACGTAGCAGCAAAAAACAATGACCCAAAGCTACTCATGTCAACATGGATGATTGTTATGTGATAAAATGTAAAATAATATGTACAGTATAATGTCACATAAATAAAAATTTAGTATGTTCTGAAAGTACAAAGAAATGAAAATTATCTGCATCAAATTTAGAATAATAGTTACCAGTGTTTAAGGATAATGGAATAGAAAGATGATGATCAAGAAAAAGCACACAGGATACACCAACTATATTGCTCATTTATTCCTTGAACAATATAAGACAAATATTGTATAATTCTTTGTACATAATTTTTATGTCTGAAATATTTCAAAATAACAATCTTAAGTACTTTTCTTAAAAACAACACATGAGATCACATTATGCCTCAGCTCAAAACACTCAACTGATTTTCAAACCCCTTCCATGTAGCTCCTGGATCCTACAAATCTAACTCATGCACTTTCCTCCCAAATTGTCTTCTAACTTCCCTCTTGCTCACTTTGCTACAGCTACACTCATCTTATTGTTACAAAATTTGCTAACTGTGTTCCATCCTGAAGGCCCTTAACTTGTGTTACCACATCTATAATAATTCTATCAGAGTATGATAGTATTAAGTATTATATATTAATTTTTTTTTGAGTATTTGAGGACAGTGGCAGCATACGAAGAATGAAAAGGACCACTTCTTGCTCATTTCCAAGGTAAATAGAACTTTCCCTACTTTTAAGGTCTGGATCTTCCTTACTATCAAGAAAGTTTAGCTTTCTCTTTGGACAGTTTATTGCCAAAGGAAGGGAGGCAGAAAGAATTCTGTTTCAGAGGTTGAAAAGAAAACAGACTCCTTGGTGATATCTCTGGGTAGGAGGAATGGTAGTTGAAGATGTTATCAGGCCCAAATTTATATGGGCAGAGTATATCCCAGGCAGTAAGGCTTTAGAGGAAAGTGACTGCCAGTAGTAAAGCCTGTAAAGGAGGAATCATTACAAGTTACGGTAGATGTCAGCCTGGGTGAATGGAGCACAAGAGAGTGCTTCCCTTTTTGAAATATCCTTCTTCTATGAGAAGAATGCCTTAGCATACGCTAAGAAAAGTAAGACTTGACTACAGTGCAAACAGCATTATTGGAGAGATGGGTGAGAACCAATTTTTTTATAGTAGGGCTATGCAGCATTAAAGAGCAAAGACAGCTATTGCAGGAATGAACTGCCAAACTTGAGCACTCCACACTGCTTAGAAATGGTGGCCTGCTGGGCATCCATCTCCCATTATATAAGCTTCTGAATTACTTGTATCGTCAAGTGGAGCCAACGTCTGACACTGGCTTTTCTCCCAGAAAGGAGTGTGGTGCTCAAGCTGGTTCTAATGAATACAAGTAAGTTACAAGTCTTGCACCGTATGTGAGAAGCAAATATAAATAATCAATAGCTTGAAACACCTACAGTCCAGCTATGCCGGGGGTCTCATTCTCATTAGGATATACTTCACACAATTTCCCTCGTTGCCTGTGTTATTATTTATGTCATACTACTAAATTTGAATTCAGCAAAGAGAGAATTTCCTAAATAAGGAAATGGTCCTTAATCCTTTTGACAAATTTCTGCTGAAATTAGCTTGGAAGTCACATAGAACCAGAGTGTCCTTTAATGAATGTGAATACCTACTATGTTCATATTTTCAGCTTTCAGGAAATGATTAGCTTCTCCTGCTGAGAAACAGCAATGTCTTTCTACAGGGCTGTTGTTATCCTATCAAAAGTCAAAAATTTATGAGTGAGCCAATAAAATACTAAATGCATTTGTTATACAACTTAGTAATATCGATAATCTTTGCTGAAAGATAAGTATTTGGTAGTCTATTTCTCTATAAATAAACATTGTCGAATTTAGATTAAGAAGGATATGTAAGACGTAATACAGTTTGCATTTGAATTGAAATACGTGCACTCTAACAGCTGGAACAATGGATAAAAGTCAGTTTCCTCTAGGAAAAAAAAAAAAACAGAAAATTGCTTACCAAGAAGATATCAGCATGAATAGATGATAGTTAAAGATTTAGCTCACTGATTCTAAGCACTATTTTAGAAGTCTCATTTCTCCACATTTCCTATCGCATTATCAGCATTCATGATTTTTCATAAACTACACATGTGTGGCTACAGGAAGGACAAAGTAGTTTGATGTCCTGCTGTTTCACATTCACTTTTGATATAAGTGGGGATATGAAAATTTTATAGCAGTAAAGACAATTTCCTGATTCTGTCATACCTGACTTGGTCAATATGAGTTTTGGTATTAATACTTTCAGCTTACTTTAAGATGTATGATGGTCATTGGAACATATAACATAAGAGGTATAAATCTTATAATGATGAGAATCTGACTCCACTCTTTTAAAAGAATCAAATGGCTGACATGGTGGTTCATTCTTGTAATTCCAGCACTTTGGGAGGCTGAGGTGGGAGGATTGCTTTACTTTGTTGCTATTTGTAATGTGACAACAGTATCACAGTATTTCAAGTTATATGTATATGCATACAAACATATAAAGATATTAATGATTTAGCACATGGATTAAAATAGTATATATATATTTCCAAATATATAAGACTTACGTTACATAGTAGTTTCTGGGGTCAATGTCCTAGCTCTGACATTTAAAATTTGTGGACTCTTAGTCACTTTGTATTGTCTATCTGTGCCTCAGTTTTCTCATCCATAAAATGTGAATACTAGTAGTAGATTATGTCAGACCATGCATGGTTCGTAAGTGCTCGTTACTGTTAGCTATGATTATCATTATCTTTATGAAAGGCATCAAATGGACAGAAGTATATTGAAAAGGAATTAGAACTGTTCCCCATATATTGCATAGTTTGCCAATAAGAAGTAAGATTTAGAACCAAATATCTCTCACTTTTTATTATTTTATTCAACAATTTTAAGTTTATTATTGGAATATTAGTAGCACAAAAGTAAGCACATAAATATATCCTTTCAGTTGTGAATGATCTTGTTCCTAGATCATGTGGAATGCTATCTGAAAAAGCATGTTGTGAATTCTACAGCATTGTACAAAAGCTGGTGTTCCTATTAATTTCAGCCTAGTTATTGGTTTCAGTGTAAAATGGTGCTCTTGTTAACAGTTATCCTCTACAGCACATCTTTTGAGTAAAGACATGCAAGTAGTACTGAAACTACTGCAATGTGATAATCACTGAAACTGGACTGGTTCAACATCTAGATGTTTCGATTTTTTGATAAATCAATCTCCAAGGTTCAGCTCATTCATAGTGTGAGGCTACTTACCTGTTCAAAGTACATCACTTTTGTCCTCCAGTTTCAGTATTGGCTTCCTGTCAAGGTTTGCATTGATTTTAAAGTTTTATTGTTGACGTTTAAAGCACTTAATGGTCTGATACCTTCTTATATTAATGATTTGCTTATCCCCATGCGACAAGAATAAATTTTGAGATGTACTTTTGCTAGTTGGATGTCAGTCTTAAATGTCACCTTGAGATTCAGAGTGCAAAGGCTTTCTGTCTTTTGTTCATGTTCTTTTTGAGATCAGATAAAACGTCAGAAAGAAAATAACATATCTTTTCTAAAGGTCAGTGGGGTATCACCAAAAAATGATATATCAAGACCTTTGGTTAATCAAATTAATGTATGTTTTCAAGTTCTCAAATAAGATTTGTAATGGACCAAGCAAAATGACTAAAGCCTCTAGAAAAGTAACAACACAAATATTAAATCTATGAAATGCAGAAAATATTAAAACAATACTCTTATTTTAAAAACTTGGAAAATATACCATGTTCCTGAATGAAAGAATATTTCACTTATTCGTCTCTCAAAGTCAATCTATCAAACAATTTTAAAAAATTCTTATATATGATAAATTGCATGAATGGAAAAATGCTTTAATATATTTTAGAATCAATCACAGACAGTCTTTTTGAATTTGGTGTTTAATTATGAAGACTATGCTATGTGTTTATGTCAGGTTGCTTTGTTTAACAACAAATGATTAATGCCAAGAGTAGATTCGTATTTTTAAAATAAAACAGAAAATAACTGTTTCATGTGTATGTAAAGCATTAAAACATCATATAGCAAATCAGCTGTTTATGACCTAGTACACTTTATAAAAGGAATTATAATTCATAATATAGAGAAAACAATTTTGTTTACCCTAGTACCATTATCAATTTTATTTCTAAAATAAGTCTTTATTTCCAAATACTATCTATCTATCTATCTATCATCTATCTATCTATCTAATTTCTCTAATCTACCTACCTACCTACCCACCTACATGTTAGTTTTGTATGTCAGTCCATAGAAAACTTGCCATATCAAGTTGTCTGTCACTTGCCGTATCAATATTGGATACCTGATGACTTAGTAGAAATTAAATCCTGTGCACATAAATTACAAGGAAGTGTTTATAAAATATTAAGTGCTGAATAAATGACATATTCCATAATGCCATTATTTTCTGTGAAAGAGTGTTTTGCATATGAAAATCACCCGAGTGACTTCTGAAGGTCTCTTTCCCATTCTAGCATCTATCTTCCTGCCCGTCTTAATTCCTGTGGCTATGTAACTAAGTTTCTTCTTGTAGATATGGCCCTCCACCCAAAAAACTCTTTAAACTTCTATGCTACGATGAAATAGTGAAATCAAACAAAATACTTTTGCCAGGACATTTAGATTTAGAGATATTGTGGGTAAGATTATTTATTGATAGCTCAAATCAAAATGTGAAACATAAAAGATGAGCTGTTTAATTTATTGTCAAAAGGTAAGTTTATTTCCTATCATTATTTTTGTATGAGAGAATTTAGTATTTGGCACCATGAAAGTTAAACAAAAAGTTAACAATCTTATTAGAATAAAAGATCCAAAGTACATTAGTAATCTAAGGGGAAAAAAAGCCATGTTTAATTACTTATAAGAAATGCAAAATGTGTATTCATCCTCCAAACAAATAATTTGGTGGAGGAATTCATGAAAAGAAGCATAAGCACTATTAATATGTAGGTAAGCGATGTAAATCTGAAGCTATACTGGATTGATATGCCTTTGTAATTTGGAGACAGTTAAATCTTTTTTTAATGAAAGATTTTTTTTTTTCCAATTAGTTTTCTTCTCCTGGCATAGGACATGGTTAGAAACATTGGCAGGTGTATTCATTCCTTTTGGTAACTGAGGAAAAAATAAATGCATTACTTCTGCTCTGCACTTAATGGAACCAGAGGTTTAAACCACGAAAGCATGGACTATAGGATTGAATTATTCCCAGGGAATATTCTTTAGATACTATGATAAAACTCTGCTAGTAAGTTTGTTTCTTCTGGAATAATGAAATAACTTTAGAAAAATAAGGAAGCCTAGCTCTTGTTGCCCATTTCCTATAATCACAGTACTCTTCAGGTTTTTATGTTTGTATTTTGAGTAGCTCAATGATGATTTCCTGGAAGTCATATATATGGCTGTGATGATTAATACTGAGTATCAATTTGATTGGATTGAAGGATACAAATCATTGATCCTGGGTGTGCCTGTGAGGGTGTTGCCAAAGGAGATTGACATTTGAGACAGTGGGCTGAAAAGGGCAGATCCACCCTTAATCTGGGTGGGCACAATCTAATCAGCTGCCAGCACTGCTAGAATATAAGCAGGAAGAAAAATGTGAAAAGAGAGACCGGCCAAGCATCCCAGCCTACGTCTTTCTCCTGTACTGTATGCCTCCTGCCCTTGAATACTGGACTCCAGGTTCTTCCATTTTGGAACTTGGACTGGCTCTCCTTGCTCCTCAGCTTATAGACAGCCTATTATGGGACTCTGGGATCATGTGAGTTAATAGTTAATAAACTCTCTGTTATATGTTATAATATATGTGTGTGTATGTGTGTATACTCCACATTATATATTTTGTTATGTATATTACATATATATATTCCATTAGTTCTGTCCCTCTAGATTGGTACCAGGAGTGGTTCTAAAGAAACAGAATACTAAGGATGGAGTTTTTTCATTGATTTTGGGGTTTCTGGAGTTGACTGCTTAATATGATTAGACCCCAAAATGCTAAGGACTCTACTTCTAATAGCATAGAGAACACTGATAGTCCTTGGCCTGAACTGTTTAGAGAGTTATGCAAAATAAATGCACTTAACACCCTGATTCATCACTCATGAGAGGCAAAGCGTTTAGTGACCCTGTACAAAATACCTTTGATCACATACGGGAGAACCAAGGAACACAATGAAGCTAGTTGTTTGCTCCTAAGTTCAGTGGACAAAGTGATGCAAGAAAATTATGAACTCAGGGATTCTGTCTCCTGGCATCAGAAGCAGATACTGAGCCTCAAATCTGCTAAGATTGCCCTGAGTCAGAGTCTTATCTTCTGTAGAGAAAGAGCTAAAACTGTGGAAAAACAGACACAAGCTCTTGTCATGTGAGTGGCTGACCTGCAATGAAAGATGCAAGTGCAGCCTCACCAGGTGTTCACTGTTAAAATGAGGGCAACAATTGAAAAAGAATGGGAGACTGCGACGTGGAACGGTGACATGTGGGAGGACCCTGATGAAACTGGAACACAGAGTTTGTAAACTTCAATGAACCTCTTTTTGCCAGAAGAAACAGTTTCTCCATCCCCAGTAATAGCAGTATCCCCTCTCCAAATCATGTGGTCATCAGGCTTTCCACCTTTGTCTGAAGAGATAAACCCTGCACAGCATGTGGCAACAGTGATGGCCTCCTCGAGGCAGTTGCCAGGAAAGATAATGTTGATTCTCCTCAGGACATACCCCCAACACACTTGTTTGCTTCTAGACATATAACTAGACTAAATCCAGGCAGGTTCCTAGAGGTGAGGTTGAGAGTGTGACCCACGAGGAGGTACACTACACTAGAAAAGAACTGCTTGAGTTTTCTAATTTATGTAACTGAAACCTGGGGAACAGGCATGGGACTGGATATTAAGGACTTGGGATAATGGTGGAAGGGACATATAGTTGGATCAGGCTGAATTTATTGATTTGGGTCCACTAAGTAGGGACTTTGCTTTTAATGTTGCAGGTCAGGGAGTTTAAAAAAAAAAAAAAAAAGGTTCTAATAGTTTATTTACTTGGCTGGCTGAAATATGGGTTAAAAGGTGGCCCACTGTGAGCAAGATGGAAATAATGCCTGGTCTCCCTTGGTTTAGTGTAGAGGAAGGGATCCAAAGGCTTAGGGAGATGGGATGGTGGAGTGGATTAGTCACTTTAGACCTACTCATCCCACCTGGAAGGGTACAGAAGATACACCTTCGACCAATGCCTTGCAAAATAGATTTGTGAGGGCAACACCTGCATCTTTGAAGAGCGCTGTCATTGCTCTTCTCTGTATATCAGATCTAACAGTGGGAACTGCAGTCACTCAACTACAAAGTTTACATATAATGGGAATAATTGAATCCTGAGGTGACAGGGGCCAAGAGGCAGCACTCAACTGTCAAATGCAAGGTAGGTGTAGGTATTGTAATGGGCAGCAGAGACAAAGTGGCTGTCAGAATAGTCTGACCCATGTGGAGCTGTGGCATTGGCCAATTAATCACAGTGTTTGTAGAAGTGAAATTGATAGGAAGCCTACTGTATTCCAACTTAAATTATATAAGCAGAAAACGTCTAGGTTAAATAGAAAAAAGACTAATTTGAATTATAAAAACAGAATCACGGCCCCTCCTACAATTTTCATACTTGAGTCAGTTTACGGACTGAGAACCCCTGAATAAAGGGGAAGTTGAGTCCCCTTGAGGAAGGACCACACTACATTACTGATAATTTATGCAGTGAATCTTTCTTCCATCCTTCCCCAAGCAGACATCTGGCCTTTTACCAGAGTAGCTGTGCATTGAGGAAAGGGAAATGACCAGACATTTCAGGGACTACTGGAGACTGGCTCTGAGCTGACGTTGACTCCAGGGGACCCAAAATGTCATTGTGATCCTCCAGTTAAAGTTGGGGCTTTTGGAGGTCAATGGAGTTTTCAGCTCAAGTCTGACTTACAACGGGTCCCTGGACTTATGCTGTGTTCATTTCCCCAGTGCCAGGTTGCATAATTGGCATAGACATACTTAGCAGTTGGCAAAACGTCCACATTGGCTCTCTGACTGGTAGGGTTATTGACCCAGACTATCAAGATGAAATCATTCTACTACCCCATAATGGAGGTACGGAAGAGTATGGATGGAATACAGGCAATCCATTAGGGTATCTCTTAGCTTTACCATGCTCTGTGATTAAGGTCAATGGAAAGTACAGCAGCCCAACCCAGGCAGGACTACAAATGACCCAGATCCTTCAGGAATGAAGCTTTGGGTCACTTCATCAGGAAAAACAAAAAACAAAACAAAACAAAACAAAACAAAAATACACATGACCTGCTGAGGTACTTGCTGAAGGCAAAGGAAAAACAGAATGGGTAATAGAAGAAAGCAGACATCAATACGAGTGATGACCACATAACCAGATAAAGAAATGAAGGCTATAATTCTCATGAGTATTTGCTCCTTTTGTTAAAAACATGTTGTGCATGTATACACTTGTACTAAAAAAAAATCTTCATTTTATTTTCTTTCTTCTTTATCATGTGACATAAGATCTACTGACTTCACATCAGCACATGAGTATTGTTAACTTTATGCAATAGTACTTGGGCTACAGATTGGTGTCTTTCCAGTTGTACAAAATATAGTTATATTATGTTAGGCATAATTATGACCTTATTATTTTCTTTAAGATTATGTATGATCTCAGGAGATGTGTACGGGCTCAAATTGACAAGGGGTGGGCTTGTGATGTTTCATACTTAGTGTCAACTTGATTGGATTGAAGGATATAAAGTGTTGATCCTGGGTGTGTCTGTGGGGGTGTTCCCAAAGGAGATTAACATTTGAGTCAGTGGGCTGGGAAAGGCAGACTCACCTTCAGTCTGGGTGGGCACAATCTAATCAGCTGCCAGGAAGGCTGGAATATAAGCAGGGAGAAAAAATGTGGAAAGAGGCCTAGTCTCCCAGCCTACATCTTTCTCCCATGCTGGATGCTTCCTGCCTTTGAACTTCGGACTTCAGTTCTTCAGTTTTGGAACTCAGACTGGCTTTCCTTGCTCCTCAGCTTGCAGATGGCCTATTGTGATCGTGTGAGTTAATGATTAACAAATTCCTATATGTATGTGTGTGTGTGTGTGTGCATATATATATATATATATATATATATATATATATATTTTCCATTAGTTGTGTCCCTCTAGAGAACCCTAATACAATGACTATTGTATTAAAATAGTTTTATTGAGACTATAATTGACATGCAATAAACTGTACATACTTAAAGTGTATAGTCCAATGTATTGACAGGTAAACAAAGTCAGAAAAATGAGAATATTAACTAAACTCAAAAGTTTAGTTTTCTTGGGCCTCTTTATAATCTCCCTTTACAGCTTCTTTTGTTCTTCTCTAAGCAAGCACTGATCCAATTTCTGTCACTGTAAGTTAGTTTGAATTTTCTAGAATTTTATAGAACTGAAATCTGGCTTCATTTCCTTGTCATAATTATTTTCAGATCTATCCATATTTCAGAGCTATCCGTATGTTTGTGTGTGACAATAACTCATTCGTTTCCTTTTTATTGCAGAAAAGTATTCCATTTTATGGACACACAGCAATTAATTTGTTTATTCACCTGTTGATGACATTTGGGTTGCTTCCAATTTGGGACTATTAAGCAACAAATGGTATTGGCATTTGTGTATAGTTCTTTGTATGGAAATGCTGCTATTTCTCTTAGGTAAATATTTATGAATGTAACAGCTATGTCATATGGTCTGTATACGTTTGAACTTTATATGAAAGCTTTTATGTTTATTGGCTCTTGTTTTATGACATAGAATACTATCTTAATTGGTGAACCTTTTTAATGCACTTCCAGCAAATGTGTATTTTAATTTTTCTTGGGTGGAGCATTTAGTAATTATCAAGAAGATAAAGTTGGTTGAGAATTCCTTTCAGGTCTCCCATACACTGACTGATTTCTATGACTACTTATCATATGAGTTATTGAGAGGAGTGTTGACATCTTCTACTATAATTATGGATATGCCTATTTTTCTTTACAGGTCTCTCAGTTTTTGCTTCATGCATTTTATTAGGTGTATAAATGTTTAGAATGGTTATATTCTCTGGATGATCTGACTCACATATCATTTTTAAATATTGTTTGTCTGATATTAATATAGATGCTTCCAGTTTTTTTGATTAATGTTAACATGGTGTATATTTTCTATTTTTTTAACCTTTATTCTACTTGTGTCTTTATATTTAAAGTGGACATCTTATAATAACTACTTAGATGGGTCTTGACTTTTAAGATACATTCTGACAATATCTGTTAATTAGTGTATTTAGATCATTTAAATTTAATGTGATTATTGATAATATAGAGTTAAAATCTAATATATTGCGGTTTTCTATTTATATTATATTTTGTTAAATCTATTTTTCTCCTTTTTCTGTTGTGTTTTGGATTGAGTATTACTTATAAATTCATTTTATATCCTTCACTGGATTACTAGTGCTTTCAGTGGTTGCTTCAGTGTTATTGTATATATCTTGACCTTATCACAGCCTATGTTCAAGTTATACAGTTCACCATAAATACAATGACCTTCAAAATTATATTTTCATTTTTCCCCTTCTGACATTTGTGTTATAGTTGTCATACATTTTATTTCCATATATGTTGTATTATTTTTGCTTTAGTTTTTAAAGAGAGGTCAATAACAAAGTATCTTTTATATTTACTTATGTAGTTTTCATTTCTTACGTTCTTTTGTGAAGATCCAGCATTTCAATTGTATCATTTTCCTTCTGCCTGAAGGATTTCCTTTAACATTTTTTTGTACTACAGATGAAGTTTGATTTTCATCTCTATTTAAAAATGTTCTCTTCGAGGGTTGGGGGCAAAGGGAGGGAGAGCATTAGGACAAATACCTAATGTATTCAGGGCTTAAAACCTAGATGACAGGTGAATAGGTGTGGCAAATTACTGTGGCACATGTATACCTATGTAACAAACCTGCACATTCTGCATGTGTATCTCAGAACTTAAAGTAAAGTAAAATAAAATAAAATAATACACTTTTCCTCAAAAGACTTGACCATGGGTTCTGACTAAAATCTCAAAATTCAATTCAACATTAATTACACCGTATGAAATTTCCAATGTCAGGCAGAGTTTGGGGTCATTAACTAGAACAATTCTACAAAAAGCAATATTGCTCTGGTGTGATGGCTAATTCTGCAGAACGACATTGTATTTAACAGACAGCAGGGACTTCATACATATCCATTATCAGTGCCTTGAAAACCAAACAACTTTAAAAGTTAGCAGCACCTTCTACACATACAAAAATACATACTTATTACAGAACATATGGTAGTAAAATTTGTCAAAATATAAAAATCAAAGTATTTTAGATAAAGCATCATTCTAATAATATACTATAGATTAATGGAGTATAATATAATACAGTCTGTCTTCGAGTTATACAACATAATACTTCACAGCAATATTAACAAACTAGTCACATCAAGCACTACAGGAGTATCTAAGTGAACACAGAGAGTAAGAATGGTTATAAACAACCTCAGCAAGTATTTTCTTCTATGCTTCAAATTCAGTGGTTGATTTCCTAAACTGCCGATAGGAAAGACAAAGGATAAAACTATTATTTTAAAAAAGTTCACTTATGGTTTTTAGTTATAATAGATGATTTCTTGTTCTTTTCCATTAATTCTATCATCTGAGTCATTTATAGGTCTAATTTCATGAATTAATTTTTCTCTTCATAATGGGTCATATTTTCTTGCTTCTTTGTGTATCTGCTACTTTTTAAATTGGAAGCCAGACATTGTAAATTTCTCCTTATTGGGTAAAGGTATTCCCTATAAATAATATTTGAACTTTTTTTTCTGGGAATAAGCTATCTGGGAGAATTTAATCCTTTCATTTCTCACTTTTTCCTTTTTTCTTTTCTTTGAAACAAGGTCTCCCTCTGTTGCCCAGGCTGCAGTGCAGTGACAGAATCTTGGCCCACTGCAGCCTAGACCTCCCAGCTCAAGAGCCCCTTCCTCCTCTGCCTTCAGAAAAGCTGGGACCACAGGCTCATGCCCCTACTCCCGGCTTTGTTTTTTGTTTTGTTTTGTTTTCTTTAAGTTTTTATAGAGACAGAGTCTCTCAACATTGCCCAGACTGGTCTCAAATTTGTGGGGTCAAGCAATCCTCATGCCTCAGCCTCCAGAGTGTTAGGATTACCAGCGTAAGGCACTGTCCCAGGCCTAGTTCTCACTTTAAACTTTGTTAGGCAAGGCAAGAATAACATTTAATGTAAACCTGTTCTTCCCCATTATTAAGGCAAAATCCTTCTGAATACTTTCCCTAATGTTCTGTAATTATAAATCCTGACATTTTGGCTGGAACTTTTCCGCTATATCCATCCCATGGGATATTGGCTGGGGCGGGGCGGTGCTCTCAAATCCTTTCTAGTCATCCTTTTACCAGTCTCAGTAGATTCTTCACACCCATGCAATGATTAATACACAGCTAAGTCTTGAGGGGCCCCTCTGCAGATGGCTAGATCTCTCTCTCTCTCTCTCTCTGTCTCTCTCTCTCTGTCTCTCTGTCGATCTCTCTTTCTCTCTCCTCTTCTCTCTGGCACCCTGCTGTGTGTACTTCAGCTTTTTTGATCTTCCTGGGTTTCCAGCTGTATCTCCATTACTTAGAATGACTGCTTGTCTCTGCATACATTCTCTTTCCTGAAATGAAGCTTCAAATCTCTCCTTAGACAATAATTTGGGGCAATCAAATTAGGGCCCAGCTCTATTGTTTCCTGACTCAGGCATCACTGTCTTTTGTTAATTGATGTCTAATACTTCTGTATTAAAAACCATGGTCTCATATACTTTGTTCTTTTCTTTTTTCTCAGGAGGCAGAATGAAGTTAGTCCCTGTTATCCACCTTGTTTGGAAGCAAAATTCCTTCTATTATTACATGGTATTATTGTGATCAAAAGATAATAAATATATGATTCCAAATTTGACTTCATACACATTTTTAAAAATACTGACAGAAGCTATACAATGTTGACAATGGCTATTTCAGAATCAGGGAATTCAAATTATTTTTTAATGTTTTATTTACTTTAAAAATGTGTTTAATGAACTTATTTAATTTTAAAACATGTATCAAGTATCTTTATTCAGATTCTTTGGAATAGTAAACTGGAGTTCAAAAAAGGTATAGTAGATTTATGAAAGATAGATCACATATTTTCTCAACATTATGAGAATATTTGCAATTGTAACCACACATTCAATTTAATTGATTATTCATTGAAATATTTGCTATGTTTAGGAGACTTTCATGTGAGTGTGTTGTGGCTATGATAAATAATATAATACTGTACTGTCCCTAACTCTAAAGGATTTAAAATATAGTAGGTACTTTAGCTTGTACCAGTGGTGTGAGAGAGTGAGACAGGGAAGGGAAGGAAGCCAGTGAAAAAACCTCTTATCAGGCTAGCCTGTCGCCGGGGCAATGGCAGCATTGTCTGGGAAAAGGCGAGTAACATAGTTCTCAAAGTTATCCCACCTGAGAGTTGACAGATGACTGATTTTAGATTGTCTTAGCCTGAGGGTTGCTCCAAGTGTATTAATCCCTGGCACTTCAGGTCTGTGGTTAGGGGTTTAAAATTGTTTTTTATGGCTTCTAAGAAAGCTCTTGGGCAACATCACGCAGATAATGGCAGCTGAATGTCATCTAGAGCATAATGAAGTATAAAATTCAGAGAACCAATAATGTCTGCAGGTGGACAGTACAATGGTGACACTATTTTAACCACAGTAGACTATAACATTATGAAAGGAGAATTTTTTTTCCGTGCAGTATAGCAAACATATACACACACATAATAAATTTTTAAATACAAGTATGTGAGGAAGCACATAAACTAAACGTATCATATATCTTTCAAAATCTTTTCTGTTTCAAACCTGAATCAAGACTTTTAAACATAAAGCCAAGAATTTCTTGCATTTGCTCTCTAACCATTTTGTACTGGGACTAGGTGTGGTGATGTAAGATGCGTGGCTGTACAAATAAAGAAAATTGAAGAGTGGGTGAAAATAACCATGTAAAATCTTTAAATTTTTCTTACTTAAAAAATTTTAAGCTTGAAAACACAAAGGCTGCTTATCTAAACTGCTAACTTATTCAGAGGCCTTGATGGAGCAATTTAAAGTTTTGGTCATAAAACATGAATTCACTCAAAATTTCTTTTATTTCCCTTAGAAAAGTCCTTAGTGGTTTATAAAATAGATGCTTCCAAAAATTGACAAAAATTTATAACTAATAATTCCCCATAACATAGAAATTTTAAAAATGCTAATAATAATTAGCATTTTAAAAATGCTAATAACTAATAATTTCCCATAATGTAGAAATTTAAAAATGAATTTACCCCTGGATTCCCCATGCTCAATATAAAACACACATTTTATTTTATATGAAACTCTAGGTCAAAACCATGCACCCAGTGAGAATTCATGAAATCCTTATTAAAGATGTAGTAGCTACCATCTGGCAATATAAATATATAAATATAGATATAAATATATTTGGCAATATAAATCTAAAAATATAAATATGAATAGAAATTTATATGCTGATGTAAATCTAAAAATAAAAATATAAAAATATAAAAAATTCCTTTTTTCTTCGCACTTATCTCTTGACTTTTTGATAGGTGTCATTCTAACTGGTGTGAGGTGATATGTCATTGTGGTCTTGATTTGCATTTTTTTAATACCTAGTGATATTGAGCAACGCTTTTTCATTTGCTATTGTATTTAATAACCAATTGACTCCTTTCTGCAGATAAGTTTGGAAACTACTGTGACATTGATGAATAAGATAAATTCTTTAAGAACTTTTATTAGAAGAGTAAAAGGATACTAGGAAAACACATTTTATTTTTGTCTTCATTGAGTTATAATAGGCAAAGATAGTATATATTCAAGGTGTACAGGTGATGTTTTGACATACTCTACAATGTAAAATGATCACCACAAGCAAGCTAAGTAACCATCTCACATAGTCACCTTTGTTGGTGGTGGTGGTGTGAAAATACTTAAGATCTACTCTTAGCAAATTTCAAGTAGATGACACATTATTATAACTATAGTCACCATGCTGTACCCTAGATCTCCAGAACTTATTCATTTTGTAGCTGCAAGTTTGTAACCTGTGACCAACATCTCCCCCTTTTCCTCGCTTAGTGATACATGATAACCACCTCTATTGTTTATTTCTATGAGTTCAATGTTTTACATTCCACGTATACATGAGATCATGTATATTTGTCTTTCTGTGTCTGTTATTTCACTTAGCATGGTATCTTTTAGGTTCATCCATGTTGTTACAAATGGTAGACTTCCTTCTTTTTAAAGGTTGAATATGATTTCTTTGTGTGTATGTATACTTGTGTGTGTGAGTGTGTGTGTGATATGTACGACATTTTCTTTTTAAAAACCTTTTAGTTTCTGGTGTACATGCATAGGATTGTAATATATGTAAGTTGCATGCCATGGGGGTTTGGTGTACCGATTATTTTGTCACCAGGCAATAAGCATGGTACCCAATAGGTAGCTTCTCTATAGTCATCCTCTTTGCACCCCCTACGCTCAAGTAGGCCCCAGTGTCTATTGTTCCCTTCTTTGTGTTCATGTGTACTCAATGTTTAGCTCCCACATATAAGTGAGAACTTGCAGTATTTGATTTTCTGTTCTTGCATTAGGATAATGGTTTCCATCTTCATCATGTTGTTGCAAAGGACAGGATCTTGCTCTTTTTTATGGCTACGTAGTATTCCATGGTGTGTATGTATTACGTTTTCTTTATCCCATCTATCATGTTTAGGTTGATTTCATGTCTCCGCTATTGTGAATAGTGAATAGTGAATATACGCATGTGAGAGCCTTTATGGTAGAATGATTATATTCCTTTGGGTGTATACCCAATAGTGGGATTGCTGAGTTGAATAGTAGTTCTGTTTTAAGTTGAGAAATCATCAAACTGCTTCCACAATGGCTGAACTAATTTACATTCCCACCAGCAGTGTATAATCATTCCCTTTTCTCTGCAATCTCACCAGGATCTGTTATTTTTTTACTTTTTAATAATAGCCATTCTAATTGATGTGAGACGGTGTCTCTTTGTGGTTTGATTTGCATTTCTCTAATGATTAGTGATGTTGAGCATTATTTAATACATTTGTTGGCTATGTTTATGTCTTCTTTTGAAAGATGTCTGTTCATATACATGATATTTTCTGTATTCATTTATGCATTGATGGACAATGAGACTGTTTTCATACTTTGCTGTGTTTAAATTTTTAATTTTTAATTTTTATGGGCACATAGTAGGTGTACACATTTATGGGATATATAAGATACATTGATAAAGGCATACAATGCATAATAATCACGTCAGGGTAAATGGGGTATTCATCACCTTAAGCTTTTGTCATTTTTTTGTGTATTACAAAAATTCCAGTTATAATCTTTTAGTAATTTTTAATTATATAGTAAATTATTGTTGACTGTGATCACCCTATTGTGCTATCAAATACTAGATATGATTCATTCTATCTCATATTTTTGTACTCAATAACCACTTTCCCTTTCTCTCCACTCCCACTACTCCTCCCTGCCTCTGGTAACCATCCTTCCACTCTCTATCTTCATAAGTTCAATTTTTAGCTTCCATAAATGAGTAAGAATATGTGAAGTTTATCTTTCTGTACTTGGGTTATTTCACTCAACATAACGTCCTCCATTTCCCTTCATGTTGTTGCAAATGAATGGATCTCGTTCTTTTTTATGGCTGAATAATGCTCCGTTGTGTATATGTACCATATTTTCTTTGTCCATTCATTTGTTGATGACAGATTGATTCCAAATCTTGGCTTTTGTGAATAGCGCTCCAATAAATATGGGAGTGCAGATATCGTTTTGACATACTGATTTTCTGTCTTTTAGATATATATTTAGCAGTGGGATTTGTTGGATCACATTATGGTTCTATTTTTAGATTTTGAGGAACATCCATACTGTCCTCCATAGTAGCTGTACTAATTTACACTCCCATCAACAGTGTATGAGGTTTCCCTTTTCTCCACATCCTTGCCAGCATTCATTATTGCCTGCCTTTTGGATAAAAGCCATTTTAACTTGGGAGAGATGACTTCTCATTGCAGTTTTTATTTGCATTTCTCTGATAATCAGTGATGTTGAGCACCTTTTAATGTACCTGTTTGCTATCTATATGTGTTCTTCTGATGATTATCTATTTAGATATTTTGCCCATTTAAAAGTAGGGTTATTAGATTTTTTCGTATTCAGTTATTTGAGCTCCTTATAAATTTTGGTTATTAAACTTTTGTCAGATCGCTAATTTGAAAATATTTTCTCTCATTCTATGGGTTATCTGTTCAATGTGTTGATTATCTTCTTTGCTGGTGCAGAAGCTTTTAAACTTGGTGTGATTCCATTTGTCCATTTTTGCTTTGGTTGCCTGTACTTGCAGAGTATTACTCAAAAAATCTTCCACCAGATCAATATTCTGGAGAGTTTTCTCTATGTTTTCCTGTCATAGTTTTATAGTTTGAGATGTTAGATTTAAGTATTTAATTCATTTTTATTTGATTTTTATATATGGTGAGAGATAGGGGTCTAATTTCATTCATCTGCATTTGGATATCCAGTTTTCCCAGTACTGTTTATGAAGAGACTGTCCGTTCCTTAATGTATTTTCTTGGCACCTCTGTCAAAAACTAATTCACTGTAATGGATTGAGTTCGGGGTTCTCTATTCTGTTCAGTTGGTCGGTGTGTCTGTTTTTATGCCAGAATCATGCTATTTTGTTTACAATAACTCTAGTATAATATGAAGTCAGGTAATATGATTCATCCAGTTTTTTTTTTTTTTTTTTTTTTTTTTTTCTCTTCTCAGAATGGCTTTGGCCTCTCTGAGCCTTTTGTGATTTCATATAAATTTTAGGAATGTTTTTACTTCTGTGAAGAATCTCATTGGTAATTTGATAGGAATTGCATTGAATCTGTAAATTGTTTTGGATAATATGGACATTTTAACAATACTGATTCTTCCAATCCATGAACATGGAATATCTTGTCATATTTTTGTGTCCTCTTCAATTTCTTGCTTCAGTGTTTTACAGTTTTTGTTGTGTAAATCTTTCACCTCTTTGGTTAAGTTTATTATTAGATATTTTATTTTAAGTTGTAACTATTGTAAATGGGACTACTTGTTTTCCTATTGTGGCTATTGTGAATAATACTCCAATAAATGTGAAAGTGCAGATATCTCTTTGAGATAATTTTATTTCCTTAGGATATATACACAAAAGTATGATTACTGGATCATATAGTAGTTCTATTTTTTTAATTATTATTTTTTGAGGAACATCCTTACTGTTTTCCATGATAGCTGTACCAATTTTCTTTCCTATCAACAATGTATAAGGGTTTCTTTTTTTCTCGCACTTATCTATTGACTTTTTGATAGCAGTCATCCTCACTGGTGTGAGGCGATATGTCACTGTGGTTTTGATTTGTATTTTTTAATACCTAGTGATGTAGAGCAACACCTTTTCATTTGCTATTGTTGTATTAAATTGACTCCTTTCTGCAGATAAGTTTGGAACCTACTGTGACATTGATAAATAACACAAATTATAATTATTGTTGATTTTTCCTTTTTCATCACTAACAATCCTCTATGTTTTCTAAAGTCTATTCTACACACGACATTTATTTATTTTTTAGAGACAGGGTCTCACTATGTCACCCAGGCTGGAGTGCAGTTATGCAATCATGGCTCACTGCAGGTTTGACCTCCCAGCCTCAAGGGATCCACTGCCCCAATCTCCTGAGTCACTGGGATCACAGGCAAGCACCACCATGCCTAGCTATCTACTCTTTTGTAGGAACAGGGTCTCCCTACATTGCCCAGGCTGCTCTTGAACTACTGGCCTCAACAAAATCCTCTTGTCTTGGCCTCTGGAAATGCTAGGATTACAGGTGTGAGCCACTGCACCAGGCCTGCCAATTACATCAGTCTTTTCGTATAAAAATTACATCACATTATTACCTTGCTTTAAATCTTTCAACTCCTTCTTGTTTCCTAGAATACAGCCATAACTTGGAAATTGTAGGTTCAGTTCTAGCTAACTGCAGTAAAGTAAATACTGCACTAAAGCCAATCACACAAATTTTGGGGTATCTCAGTACATATAAAAATTATGTTCACATTATACTGTAGTCTACAAATTGTGCAGTAGCATTGTGCCAAAAAGTACATATCTTAATAAAAAATATTTTATTATTGAAAAAGGCTAATACAGAGACTTGAAGTGAGCACGTAGGGTTGGAAAAATGGTGCCAATAGTCTTGCTTGTCACAGGGTTGCCACAAACAAAGCTGTGGAAAAAACAAGGTGCAAAGTGCAATAAAATGAAGCAAAGTAAAACGAGGTATGTCTGTAATAATATTCTACACATTATAGAAAAATAAAAGTGATTTACAAAACTATATATTCAATTCTCAGCTACTCCTTCAAATGTCATTTCTGCCCCACTCTTCCTCCTACTCTCACCCATGCTCACTATTATTAAATAGCATTACCAGCCTTCTTTCTGTACTTTTGAAGATATTAAATTCCTGTTTCAGAATCTGTTCCTTCTTTCTCTTATACTGAGTTATTCTTTTTTTTCTTCCCCTAGTCTGACCCCTTCTCAGCCTTTACGCTTATACAAAAATCTTTCTTTTCTACAAATAAGTCTATTTAAACTGTATCTTGAGAATACATTTATATCACCTCACTCTGCTTTCTTCCCAACTTAGGGAAAGTATCATTATGTTATCTACATTTTTTATTTGTTTATGTGTTGTTTATTTCATATTAGTTTATTTCTGGCTTTTTCTAAAGTGTATTTATTAAAATATAAACTCCATGAAGGGAAAAATTTGTCTTTTTTATAGAATAGCTTCTGCCACATAATATAACCCAATAAATAATCATTCGTTTGATAAATTAATAAATGAAGAAAAGTATTTTGAATGATTGAAAATAAAAGCACTAAAACCTCCCAAGTGAATACAAGAGATTAGATTTAAACTTAGTATTAAGGCCATGCGTGTTGGGTCATGCTTGTAATCTCAACACTTTAGGAAGCCAAGACAGGAGAATCACTTGAGCTCAGGAGTTGGAGATCATTACAGGCAACATAGTGAGACTCTGTCTCTACAAACTACACATCACACACACACACACACACACACACACACACACACAGAGAAATTAGCCAGGTGTGGTGGCGACTACCCGTGGTTCCACCTACTTGGGAGGTTGCAGCAGGATGATTGTTTAAGCCTGGGAGTTGGAGGGGACAGTGAGCTGTGACTGTGCCACTGCACTCCAGCCTAGGCAACAGATCAAGATCCCTATCTTAAAAACAACAACAACAAATAAACTCAGTCTTCATTGCCTAGATTTATTCATTTCAATTTTGCATTTTAATTTTTTTTTGTAGACAGAGTGTTGGTCTGTTGCCAGACTGGAGTGCCGAGGCACAATCTTGGCTCACTGCAAGCTCCACCTCCTGGGTTCAAGCAATTCTCCTGCCTCAGCTTCCCGACTAGCTGGGACTACAGGCATGCGCCACCACGCACAGCTAATTTTTTTGTATTTTAGTAGAGACGGGGTTTCACCATGTTGGACAGGATGGTCTTGATCTCCTGACCGTGTGAACTGCCCACCTCGGCCTCCCAAAGTGCTGGGATTACAGGCGTCAGCCACCACACCCGGCCTAAATTTTTTTATGAAGATTTCAATCAATTAGTTTTGACAGACATTTCCTTCATCAGAAGTACACAAGATTATATTTTTAAAATTAAGTATGAATTTAAAAAAAACTATTTTGGATCAGGCATGGTGGCTCGCTCCTGTAATCCCAGCACTTTGGGAGACCAACGCAGGTGGAGCACAAAGTCTGGAGATTGAGACCATCTGGCCAACATGGTGAAACCCCATCTCTACTAAAAATACAAAAATTAGTCGGGCGTGGTGGTGTGTGCCTGAATCACTTGAACCCAGGAGGCGAAGGCTGCAGTGAGCAGAGGTCATGCCCACTGTACTCCAGCCTGGGCGACAGAGCGAGACTGTGTCTCAAGAAAAAAACAAAACAAACAAACAAACAAAACTATGAAACTATTTTGAATTGTACACTCTATGAAGCAAAGCACACACATTGTAAATAATTGATTAATAATTTATACATGCATGCACCCACATGCAGCCCAAACAGATATAAATACAAAACATTTCCATCCCTTGGCCAGAAAGTTGCCTTATGCCCCTGAACTGATGATCTAACCCTTTCCATCAGCACTATTCTTACTTCTTGCACCATAGATTAATTTGTCCGTTCATGAACCTCATTTCACTTGAAGAGTATATGTATTCATTATATGTCGATTTTCTTTTGTACAATATACTGTTTTTTTATATTCATACATTTTGTGGAGTATATCACAAGCTCACTTTTAAGTTGTTCCTTTTGCTAAATATTTTATTTTGTGAATATGTCACAGTTTACCCTTTCTCCTGTCAATGAGTATTTGGGGTGTTAACAAATTTTATCTGTTGTAATTGTTATATTACTATTAAATTAAACTGCTATGGATATTATTACAGAAGACTTTTGGAAAAATAAGCACTCATTTCTTTTGGATATATACCTAGAAGAGTAATTCTTAATTTTATTAGAAATTGCAAAAGGGTTTTCCAAAGAGATAATACTGTTTTTCACATTTACGGCATTACATAAAAGTCCCACTTGCTCCACAATCTCAATACTATTTGCTATTTTCAGTCTTGTAACTCATTAGAGTTTTAATTTGCAGTTTCTGCTGAATAATGATTTTGAGCAACTCTTTACATATTAATGGGTCATTTAGCTTGGACGGGGTATCAAGTTGAATAATGTTTAAATATAAATTTTAAAATTTGAAACGTTTTATTTGTGCAGCAAAGATTTCATTTCAAGGCAAATATACAAGACTAAGTGGTCTTCGGTATGTCTGAAAAATAAAGAAAAGGTTGGAGGTTTTCTTAAAAAGAGAAATGTTATGTATTGCTTTGAAAAAAGTTCATTGACATTAGTCATTTGTTTCGGGGAGCTGACAAGCTTTGATTGTTGAGTGACAAAAGTGGATAAAACTAGTCTTAGAATTATAGTCAAATGCTTTAGTAGCTATTAGATGAAACTGGTTTCAGCTTATAATAGGTGGTTTTAGCAGCTGGGCTTGTGGAAAATTTAATTTTTGCAGCAGGTGCTATGCCCCCTAAGCACTTTTTCCCCTGGCCTCTCAACTCTGATTTAGTTTGGTATGACAAAAATGACCCAAGTTGTAAAATCAGTTTTCACAATGGTTTTGGCCCATTTTTATTGAGCTTTAAAGTGCTCCAATAAATTCTGAAATATTGCATGTTTTAGTTGTATATTTATTTTTTGTTAAAATTTCATACATAGTTTATATTCTCCTTCTTTCCATCTATTTTGTTCAGCTTTTCCAATAGTTTCACATATTTATATTTACTTTAAAGTTTTTGTTAATCCTAACTTCTGAGTTATATATGTGTCTTCTTCTATTGACTGATTTACCTCTGTGACCCTGAAGGCCACAGATTTCTACTTACTTAGGAAGGTCTTATTCCTATTTGAAAATTAGCTCCTTTAGATCTCATTGTGTCATGATGTCTATCTATCTATCTATCTATCTATCCATCTATCTTTCTATCCCCATCTATCCATCCATCCAACTATAACCTACTAACCTATATAAACAAGTGTGTATATGTGTATATACATAATTTTTAGTTTTTTTTTTAATTTCTGGGAGAACAACGATGAATTATGACAATTTATATCCTAACCAACTGTAGAATTAATATATATTTACTCGTCTTTATTTGTTTTACATAGTATGATGTAAATTCCTTAAACAACAATGTTAGCTTCTTCTGCATTGATTTTTCTGGACGCATCTGAAGTAATTATTTAAAGCCTAGTTGTAGAAATGATGGAGGATCTTGAATGAGAATTATACCTGTGTGTTGTTCATGTAAATGAATGTGTGATGCTTCTGTCAAGGATCCTTTCCCTGGATCACCACAATACTTTTAAATTTTAAATTTTAAATCAAATCTGTTTAAATTTCATAGACAAAATTCTTCTGTTGTTTTAAATTATTTCATTTCATGATACTATGTATTATTAGTTCATATTTATAACTCAATCACCTAAAATTTTACCAACATCATCTGCACACTGACATTTTTTGTTATATACTCAAAGAAATACCCATTTTTCAATCTTGATCAGTAACTTTAAATATTTTGCACTGTTTCTTAACCAAGATCTGTCTTTGAGGTTCACTTTGAGAAACGTAGAGTCAGATTTTCCCATAGCCAGAGTAACGGAGAATAAGATGAATTTTTTAAAGTTTCTTCTTTTTTTATTTGAGCAAGTTAGCATATTTTAGTTAGCAAGAAGACAAGAATATGAATTCTGAAGCCAGACTAAACTCTAGTGTTTTAACTTATTAGATTCAAACTCTAGTGTTTTAACTTACTAGGTATGTGACGTTGGAAAAGTTATGTAACCACACTGTACCATACTTTACCCTCTACAAAATTGGCTAATAAAATTATTTACATCATAGGATTATACATATCTAAGTTTGCAAATTAAGTAAAACAGTGCCTCCTCACACAGTGTTATAAAAGTTTTTATTATTATTATTGATGTTGTTATTACTACCATGAGCCACTACCTAGATAGCTTATGAAGATCTAAAGCTGAATTAAATATTGCTCTATCTTTGGAGAATGTAAGGTCTTTTGGGAGAAAGTAAGCTCTTATATAATGTCACACATGCGTAGACATAACCTGTTATAAGCCTAATTGAACAATGTCCCTTGACTTCTCTTGGAAGGCATGGGACTAATTTTTTCTTGAAATATTAGTTGAAACCTCCCAAGGAGTTGGGGGCAGCTGATAAAGAAAATGTAAATAAAGGAATTCCAGAAAGATAAATATAATGTGGAAAGTCATTCATAAACATTAAAACAAATAAAAAATATTGTTTTTGTGGGAGGCAGGAAGCTCTATGAGATGAGAAAATATGTTGGTGTATGTGAGCACATTTGGAGATGGATGAAGCTGGGGCCGGATCATAAATTCTGTATGTTATGACAATTTTTATATTTTAATATAATTTAAAGACAATTTTGGAATGTGGAGAACAGAGGAGACAATATGAGAGACCCCAAACCTAGGAGTTCTGTAAGAGACTCTTGCAATATTTCAGACCAATGGAAGGGGTTGGTGCCAAAGTCACACCAATGAGAAAGAATGAGTTACTGAGATCTTTTTGGGATTTTGAGATTTGATGAGCAATTTAATATGGTATGTGAGAGAGGCACGGTGATTTAGGTTATTTAGGGCAATGTGTTGGCATTTGTAAGTGTTCAAAATATTGTCAGACATGTTCAAAGATACTTTTGACTGGATTAATTTTATAGAAGAGAACAATTAAATTGGATCCTAAAGAACAGGTAAATTTCTGAAGCCAGACTTTGTGGAAAGGAGCAGACACTTCAGTAACTGAGATTCTTTTCAGCTTTACTTTTCAATTTTTTAATTTACATAAGTGAAAAATTTACCCTAGTTTCAACAGCAAGAAGCAGAACTCTAAGATAGCTTCTCAAAGTTTAAATATTTATTATGACATTTCAAGAACTAAAGATAACATGTTCTTGAGTCATCTTAGTTAGAAATGCAAAACTCAGAACAGTATTTACACAAATTTGGAGGAAAATGCACCAACATAGCAAGATGGAAGGATATAAATTTCATCTTTCGTGTCTTAGCAAGTAAATTTATATTTATCAATGTAAGTATTATGCATTTATGCATTTTAATCATTCTTTAAAAAATATTTTACAGAGTAGACAAAAATTAATCACATATTTATTAAAAAGCTGAAGCAACTCTGGGATGCTTGTTGCATGCATATGGCACCTGGGGATATTTTGTATAGTCTTTACAGGTTTTATGCCCTGTGTGTCCTAGTAACTTGGTTCTCAATTTTCTTTTTCACTTTTGGTTTAAAAAAGACAACTAAATGGCTTTACACAGAAGCCATTGAGATTTAAAATGTTTGCTATCTATTATTTTATGAGAAAAAATAAGATAGTGTATTTGGCACTGATTTATAAAGGGCTCTTTGTAACTTTCTTAATTTTTTTCAAAAATTCACAACAAACTCTCTTTGTTTACATCACTCTTTCATTGTTTTAGTCCTAATATTTTTATATTTCATTACTACTGCTGTATAGTAATGTTTCTTCTAAGGTATGTCTTTTTATAAAATGCAAACATACTTGTCAGGCTAATGAGTAATACCAGGTTTTTTCCCTGGAAAATGTATTATTTCCAAACTATATGTACATCTGTAATGCTAGTGATTCTCCTTGGTAGTAGAATTCCTTGCTAGACGTAAGATAATTTGCACAGGTTTAAGAGTTAAGATTCATGTACAGTTTATATTATAGTCTGATGAACAGTGCTTTTGAGAAAGTAATTGTTCTTGTATCTCCTAAGTTCAACATTAAGTTTATTTCATAAAGCAGCATGAATAAATCCACAACTCTTAGGGAAATAAATATGCCGTTTGACTAAACATAGGCTCATTTATCACTTGAGGCTCATGCAAACTTTTGGAGTTTGGAGTTGAAAATATTACCATGTCTCAAACTTGGATATTTGAAAACACTGGTCTTCAAGATGAAGTTAATGAAACACCTGATTCATTCTATAGGCTTTATCAAAATGCAAATTCCTGGGCTCACTCCAGATCTAGTGAATCAGATGTCAGTGAGTTGGGGCCTAGAGTTTGCATTTTGATTAAGTTCCCCAGGTACTTCATATGCCTTCTGAAGGCAGCAATTTGACACGCTTTTCAGGTTTCTTTGCCTTCTAAAATAATATTTCGGCTTAAACATGTGAAAAAACGTGATTTTGGATGAAATGTTGAAAAATTATGTTATATATCGTCTCTTTGGTATTCAGAGACAGGGAACTTACATCTATGGAATGTGCAAATGCTGGGTGCTTTATGCATGTTACTTTATTTCATCCTAGCCACAATCATATAAGGGTAAATATTATCATATCAGTTTTATAGATGAAAGGACAAGCTCAAAGATGTTAAGCAACTTGACTAGGGTTACATAGATAACTAGAAATTTAAAAAACTAAATTTGGTTACATCAAACTATAAAACTTTTTCTGCTCCATCAGGCTGCTGGTGTGGATCAGGTGGAGGGTGGGGCAGATGAAGTAATTTTTTGAGGCAAATTTTTGCTAGGTAGAAGTATTTGCTGTATCAGTTAATAGAACAACCTGTTAAGAAAGAAATTCTTACATCAACTTCAGAGCAAAAATAGCAAGATAAATCTAATTTATATGAGACTCAAAGACAGCCTATGCAGAGAAGTGACATTTGAGCTAAGACGTAAAGTATAAGTAAGATTAGCAAAGGACAGGGTGGAAATAAAAGCATTCCAGGTAAAGGTACTAACATGTGAAAAATCTTTGAGGCATAAAAATGCTTGATACTATTAAGAAGTGAAAGAAGACTAATGTGGTCAGCTTAGAAAACAAGTGATAGAGTGATACCACATGATGTTGGATTCAGCTCATCAGATTTCTGAGGCCTTTGATGTTAAAATTAAAGACTCTTGGTGATTCTTCTATGTCAAAACACAGATGAAAGAGAAAGACAGAGTCTGATTTGTATTTTAAAAGATGATTCTGTAGCTATAGAAGCTTGGTTGTAGAGTAGTCCAAATGAGAAAGGTGGATAGAACTAGTAAAGAGTAGCAACAAAAAATGTAGAAATGAATGGTAATTTAACAAATAAATTTGGATTCAGAACAGTCTGAGCTTCATACTGGATGATGGGGACAGGGGAGGCATCAGGACAAAGCCCAGTGGAAAATGATTTCTAATTTTCTGTCTTTAGCAACTGGGTGAAGAGAAAATACAGGGCCATATGCTGAGAAAAGGAATGTTATAGAGGAACAGGTTCAAACTCAGAAGGAAGAACTTGGATGGAAATATATATGTGTGTATGTGTGTGGGCTCTTGGAGCACAAGGATAGCATCTTAATCCACAGCAATAAAATATCTCTCCTAAGGAGAAAGTGTAGAATGATAAACTATGAAAGCAGGAAATGAGAGAGAAAATGAAACCGAGAAGGAGAAGTCAGAGAGATAGAAGAAAATCGGTAGATTGATGGTGTTGTAACTGCTGGACAGGTTCTTTCTGCCCACTGCACAAATAAAGACCATGGTGTTGCAATAAATAAAGAGTTTAACTGACTTGAGGCTAGCCACACCACATGGGAGATGGAATTAGTACTCAAGTCAATCTCCCCTAAAGCCTATAGGTTAGGGAATTTTCAAAGACAGTTTAGGGGAAGGGGGATGGCTAGAAATGGGTGCCTGCTGATGATTGATTGGGGTGGAGATGAAATCATAGGTTTGAAGCTGTCCTCTTGAGCTGATTTGCTTATGGGTGGGGCCATAGGAATGGAGTTGGTGGGCCCAGGTGGAGCTATCAGTGTCAAACATGCAAGAAAACCTGAAAAGATATCTAAAAGGCCAATATTAAATTCTAGAACAGTGATGTTATTTGTAGGAAAGGCTGGCAATCATTTATGACTACACTTTAGCAAAACTCAGGTTCCTCTCCTCCCCCAGCCTGCTGGTCTTTTGTTAGATTTACAAAAACATTTGAATTTTGAGGAAGGCCTATTATCATTTAAACTGTAAACTACATATCTCCCAAAGTTAGTTAGACTAAGCCCAAGAATGATTAAAGGAAGGGAAGATGCTGGGATGAGTTAGATTAGATGTCTTTTACTGTCATAATTTTCTCACTGTTGTAATTTTTGTAAAGGTGGTTTTAGTGTTACAGGTGCCAAGAAAAGAGAGGGTTTCAAAAATGGGATGGTCAGCTGTCTTGAAAAGATGGGGCAGGTGGAGAATTTCTGGCAAAACACCAGACACTTCTTCTGTTCTAATGGAAGAGAATAATGAAGGATGATGATGATAACTAATACATTGTTTTTGCTATGTGCTGGACCCTTTTCTGATATATATGTTTTTATGTGTACTAATTTTACTATAATAATATTTTAATGTAATGTATTAATCTTTCTAATAACTTTTAAGGTTGGTATTGTTATCAGCATTTCACAGAGGGACATAACAGTATAAGCAACTTGCACAAGTCCCACAGCTAGGAAGTAATGAATTGGGATTTGACCAACAGCCTCAGTCCAGAGCAAAGGAAAGTGAGCCCCTTTCTCTCTGAGTTTGTCTTCTTTTGACAGGATCCATAAGGTAGGGCATCACCTGAAAGGTGCAGTGATAGTGGTGAGAAAGGAGATGAGGGGAAAGTTAAGAATGAGTAAAATCGTGGCCCGGGATAATGAGAAAGTAAAATACAGAAACATGATGGAATTTCATGTGGTGGTAGGCACTCATTTGAGTTCTGTGAGACAATGTTTATAGTGATACTAGTTAACCTGGTTTTGTGATTGGATCCCTTTCATAATATTCCTTATGAATCCAAAAGAAAAAAAAGTAAGATGGTTGGGTCCATTCAGGGGTAGAGTCTTTCTGGTGTTATTTTGTTTTGGTAAGAAAATTAAGGATATCTGCAAACAATAGCAAATCCAGGGTATAAAGTTAGATGTATACATTTTATTTACCCCTGTAGCATTGTTCACTAGGAATTTCTGGATTACACAGGCAAGGAAAGAATTAACAATAGTGAATCAAATTGTGATTCTGTACGATTAAAATTGGAAGAAAGTAAGTATTCAAAGGGAAGGAGCTAAAAAATATGCATAATAGCTAATTACCTGTGCTATAATACTATGCCATCATTGGAGACTTAATAGAGTTTCTTCTAATTTACCACCATTTGTTCTAAACGTACTCACACTGGGAGAATCTGCTAGAGATTGCTAGTAATACTATGCCTCAGGCACATTACCGAGATTTTCTGTATTTTTTTACAAAACATTTAACTTTGAAGCAAAGTACACTTTTTAAAATTATATCTTTGCTGCATTTTTCCTTAATCTTTGTTTTCTTAAAACTATTTCTCATATGTAGTTCATTCTTGTTAATGGACACTAGCAAAGTTGCAATTTCATGGAAATTAAGGTTGATTAAAATAGATTTTCTATCATTTATATCAGAAAGACATGATACATAACTGCTCATAAAATGTAAGTAGCAATGGTGTGTAAATTGATTCCTTTAAGAGAAATGTGCTGTTTTAAGGTCACTATTTTATACATGCATCATTCATTACCCATGGTGACACTATATTGCCTATTCAAAGTTATCTCAAAGCCAGAAACAAATAAAGAGCAAGGCCTAAGCTGGTGAGGAATGTGGTTTATTAGCATTTTTACAGATTCTTGCAAGTAAAGTTTCACTAAATGGATACACATGGGAACAGATTTGAATAGATAATTTTCTCTACAAATCTTTCATTGTAGGATCACGGATTATGAATTTCACATCCATAGACAACATTAAATTTATTTTTTTCCCATCTCAGACACACATTTATTTGTTTTATGCAAAATCAGCTACCATATATTACATGCAAACATTAATTTATGCCTATATTATAATTATGAAGTAAAATCAAATATCAATATGTAGAATTTGGAAGACAGCCTGCCTAATAAATGCTGGAATTTACTCACATATCAAAATTCATTGTGGTAAAATAGTATTTATTTTTTTGAGATGCAGTCTCACTCTGTCCCTCAGGCTGGAGTGCAGTGGCGTGACCTCGGCTCACTGCAACCTCCACCTCTGGGTTCAAGCTATTCTCCTGTCTCAGCCTTCTGAGTAGCTGGGATTATATGTCACCACTCCCGGCTAATTTCCGTATTTTTAGTAGAGACGGAGTTTCATCATGTTGGTCAGGCTGGTCTCGAACTGACCTTGTGATCTGCCTGCCTCAGCCTCCTGAAGTGCTGGGATTACAGGCATGAGCCACCATGCACAGCATAAAACAGTATATGTCTTACCAAAAGCAGTGGCCATAATTAATAAACCCTACAATTTGTTGACAATAGAAATGTTATAAAGTTTAGGATTTTGTAAGTGTCACTTGACTTTGACAGACTATTACAATGAGGGCTAGAGCTCAGTCAGTGTTGGGGTAGGCAAATTCAAGGTCTCTGCAGCTGAAACCCAGACCTGTAGGATGGGGTAAAACTTAAGAATGGCCCCTTCCAAAATGATTAGCGGAAGAACAGCAAGCATTGCAAAAAGCAAGATGCCAGGAAGTCAGGGTAGTGTGTGATAGCTCTAGCAGGGAGTAACATTCGGTGTTCAGTCATTTATTTATTTGATAAATCTGTGGAACATACCTACTGTGTTCCAAGCACTCTTTTAGATGCCTGAGGTAGAACAATGACACATCCACGGCAGAAAGATCTTATATTCATGTGACAGGAAGAAACAGGAAGTAACAAACATAAAGAATAAGTAAGTGTGGGAAGGTGATCAGTGTTATGGGGAAAATAAGACAAAAAAGTAGGGGAAAGCAGGAGGGATCAGAGTAACTGAGTGTGAAGCAAGCTATAATTTTAAGTAGGATGATAGTAAAGGGCTGGGGTGATCACTGAAGGGCTAAAAGAGCAGTTGATAGGAGGAGGATATCACCTCCCTCAAGGCAACGGAGAATTAGTCATGCAGATCGTTTGGAGAAAGAGACGGCTTTCAGTGCAAAGGCTGCAGTGGAAACATGCCTGGCTGGCTCACAAGTAAGGGTCAGTGTGTCAGGGGTAGAGTGAAACAGGGAGAAGATACCTGGTTACAGGGCCAGAGAGGTACTGGGAGGGCTAATTTCTTTGGCATTCTTTTTTCCTATACTGTGTTCATGTTCTTTTCTGCACTGCTCTGTTTTCTTAAAGGAAAAGGCCAACATGATGGACTAGGTTCTCCAAACACATCTAAAAGGAGGAAAATGTAGAAGTCTCATTCTATAGAATGGTACATTGCAGGAATGCCTTGGGTGAAGATGCAGAAAATTACAAAGGTCATCAAGACTTGCCATGTTAAGTGGCCTCAGGTCCTCTATAGGGTGTAAAGAAAAAGTGTTGGATAGATTTGGATTCAATCTTGTCTCTTTCACTAGATGTTTGACCTCAGAAGTGTGAACTTCTCTGAAGCCTGACATCATCAATAATAAAATGGGCATTATAACATCTGTTTCCTAAAATTACCATAAAGATCAGATAATGTATATAAACTGGCACAAAATAGCATTTTTGACATTTCTTCCATTTCTATTTTGTTACCTATCACTAATGTCCCTGATCTCAGCTCTGAGGCTTTTATCTTTCCCTGGAAATACCGTTTAGATTTGATCACTCATACTTAGATTTCTGGCCACTTTTTGCACATAGCTGTGTCAGGGGTACTAACTTCAATGGAAAAGAAAAGCATTGTAGCTTTTATCATATTTTCCTGCCTACAATGCCCCTCTACCACCATTGTGCCCCTCAAATTCCTCTGAGAGACAGGAGAGGTAAGTGGCAGGTATACTCTTCCTTGACTGAGATTGTTGTGAGCTGTCGGTGCTCTCAATCTGTCAGAGGCTTAAAACGAACACCTTTTCTTGATTTTGGATAGGGTTTTGGAGTTTTCTACAGATTGTGCAATACTGGAAATCTGTCTTTTGCAGATCTTGGAAATGTACTGCATTGTCTGTTCTCACTGGTCATGTATATGGCTGCTCAGCCCCGAGGCACCCAGCAGCTTGCTCCCCTCTGCCTTCTGCCAGGGTCTCCTCAGACCTCCATGTAGCTTCATGGTCATGACCCAAGCAGACACAGATTGCTGTGCTTGCTCAAGTGGCCCACTTTTATTCTATGGGCGGTAGTCATGTATCCTTTACTCCAACAAACTCTGAAAATGTGGGCCAGCACCAACATTTTTCTCAGTAGCTAGTACTTTCCATTTCTAGATTTCTCAGATTTAGGTCCAACACCAATGAAGACATTACTCAATAGCCAGGAAATACTTGTTTCCTTGGGGCAAAGATAGGACAAAGATAGTTGAATACTAGTGGCATTGAACACTGTATCTTACAGAATTCTCATCTTGGTTTTTTAATTTGTCCACTGATTTTAAAAAGAAATACATAGTTGATATAATCTAATTCCTTAGAACTCAAATCCTGTCTATTTCTATCTTTCAGTCACAGCACTTGAAAGGCATATAATTAGTAAGTGAAACAGAAATATTCTGCAACCTTACTTCTTTTCTCAAATCTTAAGTATTATGTTACTTAGAGCTCAGACTACCAGCATATTTTATGAACTTAAAATCCAAAACTAAAAATGTGACATCTAAGCAATGTTAAACATCTATGCTAGATTCCCTCTTTTAAAGAGTGGGAATTTAATTACTTTGTTTTTAGACAACACTACTAACGTTTTCTTTGATTATCTTCCGAATCAACAGCAGTGTAGCATTACTTAGATGCAACCAATGTAATGTTACCTAAAAATATTCACTATTTTTAGTAATGAATATCTTTGTTGGAAACGAACTCTAATATTTATGAACAGTGAGCTTAAGGAAAATAAGTGAAGTTTCAACTATTTCAGTTGGTATGAACTCTAATAAACAACTATAAAAAATGATATACTTTCAGCAACAAATACAGAAAACTTACTCATTTCTACTACAAAACAGCTATATTTCAGGTTTATCAGACTGAATCTAATTAGTTTGCCTTTTGGTCTACGCATTAGAAATTAAATGACTTCCCTTACATGAAAGTATTTTCACATAATTCTAATATTTGAAATATATTACAAAATTAGTTGAATCAATGACTTCTGCTCACAATAAATTTATCTCTAGATTGCTTCAAATTAATTGGAATTGGAAGAAGAAATTTTCCAGGAAGGTTGTAATAAAATAAGACACAAATAAGCATCTCAAAGAGAACTATTTAATTTTTGCCTATCATGAATAAATGAGAGTAATGAAATCCTCTGAACTCTTTTTGTTTCCTCTCTAGGGACTTTGAAAATAGAGAAAGTATTTTTTAAATAAGCCATTTAATTAAAACAAACTTTATGTTTAAAATGTGTTTATTATTCACATATTACTGTCAAGTCATTATAGTAGACTCAGACATCTATTCCATCCCAGAGTGTTTATCTGAGTCAATCATGACAATTCCTTTTTCCTCTCCAATAATTAGTTTATAATGGAAATGTGATCAAATCTTGTAGATCTAAAGTAATGAAAAGTCAACTGAGCAATCTGGGAAAAGTTTTCTCTCAAATGAGAGCAACAAGAAGAAATATTTTGTCTTTTTCCTCTGGAAGAATAGGCACCAGAAACTTCTGTATTCCTCTTTCTATCACCTGAATTCAAAGCCAGTATCAAGGATTGCAGAGCAGATTAAGGGAAGTGAAGACATTGTTGACACCTCAATTAACCAACTCAAGCAATTACCCTACAGTGGATTTCCTGTTATGTAATGCAGCATTGCACTCATTTATTTCATTTATATATTGTCCCCTCCCCACTAAAATGTAAACTCTGTGAAGCAAAGACATTGTCTTGTTCATAGCTATATCTATAAAACCTAGATTAGTGCTGGTGCATGATAGGTACTCAATTAATATTTGTCATATTAATATGTAATAAATTTTGTTACTTAAAGACAGCTTGAAGTAGGATTTTCTCTTACTTGTAGCTGAAAGCATACTGATTGATAAAATCATTTTTAGTGTCTTGAAAAAAGCAACTGTTAGCTTTGAAGATTGACTTATAGCTTGTCAAGTGATAGGTTATAGATGTTAATGTATTAGTTTTCTATTGCTATAATGCTCTGGAGTGAGAGCCCATTTCCTAGTCATTTCCAGCTTATCTGCATTCATTGGTTCGTGGTCCCCTTCCTCCATCTTCAAGGCCCTTCCTCCATCTTCAAAGCCAGCTATTGCAGGTTGTTCTTTTCACTCTCATCTCTCTGGTTCTCAACTGTAGTCACATCTCCTGTTTACTTCAAGTAGGAAAGATCTTCCATTTCTAAACGCTCATGACTAGATTGGTTCCACCTGGATAGTCCAGGCTACCCTAAACATCACAAAGTCTCTTTTGCTGTGTAAGGTAACATATTTTCCAGGTTCCAATAATTGGAATGAGAACATGGTTTAAGGGACCTTATCCATGTATTATTAATTTGCAATGATATTGCTGACAGTCCCCAAGATTAAAATAAAGTGGCCATATATCAAAGTATCTCAAACTAAAAATCTTGATATGTGCTTTTCATGTGAAACTTTGTAGGGGGAAAATAAATCACTGCACATGCTTATTTTGCACCTCAAAATTTCAGATATCACTATTTTATTATTTATGCATCATTTGCATTAGTGTTTTCCTTTAAATCAGGATTCAAGCCCGTGAAACATAACTATTATCTTGAGCATAGCAAAGCACGAAAGTAAGTGCACTCTTAAAAAGCAGTACACATATCTGAGAGTTACTTTTCAGGGGTCACACTTAAAATGTGTCCAGTAAGATTCTTCACATCCCAGCATAGAAAAGCAGTAATAAAATTTTCTTTAAGGTGAATAATTTTCTTCTGTATATTATAACTCTGCTTATTTCCCCCAATTCTGGTCAAATGCTTTCTCCTCCATTAAAAACTCTGTAATCAGTCCAGCCAGTTTAAACATTTACTCTTCCTAGTTATATGGTATTTGTGATCTGTACCATTCTTAAATAACTCATTTTATATTAAGTTATAATGCTTTTATTTCTACTTGCAAACATGTCATCTACAATACTAGAATTTAAGCATTTGAAGAACCATTGTTTTTGAACATCTCTGAGTAGTAATTATACTAATTTGTATTAATCAAATTTGTTTTAAAATATTACATCCTGTGATAAATGGAGAAAGAGGCTATAGGAAATGATCTTTACTTTTTTCCAGAACAGAACTAAAATCCACAGAGTTAGCATGAAGAAAGAGATTCCAATATTATGATTAAAACTTACTTCAATCAGAACCCTGTATCATAAGGTCAAAGAATAGCTGAAAAAAAGTGGAAAATCTATCATATTGGGAGGTAAAAATAGGAAAAAGCAAAACCTTTTACAGATTAATTAATACAGGGTTCAAAGTACTCTCAAAATAGATGATAATACTGGGAAGAGCCTAACCAATAATGCCTTTCTTAGAAAAGTAAGATCTAGGATATGGCTGGGCAACAAGAATATCTCTAGACTTGATTTCATACCACAGTGCATCAGACTAACCGGACTGAGGGAGAAGCCATATGAACACATTCTCTTTCCATGAAAAGATAAACTGAACAGAATGTTAGAGGAGAAATATTCCTGGCTGATAATATGGTGGCTGCTAAGCAAGCCATTGTAGGAAGATAAACTTTAAATCTCCATACAGAAAATGATGAACAGCAACATGACTTAGATGAGGAATATACCAAATTTCATAAGAAAGAACATATAATAATTCTATAACCATATGGCTGCCTTCAAATACTACATATCCAAATTCATTATCTTGGCCCTTGCCATTACACCATACATTTTTTAAAGCAATTATTTGGACCAGATAGAACTTCTTCATTAGCAAAAGTTAAAATAGTCAAAAGCAATTATCATAGACACTGGAATTCAAAGTCACAAAGAGGAAATACCCGAAAAAAAAAAAAAAACACAGAAAAATGATTATACAGCAAAGCAACAGAAATGTTGGGCCAAGCATTTGTTTTAAAGTTCTAAGGAATTGAAGAAATTGTAGTCTCATTGAACAGCCTCTTTTGTAAATATACATGAGATCAAATAAAAAGCAATATTATAACTAAAATATTTTATAAGAAAAAGAAGCTGGCAGTTCTTGGAAAACAGGAAAAGAAAACAATATTAAAAATGTTCATATTATCATTATAAATTAAAATAAATTCTTAAGAAACATAACATAAATGTGATGACCAGTCTTGAAAAAAGTCAAAAAAAGTAAAATAGAAATAGAACTTAGATATAAACATAATTGGCAAAAAAAGTATAGCTCTAGACAATGCATCTAATTATAGCTTCTGAATAAGAGAACAAAACGGCAGAGAATATACATACATATATAATAAAAGTAAACTTTAAAACAACTGATTCTTTAGTTTGCTAAGAAAAGATGACTTGTGTGTGTTGACTGAAAATACCATCTAGTTGTCTCAGTCAACTAGGTGGTAATAAATGCCTAGAACAATGCCTGATAAAAAGAAATCACCTAGTAGGCATTTGTTAAATGCATGAAAATAAATTGAATAGAAACTTGAGTAAAAAAGTATCTACTTGGAGAAAATCAACACTAAGTTGAAGTCCAATAAAGCTGTTTTAATTTATGGAAATTTACCAAGAAGGCCATGAAAAGTTAGCATAAACTTAGACATCTTCACAACAGCATTTAACCCAACAAGAACAACAAAATAATACCTAAACAAAGAGTTTCGACTTAGCCACATTACAATTCAAAGGTAAAAGCAATAGGAAAGCTACCCAGCCATGTAAGAATATGAGGATTAAAACTTACGGTGTTTCTAAAAAAATGTGATAATTAAATCTATCCAAATTAGAGATAAAGCAAAATAATAAGTTCAGAATTTAGGTACTGCTAGTAGTATCAAAGGTTTGAAAGCGAACACCAAATTACAAGCATATAAAGTTTAGCCAGGTATAGTGGCTCATGTTTGTAATCCCAGCACTTTTGGAGACCAAGGCAGGCAGATGGCTTGAGGCCAGGAGTTTAAGACCAGCCTGATCAACATGGTGAAACCTCATCTCTAATAAAAATACAAAAAATTATCCATGTGTGGTGGTACACATATGTAATATCAGCTACTTGGGATGCTTAGGCACGAGAATTGCTTTAATCTGGGAGTCAGAGGTTGCAGTGAGCAGTGATCATGCCACTGCACTCCAGCCTGGGTGACAGAATGAGACTCGGTCTCCAAAATAATAAAATAATAATAATAAAATAATAATAATAAAATTTAGGACTTCGAGTAGCAGTAGACCTCACACTGAGAACTACAAAAGAATCTCAACAAAGTATAAAAAAGCATGAAGGTTAATAAGGTAAGAAAGAATTAAGAGGCAATGTTTAGGCACTTTTTAATAATAATGTTACAGTCAATGAGTGGCATTATAATCACATCACAGATTGTAAATACTAGAAATTCAATAAAAATTGGGAAAGAACATGAATAAACAATTTATTGAAAGATGGTCAGATAGAATTTTAAACATGTTATTCATAATTGTTACATTTCTAAGTTTGTAGACAGACAACAAGCATACAGCTATTTATTAGAATGTTAGATAACATTAAACCCTCAAGAGTGAAAGCAAGACTTGGGGTAAAGGATGACTAACTGCTATTTTTGATTAGATTATTAGGAAGATCCTGTCTGATGCATTGACATCTGGGCAGTAAGCCAAATAATGAGAAGTGAGCCAAGCTAATACCTAGAAGGACAGCATTCCAGGAGGAGGAAATGATAAGGGTAAGCGCCTGAGGCAGCACCAAGGAAGCCTTGCAGCTGGAACATTTCAAGGTGTGTATCTGTGTATTAGTCAGACTTCTCCAGAGAAAGAGAACCCAATACATATACATATGTATTAGTCCATTTTCTTGCTGCTGAAAAAGACATACTCAAGATGGGGCAATTTACAAAACAAAGTGGTTTAATCGGACTCACTGTTCCATGTGGCTGGGGAGCCTCACAATCTTGGCAGAAGGCAAGGAGGAGCAAGTCACATCTTATGTGGATGGCGGCAGACAAAAAGAGGGCTTGTGCAGGGAAACTCCTCTTTTTAAAACCATCAGATCTCATGAGACTCATCCACTGTCACGAAAACAGCATGGGAAAAAGACCTGCCCAATGATTCTATTATCTCCAACTGGGTCCCTCCCACAACACATGGGAATTATGGGAGTTTCAGTGAGATTTGGGTGGGGACACAGAGCCAAATCATATATATATATGACAGAGAAAGAAAGAGAGAGAGAGAGAGAGAAGGCAGAGAGGGGGAAGAGAGAGAGAGAGAGGAAGAGATAGAGTAAGAAAGAGAGAAAGAGAAGGAAGGAAATGAGAAATGAAGACACTGACAAAGATGAAGAGAGACATTTTCTATGAAGTATTGGTTGGCATGATTATGGAGCGTGAGGTCCCATGATCTGCCATATGTGAGCTGAAGACCTAGAAAAGCTGATGGTAGTTCAAGTCTAATTCCAAAAGGCTGAGAACCAGGAGCACTGATGGTATATGTGCCAGTTTGAGGACAGGTGTGAAGACTCATATTCCAGGCCAGTCAGGCAGAGAAAGCAAATTCTCCCTCCACCTTTCTGTTCTGTTCAGGTCCTCAATTGATTGAATAATGCCCATCCACATTGGGATGGAAATCTATTTTACCAGTCTACTGATTCAAACGCTACTTTCTTCCAGAAATACATTCATAGACACACCTAGAAATAGTGTTTAACCAGATATCTGGGCATTATGTGGTCCAATCAAGCTGACATAAAGTTAACCACCACAGTTTCATAGGCATTTGAAGCTCAGAATGCCAAAAGTGAACTTGAAATTTCTTCTCCTTCAATTCTACCTTTCTTTTGTTGTAAATGTAAAACCCAAAACTATGCAAGTACTAGGAAACAAAAGTGAGGTCCTCTGTAAACTTGATATTGGAAAATATTTTCTAATTTGATTACAAAAATTCTTTTTTAAATTGTCTTCATGATCTTCACAACAAATGAAAATCATAAGCAAAATCAAAAGAAAAGTGACTGGGATAAATAAAGGGCTAATATCCAGCAGGCGCTGTGGCTAACTCCTGTAATCCCAACACTTTAGGAGGCAGAGGTGGGCAGATCACGAGATCAGGAGACTGAGACCAGCCTGGCCAACATAGTGAAACCCTATCTCTACTAAAGCTTACAAAAATTAGCTGGGCATGGTGGTGGGCACCTGTAATCCCAGCAACTCGGGAAGCTAAGGCAGAACCTGAACTTGAACCTGGGAGGCAGAGGTTGCAGTGAGCTGAGATTGCGCCATTGCCCTTCAGCCCGGGTGACAGTGTGAGACTCTATCTCAAAAAAATAAAAATAAAAATAAAAATAAAAAAGAGGCCAGAAACACACATAAAAACACCAAAAATGAATAAAATTTTTTTACAAAGAATGATAATATTATCTGTAATTATAAAATACTGGAAAATACCTTACTGTTCGAACATAGGAGATTATTGTAGAAATAATGGTACATAAACAAATGGAATAATAATGCAGTTGAAAAAAATGAGGAAGCATTTTATGAATTGATATAAAGTTACTTAGAGAAACATTAAGGATAAAAACCAAAGTGCAAAATAGCATATATAGTATACTACTTTGGTGTAAGAAAAAAAGGAGAAATAGGGAAATATACATATCTGCTTATCTCTACAGAAGAAACTCAGGAAACCAGAAGACAATGAAGTTGGTCAGTTGCTAGGAGTGGGATGGAGAAAGAGGAAAGCAGTCATTCCACAGTATTTACGGGGGACTGGTTCCAGGATCGATTTACAGGTACACCTGTGGATATTGATATCTGCAGATGCTGATGTCCCTTACATAAAATGGCATAGTATTTGCATATAACATACATACATCTCATATACTTTAAATCAACTTTAGATTATTCATAATACCTAATTCAATGTAAAGAATATGTAAATAGCTGCTGTGCAGTATTTTTTTTATTGTTGTATTGTTATTTTTATTGTTTTTTTTTTTGTCTTTGAATATTTTCAGTCCATGGTTGGTTGAATTGTGGATGTGAAACCCACAAACAGGAAGACATCTGTAAAGTAAGAGGAAGTGACACTTTTCTGAATATACTCTTTTGATCTCATTTGAATTTTGAGAAATGTTAATATTGAATATATTTTTAAAATGTTAAATAAATAAAAATTGGAAGGACAAACATGAAAGCAATCTATGAGAAATCCAACTAAGTCAAATGAATAATATTCTCATAAAAAATAATAATTCTCATATTATAATATATGAGCACAGTATTCAACAAGTCTTAGGCAGCATGGGAAGGTACTAAAACCAAATCCTGAACTTTTTTTGCTAAGTTGTGCTTGTCATGGTATAGGTGAAGCAATTCAGGATCTATCTTAGTTACATAATAGGAATATGAACATATGAATAAAAAAACTGATGTCGTTAGAAGATATAAAGTTCTCACTGCAGAAAAAGGAAGACACATGAAATCAGGGAGACAAGGGAAAATCCACGACAATAAATTGTAATTGAAAGCATTATTTATATATATAAATATGTATGTGTAACTGCATGTGTGTTTGCACATATATGTATGTGTGTATGTATACAGGTATTTAGGTGGATAATTTGGTAACATGCATTACATGCATACAGCTCCTACCTGCCTCCACTGAGAAATTACAACCAAAGAAACAGCAATGACAACGAACACATCTAGTGCAAAAATTTGGTTTTTAATACCATTCCTTACTAAAAGAAACAAGGACATCTCAGAAAAATTAGATTCCAAGACTGCATCCAGAAAAAAGCAAGATGACCTGGGAACACTTTGTTATGTCAGAAATTAAAGAACCGCCTAGAAAAAATGACAAGGGAAATTAACAAGAACACAGGACACCAAAGAATCTTCAACTGGCCAAGTCCAAGATAATTAGGACACTAAAATAATAAAAGACTGTAATTAGTTGTAAATCATTGAATAAATAAAAATTTCTATACTTATGTTAATATTAAATAAATACTTAAATAAATTGGGTAGAAGTATTGAGTGGTAAGTTTGGATGAAGTGCTGGAGTCTGAAAACCATTTAGAAACCATCATAGTTTTAATTGGTTCCTCCAAGAAACATTAATGGATGCTAAATATAGGTAGAGGGGATTTGATTAGGAGGGAGATATGTTTATGATCTTAAAGTGTCTTTGAACAGATTGCTTATTAATTTCAGAAAACAATAGTAACTATAAATTGAAGATATTTTATAATATCCTGAGCAGGTATTCAAAATTACTGGCAGCAATTAGCCTCCAGACTTGATACCTTGAGAAGGACACATCATAATTTTTGTAGTTTTCCAAGTAGAAATGTTTTCAGTAAAGCTTAGACTTATGTAGTCTAATTATGAAGCAATATAAAACCAAAAAAATGAAGACAGTTCTATTACAAAAAGAAAGAAAAAAGAGGGTGACTGTATTCTTAAAATGTGTCCACGTCGTAAAAGATGAAGTCTGATTAACTGTATACATTATAAAGAAGCCTGGCAATCAAGTGCAATATATGACTCTGGACTGGAACTGGAACTGGACAATTAAAAAATTTTAGAAATGACATTATTGGTCAACTATCAAAATTGGAATATGAACATCATGTTAGATAAAAGCCTTTCATCAATATTTTATGTACTGATATTGATAACTCTTTTGTGGCTATGTAAGACAATAGCTTTATTCTTTGGTAATATATTGAATCATTGGGTTGAAAAAAAGGAAGAAATCTTTTTACAGGTGGCTTTCCTCATACACTCAATGATAGTTAATTTTCTGTGTCACCTTGACTAGGCTATGATGCTTGATTGTTTTTGTCAAACACCAGACTAGATACTATTGTGAAAGTTTTTTAATAAACATGATTAATATTTCAATTAATTGTCTAAGATTTTTCTGCCTATTCCATCTATCATGTAGATAGGCTTCATCCAATTAGTTAATGGCCTTCAGAGAAAATACTGAGCTCTTTTTTTCAGCCTCCAGACTGCCCTCAGACTCAGGATGCAACAACACTGGCTTCTTCCAAGTAGTCAGATACAAGAGGTGAACAGATTGTACATTATCTTAATAATGTAAATTCTGACTACTGCTTATAACAAAAGAAAACAAAAACAAATGATACAAATATCTTGAGAGAATGGGGAAGGTGAAGTTAGAGGAAGTATAGTAGAGAGATATCTTCTTCACTACCCTAAGAAGAAGAAAATAGATAATTTTTTAAAAATGGTTAAGAAGAAACACTATATTTTATTTAGATAAATGGATATTAGTACCAGAAAAAAACAGTTAAAAGTCTTGAAAGTGGTTGCCTCTGGGCAATAATAGTGGTAAATAGGGAGGAATAGCCCAAAATCTTTCTTTCTGCCTATTTTGAAATATACAATATAATATTGTTACTGAACAGTAAAACACCAAAACTTATTCCTTCTGCTTCTTTTACCCATTAACCAACCCTGTCCTATCCCCCATTTCCTCCTGTTCCTCCTAGCCACTGGTAACCACTATTCTACTCTCTACTTCTTTGAGACCAACTTTTTAAAAATTCAATATATGAATGAGATCAGGTACTGTAGTATTTGTCTTATTATGCTTGGCTTCTTTCACTTGATATAATTTCTTCTAGTTTCATTCATGTTGTGCAAAATGACAGAATTACATTATTTTTATGGCTGAATAGTATTTCACTGTATATATATTAATTTTTAAAAAGAATAATATGCATTTTATAGATATGAAACCAGAAAAATTATAATTAACAAAGGAAAATACTAACTTCAAGATGATTTACACTTCATAAGATAGTTTTATTCTTGGAATCGTTAGTATAAATATATACATAACTGACTAAAAGACCAAGATTTCAGTATTGCAAAGCAAGCATCAGATAAAAACCACTTGCTTTCATTTTGCATAGAATTTGTCATCTAACAGAATTTAAGACAAGCTATTCTGGCATTTAGGAACTGAACATTTACTCCTTTACATATTTTTGGACAGAAATGTGAGTGTATGGGCAGAGTATTTAAAAGACTGCCATATGAACAAAAGTAAAGGACTGGCATACATATGGTACAGACTTCTGGTTTACTTCAATACCCTTTCTTTCCTTCTTTTTTAGTAATAAGAAACACAATTTTGTCTGTTTCCCAGCCTTCCCTGAAGTTAGATGTAGTGAAGTAATTAAATATTGGTCAGTGAGATGTATATAAAAGTGTTCCTGTAACGTCTGTGCAATCTCAGATCTTAGCCCTTTTTTTTATCCTGCTGCCTGGAATGTGATGGGAAATGTGATGAAAAGCATCCTTTCTGGATCAGGAAGACAAGGGCCTTGCCAGGGATAAAAATCAGAAAACTAGAAGCATACCTCATGGGGCCAGTGTACCAGTCATGGACTTCTTTTATGTAAGAGAAGAATATAATTTCATTTTGCTGAAGTTCCATTTCTTTGTCTCACCTGAGAGAATATGAAATAAATATTCTTTCTCCTAAGGTTTAGGGTACTTCAAATTTTAATATATAATTAAAAGAAATAGAAATAATGTAGTATTATAGTAATAGAATATATAAGGCAAAGTGTATTTTGCATTTCTTCCTAAATAAATGATAATTAACCTTCTAGTAAAATATGCTATAAACAAGTTAGTTTTGAATACGTTATTAGTATAACTTAAGGAGCAATACAATTATTGTGAAGTGTCAATAAATAGAATAATAGATTGTTCAGAATGTGAATTATATTTGATAGAAGCATTAATCACTCATAGAAATAGGAAAATAAATCTGGCTTTATTCTGAAATACATTTAAGTAAAGTCCAGCAGAATCAGTCAACAGGTTCATTGAGATTATAACTGCTGCTAACTTCTGTTTTCACTGTAGGCCATGTAATAAATTCAAGACTATTGGACTACTAGGAAACACAAATGAAACTTGTAGTTTATTTAACTCCATCTTATAATTAGTGCTGTTTTATTTTCTTCAAAACTCAATCTATTTTTGTTAATATTGCTTATACACTGTATTTCCAGACTGAGCTATACTGAGAAGGTATATAATGGTTTTATAAAGAGCCATAGCAGGAGACGTTATTTATTTGTGCCTGTGAATTTTAAAGAGTAATCGTTTCATTGAGATATAATTTATATACTATAAAATCGATCCTTATAAAGTACACAATTCAGCGTTTTTTAGCATACACACAAAGTTGTACTATCATCACCACTATCTAATTTTGGAATATTTTAATTACCTCACAAAGAAACCTCACATCCATTAACAATCACGCTGTCTTACCCTGACACAGGAGGTATGATCTATGCGGACAGAAAATAGTTTATTATTTGCCACAGTTCCTGGCAAACAAACTATTTTCTGTCTGTATGGATTTTTTAATGGTCTTTTTTTTGTCTGAGCTCTTTCAGTTAGCAATTTTTCAAGATGCATTCATGTTGTGATATCAGTACCTTATTAGTTTTCATGCCTGGAAAATATTTCATTGTATGGATAAATCACATTTTCTGTATACATTAATCAGTTGAAAGACATTTGAGGTTTTTTTTTCATCTTTTGGCTATGATTAATATGGCTGATATAAACATTTCTGTACAAGCTTTTATGTAGATGTATGTTTTCAATTCTCTTGGATATATGCCTAAAAGTAGAATTTCTGGGTTATATGTTAATTGAATATTTAATATTTTGAGCCAAGCTCTTTTTCATAGCAGCTTCACCATCTAAAATTCCCACTAGTGATGTATAAGTGCTCCAATTTCTCTATTTCCTTGATAACACTTGTAAATTATCAATCTTTTTGGTTATAGTCATCTTACAGGTATTAAGTGAAATCTCACTGTGGGTATGATTTTCATTTCCATTATAGCTAGTGACGTTGACAATTTTTTATGTGTTTATCAGGCATGTGTATCATCTTTGGAGAAATGTCTATTTAAACCTTTTGCCTATTTTTAATGTAGATTTATATTTGTGTTTTACTATTGAGTTGTGTTATTTATTTCAGATCCAAGTCCCTTTTCAGTTGCTTTGCAAAATGTTCCCCCATTCTCTGGGTTGTCCTTTTATTTTCTTATGGTGTCTTTTGAAGCACAATATTTTTAGTTATGATGATCTCACATTGTCTATTTGTAAAACTTTTTGGTTGTTTGTGCGTTTGGTGCCATGTCTAAGAAACCAAATAAAAAGTCATGAAGATAATGATGGCTTACAGCTTCATCCATGTCCTTGCAAATGACATGAACTCATTCTTTTTTATGGCTGAATAGTATTCCATGGTATATATGTGCCACATTTTCTTTGTCCAGCCTATTATTGTTGGGCCTTTGGTCAGTCCCAAGTCCTTTCTATTGTAAATAGTGCTGCAATAAACACAGATGAGCATGCATCTTTATATTAGAATGATTTATAATCCTTTGCGTATATACCCAGTAATGAGATTGCTGGGTCAAATGCTATTTCTGATTCTAGACGCTTGAGGAATTACCACTCTGTCTTCCACAATGGCTGAACTAGTTTACACACCCACAAAGAGTGTAAGTGTTCCTGTTTCTCCTCACCAGCATCTATCGTTTCTGACTTTTTAATAATCGCCATTCCAACCGGTGTGAGATGGTATCATATAAACAGAAAACCAAAAACCACATGTTCTCACTCATAAATGGGAGTCAAACAATGAGAACACATGGACACAGGGAGGGAAACATCACATGCCTATCAGGTAGTGGGGGGAAAGGGGAGGGAGAGCATTAGGAAAAGTACCTAATACATATTAGGCTTAAAACCTAGATGAGAGGTTGATAGATGCAGCAAATCACCATGTCACATGTACACCTATGTAACAAACCTGCACATTCTGCACATGTATCCCAGAACTGAAAGTAAAGAAAAAAAAAGTCATGAAGACTTATGCCTGTGATTTCTTATGAGAGTTTAAAATTTTTAACTCTTACACTGAGGCTTATCATCAACTTTGAGTTAACTTTCCTACATGGTGTGAGGTTGGGGCACAACCTCATTCTTTTGCATGTAACATTAAGTTATTACAGCACGATTGCTTGAAAAAAACTATTATTTCCCCAGTATATTGCCTTGACATCTGCTATTATTTGAATGTCTGTGTTCCCTCCAAAATTCATCTGAAACTAAATCTGCAATGCAAAAGTGTTAAGAGCCTTAGGAGAGAATTACGGCATGATGGCTCTTTGCCCTCACGGATGGGATTAACTATATATATATACACATATATATAGTGTATATATGTATATGTATATGTGTGTGTGTGTGTGTGTGTGTGTATATAATTTCACTTTAGGTTCTGGGGAACATATGCAGAACATGCAGGATTGTTGCATAGGTACATACATGGCAATGTGGTTTGCTGCCTCCATCCCCCCATCACCTATATCTGGCATTTCTCCCTATGTTATCCCTCCCCAACCTCCCTAAGCCACACTGTCCCTCCCCTATTCTCCCCCAACAGGCCACAGTGTGTGATGCTCCCCTCCCTGTGTCCATGCGTTCTCATTGTTCAACACCCACCTGTGAGTGAGAACATGTGGTGGTTGATTTTCTGTTCTTGTGTCAGTTTGCTGAGAATGATGGTTTCCAGATTCATCCATGTCCTTACAAAGGACATGAACTCATCGTTTTTTATGGCTGCATAGTATTCTATGGTGTATATGTGCCATATTTTCCTTGTCCAATCTATCATCAATGGACATTTGGATTGTATCCAGGTCTTTGCTGTTGTAAACAGTGCCACAGTGAACATACGTGTGCATGTGTCTTTATAACAGAACAATTTATAATCTTTTGGATATATACCCAGTAATGGGATTGCTGGGTCAAATGGAATTTCTATTCCTAGGTCCTTGAGGAATCGCCACACTGTCTTCCACAATGGCTGAATTAATTTACACTCCCACCAGCAGTGTAAAAGTGTTTCTATTTCTCCACATCCTCTCCAGCATCTGTTGTCTCCTTAAAGGTACCAGCCACATCTTTTTTTATTCTTCTGATTTTCATCATGTGAGGACACAGCATTCATCTTTTCTGCCATGTGAGGAGTCAGTCTCAGAATCAGAGAGCAGCTTTCACCAGATACTGAATGCTCGCACCTTAATCTAGGACTTCCCAGTCTCCAGAACTGAGAAAATAAATTTCCGATGTTTATAAATTACCAAGTCTTGGGAATTTTGTTATAGCATCACAAACAAAAAACACATCCACGCTGAAGAACAATTGAAAAGCCATAAACATGAGGGTTTATTGCTTGATTCCTAATTCCATTCCTTTGGTCTTGCCATACCACACTGACTTGATGACTATAATACTATAGAAAAGTGTTGAAATATGGAAGTATAAGTTCTTTAATTTTTATTTTTTCTATAGTGTTTGACTATTCTAGGTCCTCTGAACTCCCAAATAAATTTTAAGATCAGTTTGTCAATATCTACAAAAAAAATCAGAAGCATTTTTGATAGGAATCGCTATAAATGTCCAGATCAATTTGAAGAATATTGCCATCTTGTTTTAAGTTCAATGCAGCCCTCTCCATAATTTCGTATTTCAGTGCGCAAGTTTGTATTCTTTTTGTTAAGCTTGTCATAATCTTATTTTTTGATGCTGTTGTAAATAGAATTGCTTTTAAAATTGCATTTTAGACTTTTCTTGCCAGCATTTAAAAACTGATTTTCATATATTGAACTTATGTCCTGTAAATTAGATAAGTTCATTTACAAATCTAATAATTTTTCATGGTTTCTTAAGATTTTTTATATTCAATATTATGTCAGTTCCTAATAGGTGTAGTTTTATTTGATGTTTTCTAGTTTGTATGTATTTTATTGATTTTTCTTAATTGTCCTGGTTAGAGCTGCCAGTATCATGTTGAATAGACATAACATTGAATAGAATGGAAGTAAATGTTGTTGTCTTGTTTTCCCTCTTAGAGGCATATATTCCATCTTTCATTATTATTATGCTTGCTGTGGGTTTTTTGTAGATGTCCTACCTCAAGTTGAGAAAGTTCCATTCTGTCTCCTAGTGTTGAGTAATATTTTCATTAATATATTTTGTATTTCTGTCTGTGATTTTCTCTTTCTGTATTAGGGTGGTGCAAAAGTAATTGTGGTTTTCACCATTACTTTACAGGTAAAACCACAATTCCATTTCATATCAGAGTAATATTGGATTCATCTGAATCAAAGAATATTCCTTTGTCTTCTACTTTGGATGTGTTTGTGAAGAACTCGTGTTTTCTTTAAACATTTGGTAGAATTCACCAGTGAAGCTATCTGAGGCTATGCTTTTTGTGGGTGGTAGGGGGAAAGGAAGTGTATTTTTAATTACTAATTCCATCTCTTTGCCTATCATTAATTTGCTAGGCTTGCCTCTTTCTTCTTGCATCATTTTTTATAGTTCATATGTTTATAAAAATTCATCAATTTTACCTAGTTTCTCTAATTGATTATTTAAGAGCATGTTGCTTAATTTCCACATAATAGTGAATGTCACATATTTCTTTCTGATATTGTAAATATTGATATGTAAGAGCATTAAGTATATAATTTTTCTTCCTACTTTTTATTTCACCGTTTTCTTTTTTCTACCTTCCTATCTACTACTTGAGTATCTTTTAGAATTTCATTTTGAGTTGTCTGCAGTGTTATTAAACAGAAATCTTAGTTGGGAGAATTTTAGCTACTGCTTTTTAAAGCTTTTTTAGCCCTGTCCTCATTCTCCTTTCCTTTCAAAACCCCAATGACATGGTTGAACATCTTTTGTTGTAATCCTACTAGTCTCAATATTTTTTTCTATTTTATTCTTGTTTGTTTAAAAGAATAATTTCTATTGGTCTTTCTCTAGAAAGATATCTGAAAAATATCTAGAAAGATATTTTTCTTTGTCCTCCATTTTGCCAGTGTGTTCATCCACTGAGATTTTTAAAATTATAATTATTGTATTTTTATGTTCTAATGTGCTTACTTGTTCTTCTTTATATTGTCTTTCTTTAATGAGGCTTTCTATTTTTTTCCTGAGGCTTTCTAAATTTTCATTTGTTTCAAGAATATTTTCAATTTCTGTTGAAGCATTTTTATCATGGCTGCTTTAAAATTTTGGTCAGGTAATTCTAACATCTCTGTATGGTTGGTATTGACAGCTATTGATTGATCTTTTTCAGTCAGAGGAGACCTTTAGGGTTCTTGATCACAAGTGACTTTTAACTTTAAATCTGAACATTTTAATAGTATGTTATGAGACTCTGGATCTTACTTAAATCTTTCATTTTGAGCTGCTTTTCTGTGACACCAATAGAGCAGGGGAAGGGGATGTGCTTCTTCATCACTTCCAGGAGGAAGTAAGAGAGTAGAGTCCAAATTGAGCCTCCACTGACAACCAAAGAGATTGTAATTGTTACTGCCAGGTAGGGATAAGAGTTCTAGCTTGTCATAAGACCACCACTGACACTGATCATTACCACTGGGTAATGGTAAAAGTCACGAATCCCTACTAGGCTTCTTCTGACACCACTCCTCTGAGAAGTAGGAAGGGTAGTTTGTTAAGGTTGAGTAAATGTGGAAGTTTAATCTCTCCACACTGTTTCTGTTGATACCTCTGGTGAAAAAGTCTTACTGATGACTATTGGAGATGGAAGTCCCAACTCCTTCCTTGGTTTTCTCTGATGCCATTCCAGCAGCAATGCACCACTACAGGGCACTTTATTGTAGCTTCATAAAAATGGAAGTCTAGGGTCCACACTCATCTTTTCCTAATATAAGTGAGAGCTTTACCAAGTTTAGTTCGATCGTGCTTGGGTGCAGTAGAGAAATCGCTGTTATACATTGACTGTTTTGCTAGGCTATTCTATCCTATGACTAGAAAGAGCAGACTTTTGTTGCTGTTGTGTTTAATCTCCACTCATTGGCTGGCTTTCTAAGCTCCAAATCTGAGATACGTAAGGCAAAAAGAAAACCTAGAAAACTCATTACCATACTGTTCTTTGGGCCCCAAGGTGGATGTCTTCCTTTTTATCTATGCTTTTCAAAATTTTCTTGTTTGTTTTACATATACTGTTGAGGGTTCTTTGTTGTAATTAATGAGAGGAATAGAAACAAGTTTGTCTATCTGCCTAGAAACAAAAGTCTTATTTCTTTGACTATATTTGTTATGAGTTATTACCTGGAGATTACAATATACCTGGAGATTATAATTAATATTTTAACTTAATTAGTTCAGATTGATATCAGCTTGATTTCAATTGTATACAAAAATATTATTTCTGTATAGCTCTGTTTTCTCCTCCTCCACTGTGTTATTATCATATTGATTTGAGTTACTATCTAACGTCTTTCATTTCAATCTGAAGAATTTCCTATATGTTTTCCTAGGGCAGCTTTACAAGCTATGTATGCTTTTAGTCTTTGCTTATGTAGGAATGTCTTAATATCACTTTGATTCTTGAAAGGTAGTTTAGCTGGCAGCCCTTTTCTTTTGGTATTTTGGATATGTTGTCCTACTGCCTTCTAGTCTCCACGTTTTCTATAGACAAGTCAGTCAGTAATCTTACTGAAGATCCCTGGTATATAATGACTAGATTTACTCTTGATATTTTCAAAATTATTTTTGGATTTGGCTTTCAGCAGCTTTACTATAATGTGTCCATGTATGTATCTTTATGATAATACTACTGAAGTGCTTTGAGGATGTGAAGGTTAATACTTATCCTCAAATTAGAAAGTTTTGGGCCATTGTTTATTCAAATACTGTTTGTGCTTTTTCTCTCCTTTCCTTCTGAGACTCGATATGCATTTTTGGGTACAATTTGATATGCATTTTTGGATACTATACATAGCTCTTAGAGACCCAATTCAATTTTCTCATTCTTTTTTCTTTCAGTTCCTTAAATTGGACAATTTCAATTGTCCTATCTTCAAGTTCACCAATCCTTTCTTCTGCCAGTTCAAAGTTAACTCTGAATGCCGCTAATGAATGTTTCATTTCAGTTATTCATAGTTTCTGTTTGGTTCTTTTAAAAATAATCTTTATATGATTATTGATAGAATTTATTTGGTAAGACATCATACTTATACTTTCGTTTAATTCTTTAGACATTTATTTTTAGTTCTTTTCTAGTTTTTTTAAATGGCTGACTCAAAGTAGTTTTTTACTAAGCCCAGTATCAAGATTTTCTTATGGATAGTTACTTTTGACTTCTTTTTATCCCATGTCTGGGTTATATTTGGTGAGTATTGCATTCTTGTCTATTGTTAAAAACTGTATATTTTAATTGGCATAATGTGGCAGCTCTGACAATCAGCTACCCTCCAGGATTTGTTGTGCTTTGTGTTACTACTGTTGCTGCTGTTTGTTTCTCTAGTGACTTTCCTAGGCCAATTCTATAAAGACAATATTCTTTGTTATGTGCGGCTACTAAAGTCTCTGCTTAGTTATGTTAGTAGTTAGGTAGTAATTAAAAACAGGTTTTATTCAATATTTTGAACCAATAATTCTCCCAGCCATTACCAAGGGGCTCTGTGTATGCATTGGGGCATGTCTTCAGTGGTCCAGAGGGAATTTTACAAGTCTTCCTTAACTTTCACTTCCTGCTTACACAGAGCCTCAAAATCAATGAAAGGTAGGTGAATAGAGTTTTCTTATTCTTCCTTGGGCATGTGCATAGTCCTGCATGTGTATATGGCCTTCTATATTTTCAGGAATATGTTGGAACTTTTCAAAGCCCTCTATGGGCATCTTATTCCTTAGTTTTTTGTATATCTATACCTATATCTAATCTATTTATAATTTCTGTTGTCACCTCCAACTGACATCACTGTCTTGGGAAGCTACAATGACTAACATTGCCATTGATTATTCTCAACAAATACCCTAGGGATAGAGTTGTGTGCACTAAGAGAACCCTGAGAAGGTCAAATAAAAACCAGTCCTATGAATTAGGCTTTTCTAGAGAGAGAGACAGTTCTCTAGAGATAGGGGTTTGGGGATGTTCCAAATCCCTTCTGCCCCCTTCCCATAATTGCTTGGCTGCTGGTTTTCAGTTACTGTAATTATGAGAATGTTTGTATTCATGACTACCACAGAGCCAAGGCAGGAGGTAGGGAAGTAAGTCAAGCTCCAAAGATTACTGTTTTATGAAGATTTAGCCATTTTCTTGAATAAATTCTTTTTGATGGCAAGCCTTTGGTTAGTTTCCAAAGTTAAGATAAAGTTGATTTTGAAAATTTTTGTCAGTTTTTTTCTGCTTTTTATGAAGGAATATAATTTCAGAGGCCCTCCATCATTTGAGAAATGCTTCTGCCTAAGTATTTTGCACTTGCAGTTATTTATGAAAGAAAAATTACAAAAAATATTATGCTTGTTTGAAAGGTAATGATCAGTGAGATAACCTTTACACTTCTACCTTTTATAAAATAAATCTTAGAATGGAGAAAGTAATTATCAGAAGCAAGAATGATAAAAGGAAAATGATAAAACCAGGTGATGCGGTAAGAACACAGATTACTGCCACCTTGACCGGACACCTGTGATCTTTGCTAGTACATTTAGAGAAGGCAGATGTGAGAATCCTGCATGTTGGAGTTATAGGATTGCTGCTGAAATCCTCAGTTGCCTGCTCTAAGTCCTGAGAAAACCTCCACAATGGAGTCTATTAGGTGTTGCCTTTTCTGTAGATGTCTTTAAATATATCTTTTACTTTTTGGATTTTTGTTTGATAATTCTGATCCGTATCTTTTCTTTTTTCTTGTAATTATTTATATTTAAGTTTCAAGCCAGGCTAATGGTGCCTTCTGACAAAACTTAAAAGTATGTGGTATAACATAATTGAAGGTAAAAATGCTTTTTGCTCAACCACATTTTTAGAGATAAGGAAACCGATGTGAAGAGGGATTCGGTTTTTTTGTCCCAGGTCACCCAAGACTTAGTGGTAGAGTCAAGTGTTAAAATCCAGACTCTTCCACTCACTGTACTGCTGTCATAAAGCATTCTATAATGTCAATAGTGAGAATATTTTCTAAAAGTTGTTTTGGTTTAATAATAGATGATTTCTTTCACCAGACTTTTTCTCACACAATATGTAAGAAAACACACTGTGCGTGTTACTGAACTGAGAGTGAAGATTTTCCATAAGAAATAGTCCTATGGTTCTGTATGAAGTATAATGAGAAAGAGCTTCCAAATATAACAGAGAAACACATTTTGTAGATGGGTGGTCTGCATTTTTTATGCTAGATGCCAAATCTCTTGATGTATGGGTATCAAGATAGGTTAGAAAACAGGTTGTCTCTGCTTTATAACCATGGTACACCACTTATCTAAATCTAATGTAAGCTTCTTAAAAATGTCTTCTTTTCTTGAATTGTTTAACACTATACTGTATTTTTCTAAAATTTCTAAAAAGTGTATTAAAAATTAACTTAATTGCATCTAGTAGTCATAAACACTATAAAGCAGCTTGTTTTAAGGTCTCCTTATCATATTCTTTAAAAAATACATTAATTATTAAAGGACTAGGGAATGTCTAAAATGTTATCTTAGTGATAATTTGATATTTTTCCTAAATAAATAAATATCAAAAGGGAATAGTATACCCAGAAACAATTTTCTGACCTGGCAACATTATTATTCATTGGAATTTCCATTTATATTAGCATTTTAAATGAAAAATTAGCCCCAGAATCCAATTTGACTTTAACAATCAAGTCTAGGTGCAGTATACTGATTCAGAATCTTGGAACATCAATTTTCATCACATCATGTTGCAAGCAAATGTATCATGGCACCATTAGCTTGGCTTGGATCTTAGGTATATATAGATAATTACAAGAAAAAAGAAAAAATAGGGATCAGAATTTTCAAAAGAAAATCCAAAAAGCAAAAGATATATTTAAAGACATCTACAGAAAAGGCAGCACCTAATAGATTCCATTGTGGATATGTCAATGTCTCCGCTTCCTAATGATGGAAGCAAGAAGTCTGAGGATGAGACGATTTGATTCAGAAAGAATGGCTCCCCTAGTGGCATGACCTCCCCCAAATCCACAGGGGTCAAACTACTTTAGAAATTGAGTGTGCATTCAAGGAGAAGAGTGTAATAATAGCTCCCTGAGATAGGGGAGATCGAAGTTATACAGATGGTTCCAAATGATCCAGAGTCCTTTAACATCAGCTGACTGCCATTTCTGGGCTGTGAAGCAGAAGAAAGATTTAAGTGATAATGTGGGTTGTAAATTATCTCTGCAGTTATGGCATTTTGATCTAGCCTATTCTTTTTAATACGAGATCAGGAAGGCAGATAAAAAGACAGGGAGTTCCCAACTTTAGAAACTAGCTAATCCCCACATTTTTCTTACTGTGAGTCATCCATTACACTGTCAATAAAAAAAAAATCACTTTAACACTTGTATTTCGTACATATTTTCTGATATAACTTTAGATTTTGGGGATAACAATGAGAGAAAACAAAAATCAGAACCTAGTCTTGGTGGTTAAGGCGTATGATCTCCATCAGTTGTTTTATGAAAAACAAAGTAAGATCAAGACTTTTGGACACTGTGTCTGCCTTGCTTTGTAATTTAAGGATGTCACCAAAACCTCCTTGATATGTGTTAACTGCCAAAAAATGTAAAAGTTTTACTAGAATTTGTGTGAAGTACTGTCTCAACAGCATCAGTAGTGTGCCAGTTTCTTTACACACACACTGTCATTTAATAATCACAACAGTCAAACTCTATAATATCTATACTACAGAGGAGGCTATGGAGACCTAGGAAAATTGAATAATTTTTTTTTCCCAGTTGAGTTCATAAAAGAGAGTAACAGAGAAGTGGTTAGATCTTGGTTTGTCTGGGCTCAAAGACTGTAAATTTTACTACACTATGCCATATTACTATGCAAAATAATACATATCTAGTTAAATGTTGAAATAAGTTTTTCTTGAAAGCATGAAGTGTTACTTTCATAAGGCAAAGGGAGTCTACTGGTGTGGCAGCTTTTGTTCGTTTATCAGTATTCTTTTCTGGCATAGTGTCTGGTTCACAGCAGGCACTGAATACCCTGAATGAATGGAAGAACTGGCAGTGCTATGAACAGGTCATCTACATTCCCCTCTTCAAACATGTTGGATATAGTTGCATTTTACTTCTTCATGAAAGAGAATCCTTTATTTCTTTATTATTTCCTAATGTGACTATTAAGAGAAAGATAGATACTAAAACATAACCTAACAAGGATATAAAGAGAATATACGTGCATTTTCAGAAAAGATGCACAAATGAGACATAAAACTCATCATCATCACCAAAAAGCATTCATTAACACATTTTTTCAGGTGACCTAGAAGCAGGCCTTACTAAATAAAAGACTGGATGCTTCATCAATAACAAGCTATCTGCTATGTACTTTTTTTTAGATTAGTGAATTTTTTATTCATTTGTATTTTAAATTATGTAGAAGGTGAAAAGTTCACTTACAAACCAAAATTACAAGAATACTAGCGTTTATAAGTGCCCATGTGTTAACAATTACCAAAGACCTTTTTACTTCACACTTTCAAGTTACTGTGTCATGCCCTTTCATGTCAACCTGAAGGACTCCCTTTAGCATTTCTCTTTTTTTTTTTTTTGTAGGTGAGTTGGATTTATTTTGAATTTATTTATTATACTTTAAGTTCTGGGGTACAAGTGCAGATCGTGCAAGTTTGTTACCTAGGTATACATGTGCCGTGATAGTGATCTGCTGCATCCATCGCTCTGTCATCTACTTTAGGTATTTCTCCTAATGTTATCCCTCCCCAGTCCCCCACCACCTACTATTCCTACCCTAGCCCCTCACCCCCCAGGCCCTGATGTATGATGCTCCCCTCCCTGTGTCCCTGTGTTCTCATTGTTCAACACCCACTTATGTGTGAGAATATGCGGTGTTTGGTTTTCTGTTCTTGTGTCAGTTTGCTGAGAATGATGGTTTCCAGCTTCATCCATGTCCCTGTAAAGCACATGAACTCATCATTTGTTATGGCTGCATAGTATTCCATGGTGTATATGTGCCATATTTTCTTTATCCAGTCTATCATTGATGGGCATTTGAGTTGGTTCCAGGTCTTTGCTATTGTGAACATTGCCACAATGAACATATGTGTGCATGTGTCTTTATAATAGAATGATTTATAATCCTTTGGGTATATACCCAGTAATGGGATTGCTGGCTTAAATGTTATTTCTATTTCTAGATCCTTGAGGAGTCGCCACACTGTCTTCCACAATGGCTGAATTAATTTACACTCCCACCAGCAGTGTAAAAGCGTTCCTATTTCTCCACATCCTCTCCAGCATCTGTTGTCTCTTGAGTTTTTAATGATCACCATTCTAACTGGCGTGAGGTGATATCTCAACGTAGTTTTGATTTGCATTTCTCTAATGACCAGTGATGATGAATTTTTTTTCATATGTTTGTTGGCTGCATAAATGTCTTCTTTTGGAAAGTGTCTGTCCATATCCTTTGCCCACTTTTTGATGGGGTGGGTTGTTTTTTTTCTTGTAAATTTGTTTATGTTCTCCGTAGAATCTGGATATTAGCCCTTTGTCAGATGGGTAGATTGCAAAAAAATTTTTCCCATTCTGTTGGTTGCCAGTTCATTCTAATGATGGTTTTTTTGGCTGTGCAGAAGCTCTTAAGTTTAATTAGATCCCATTTGTCTATTTTGGCTTTTGTTGCCATTGCTTTTGGTGTTTTAGTCATGAAGTCCTTGCCCATGCCTATGTCCTGAGTGGTATTGCCTAGGTTTTCTTCTAGAGTTTTTATGGTGCTAGGCCTCATGTATAAATCTTTAATCCATCTAGATTGAATTTTTGTATAAGGTGTAAGGCAAGGATCCAGTTTCAGCTTTCTGCATATGGCTAGCCAGTTTTCCCAACACCATTTATTAAATAGAGAATCCTTTCCTCATTGCTTGTTTTTGTTAGGTTTATCAAAGATCAGATGGTTGTAGTTGTTTGGTGTTATTTCTGAGGCCTCTGTTCTGTTCCATTGGTCTACATCTCTGTTTTGATACCAGTACCATACTGTTTTGATTACAGTAAGCTTGTAAATTGCTATGCATTTTAAGTGAATGTTAGAGCATATGCCTTGTAGTCAGACAAATTAGACTTCCAAACCTAGTATTAGGACTCCAGGCAAACCACTTTGTTTCTGTTTGTTTGTTTTGAGTCAGAGTCTGGCTCTGTCACCAAGGCTAGAGTTTAATGGTCCAATTTCGGTTCACTGCTACCTCTGCCTCCTGGGTTCAAGAGATTCCCTGCCTCAGCAGCCCAAGCAGCTGGGATTACAGGTGTGCACCATGGGTCCAGCTAATTTTTATATTTTTAGTAGAGATGGGGTTTGGCCATCTTGGCCAGGCTGGTCTTGAACTCCTGACCTCAAGTGATCTGCCTGCCTCGGCCTCCCAAAGTGCTGAGATTACAGGCGTGAGACACTGAGCACAGCCCCTTTGGTTCTTAATGGGCAACATTATTGCTATTTACATATTTGTAATGAGGATTAGAAATAATTTTAGTAAATTTTTGGCAAATAAGTCATTAGTAATTAGTATTTACTTTGATGGAAAACAAAGATGACATCCTCTTGGCTTTCCATGAGAAAAATGGTGGTAAGTATTAGACAGAATATCGGTGATTTTTATTTTTTTGATGCCAACTTTAAGTTTGTTATAATGTTACCAAAGATAACAGTAGTCTGGGGAAGCACATACATAAGATATCACATATTCCATTTTTATTTATGCGTTTGTCCCATATGTATCTTTTGGGGCATATATTACTTTGCAAAAGTAATATAGATGATTACTTGAATCTCTTTGCTACGGATTTGGGCTCCAAACAAACTTATCTGTAAAGTAGCAACTGGAAGGAGGCTCTATGACAGCAATTGCACAGAGGAGAATATAGTTAATTATAATTGAAAGGTGTCATCGAGAAACACGTGAATAGAGAGATACCTATACTGACTTTAGACAAGGAGTATAGAACAAACTCACTCTAAACAACCACACAATTTGAATTTAACAAAACATTATTATCTTTGTTTTTGATTTCTTTGGGATGCCACCAAAGCCCTGTTGTTGTAACACTACTGCAGTCTCTACTTATTACCTTGGTGCTAAAATCTATCGTGTCATAACTAGCATTAAAATTACTGAACCAAAACCCTGAGTGTGTACATGCAAATTATGCAGGTTAAAGAAAATCAAGTTGGGAAATACAGAGACTCAAATCCCCTTACTAATTTTAACTTCATATAGCTCACAATTTTGAAATAATAAGAAGATCTCAAGAGTAATAATGATATACAGTAACCAACAAGTTTAGAGTAATACCAAAAGTCTCTTTGTTCTTCAGTTTAAATTAAATTAGTTTGTAAATAAATAAGGGGATTTTTTTTTTTTAATTTCAGGGTTTTCTTCTGTGTTTCCACCTTTGCAGTCTGGTTTAATCAATAATACCAATAGCTGACGTTATTCTATATTGTCAAACCCACAACTGTGACTCCAAAACAAGGCCCCATTCATCTTCTCTCCTGTCTTTAGCCACGAGAACCCAAGGAAAGACACTGTTACCTGATCACCTTTGGTCTCTTAGGGTGAGGGGATTTAGCAACTCCCTTTTGTGGTTCTGTTTCAAAGGCAGTATACAATAATTGAGAGGTTGGTACTGGAATCAAATAGGCCTGGGCTCCGATGTAATTTATTCATTTATTCATTCCTTTATTTATAATTTATAATTCATTTATTTATCCAGCAGCTATTCAAAAGGTACCCACAGGGGCCAGATTTTGGATGTTGAGGATAAAATAGGAAACAAAACAGATAAATCCTTGACCTTATATTTTTAAAAATAGGGCAGGAGGACACACAAAAAAATAAATAAATAAAAGTAAGAGCAGACGTGGTGATTGCTGTGATATGGAGAAGGCATAATTTACTAGCTTTGTTAATTTGAGAATTTGAGAAAGTGGTTAAATATTTAAATTACCATGAAAAGGTGGATAGATAATATTATTCGCTTCATAGGGCTGAGATCCCGAACTCAGTGATTAGTTAGTACACAGTGAGTGCTCAAAAAATCTAAGCCATTGTTTTCATTGCTAATTAAAGTTGTTAATTAAACTCAATTTTGACTTTTTTTCTACCATTTACAATTTATTCCACAACTAAAAAAAAATTATTATTCATTATGTTAAAGCACTGTTTTGGATGCTGCTAGGTATATAACAGGAAAAAAAAAGTAAAAACAACAAAACACTCTGCTCTCAGGAGTTTGGCATACATGATTTTATTAAGTTGGAATCATATGAAGTTGGTGTTTCACAGGCTAAATCAATTGAACAATGAATTTATTTAAACAGTAGTTTCTCATATCTCTAAAGTAGAAGAGTGGGCTCCCAATTTATATATATGAGAGAATTTTAAGTCATTTAATTAAGACTAAATCAGAGATCTGGATGTTGTAGTATATATAAGCAGCCTTGCCATATTTTTGAGTTGCAGCTTGTCTTTATCATACAAAACATGTAGCCTCTCATATGACAAAATTTGCAATTTACTTATGTAATCCAATGGACACCTATATTTGAAGACTAATATTTTCAAAAACACTGTAATGGTTTGAACTCATTTATTGATATATGTGTACAATATAACATATTCTAGCCAACTTGGAATAATTTAAATGCAAAACTCAATTCCTTAGAAATGTTACAAGATAATTAAAATAAAATTACCAGAGGCCTGACATGGTGGCTCAAGCCTGTAATCCCGGCACTTTGGGAAGCCGAGGCGGGCAGATCACTTGAGGTCAGGAGTTAGAGAGCAGCCTGGGCAAAATGGTGAAACCCCATCTCTACTAAAAATACAAAAATTAGCAGGGTGAGATGGTACACGCCTGTAATGCCAGTTACTCAGATGGCTGAGGCATGGGAATCGCTTGAACACGTGGAGGCGGAGATTGTAGTGAGCTGTTATTGAGCCACTGCATTCCAGCCTGGGTGACAGAGCTCTGTCTCAAAAAATAAAATAAAATAATATAAAATAAAATAACCAGAAAAAAAATGTGGCTTCCTTAAAGTAAAATAGTGTTCTGGAACCCAGGATCAGTTCCTGACTCCCAGATACCAGGTTTAAGGAATAGGTGGTCTCATATTCATGGCTAAGAGCACAAACTCTGGAGTTGAATAGCCTGGGTTAGAATCCTGGGGCTCTCATTTTCTGTTTGTATAATGGTGGACAAATCAGTTAGCCTTTCTGTGCCTTGCTTTCCCAACCTGCAAAGTTGAGATGATAGTACTATAGTCATGCTTTCCTTTGACATATAAACAAATGTTTGTAAAATGCTTAGAATATTTGGCACATGATAAGAGCTATATGTTTAACTGCTGTTATTATCATTTATTTATACAAGAGGAAACTTTGTCATTCTGCAAATAATTAATTTATAACAAATGTTTTTTCTCTTTGTGCCTTTTCTTCTTCATCTGGATGAATTGGTGGTGAAAAAAAACTACTTCCCAAATGAGATTAAAGTCCCTAGAGAATATGTCATACATACCTGTTGATTACTAAGAATAAAATATTAGGTAACAAAGGATTTTAGTTTTAGCCTCAGTACCTCCAGAGTTATTGTTACCATCAATCAAATCAGGTAACTTCTCTGAACCTCGGTTTGTACATCTCTAAAATATGGATAATTAAGTTATTACCTGTTTGTAAATAGTTGAGAGGTCATCATTAACTGTTAATTTTAATATATAAACATAGGATAGTATTGTGTCACTCATATTGATAATATATGTTGTTTTTTTCAAGGTGCCCTCAAAGTAGGCATCTGAAAAAGTTAACACACTGTAGAAAGTATCTCCATTCATTATCTGACAGAGTGATTCTATAAGTAGAAAAATCAGGTACAGTCTTTCTACTTGTTGAAATTAGTGTGCTTTTACTATATAGGTAAGGGTCCTGAGGGTTAACAACTCCCCAAATAGTCACATTTTCCTTCTGTAAGCCACTCATCAAGATCAACCCTAGCTCCTTTCAGAGGACCCATATTTTTCTTTTCTTTTTTTTTTTTAATTTATTTTTTATTTTGATAGGTTTTCAGGGAGCAGGTGGTGCTTGGTTACATGAATAGTTCGTTAGTGATGATTTCTGAGATTTTGGTGCACCCATCACCTGAGCAATATATACACTGTACCCGATGTGCAGTCTTTTATCCCTTACCACCCTCCCACTTTTTCCCCCTCAGTTTCCAAAGTCCATTGTATCATTCTTATGTCTTTGTGTCCTCACAGTTTAGCTCCCACTTTTGAGTGAGAACATACAATGCTTGGTTTTCCATTTCTGAGTTACTTTCCTTACAATAATGGTTTCCAATTCCATCCACATTAGTGTGAATGCCATTATTTCATTCTTTTTTTATGGCTGAGTAGTATTCCATGGTATATATACACACCCCATTTTCTTTATCTGCCAGTTGATTGATGGGCATTTCATCTGGTTCCATATTTTTGCAATAGAAAATTAGGCTGCTATAAACATGTGTGTACAAATAGCTTTTTTGTAGATTGACTTCTTTTCCTGTGGGTAGATACCTGGTAGTGGGATTGCTGGATCAAATAATAGATCTACTTTTAGGTATTTAAGGAATCTCCACACTTTTTTTCATAGTAGTTGTACTAGTTTACATTTCCACCAACAGCATAGAAATGTTCCCTTTTTACCACATCCACACCAACATCTATTATTTTTGATTTTTTTATTATGGACATTCTTGCAGGAGTAAGATGGTATCACATTGTAACTTTGATTTGCATTTCCCTGATCATTAGTGATTAGCATTTAATTTATGTGCTTGTTTGGGCCCATAGTTTTCACCAGAGAATGTTACTTTTTTCTACAACATGTAAGAAAACTGGTAATACTAGTAATTATAATAAAAATAGCTACAGTAATAATAGCCAACACTTATATAGAACTTTCTATGTGTCAGACACTGTTCTTAGCTTTTTACATAGTCTTACATTATATTTTGGCTGCTAGTCAAAAGTTATGTTATGCCACCATCCGGGTTAACATTATAATTGAACTAACATTATTCTTTCATGAAATGAATAGTTATAGAGAGACTACTATGTGTCTGATTTCCATCTGGAATGCTGAAGCCTTCTACAGTTCCTCATACCTCGACCATCTCTGATTCTGTGAAAATAGAGGCTGCTTTATTTTTCAGTCTTTCACAAATTCTCATCTAAAAATTATTTGTTTCATATAGCTGCCATCCCTTATTCCTACTCTTTCTCCTATGTGTCTACAACCTCTTTTACATATAAACAAACTACATTCTTAAACTCTCTAGAGAATGTCCTCTTCTTTTCCAACTTCACTGAATTCAATTCAACTTCAGGGATGATCCTGCTGTGTAATCACCAACAGTGTAAGATGTCCACATTGAGAGAGTCCACAGATCACAGAGACAGGTCAGTGGGTATGGGTTAACCATTTTTCTTTGCATCCTACTACCATCCTTTTATTTAAAAAAAATCATCTTTGTTTGAAGATTGCATCATCTGATTCAGTCCGTTGCAAACTGGGCTTTTTTTTTCTTTCTTTTTTTTACAAAAGTAGATAACCTAATAGACATAAATTGATATCAGCTTATTTTATATTATATATATTCAGATAGAAAAGTATATAGAACAGCCATTTTTAAAAATTTATTAAGCCCTGAGTGATTGTAATAGCAGAGTTAGAAGACTATATCAAACTCATCGCAAAGACAAATTAATTCGCATACCTCAGAGATAAAATCACTATCTTGCAATTTTTTCTATTTGTGAAAGTTCCATGTTTAACCTAATTTGTCTTAAAATGCAATCAATAACTGTTAAAAGACTAACAAATTTAAGTCAGATTAAGGATCACTGGGAGAATAAATGACAGGCAGTAGGACTCCTGCTGTCAGATGTATACTGTAAGCAGCAAAAAGAATGAGACTATTTTGCCCTGATAATAAATTAATAACTCCTAATCATGCTTACTTCTGTTTGGTTTTCTTTCTCTGCTCACAGAGTCAGCAGTCTCCAAACTAAAGGAGAGCAGCATTGGCATTACTAATGTGGAACAGATGACCATCCCTTTGGGAGTTTTTGTGTTGCCATAGCGGTTTCTAAGCCTCAGAGTGATAAAAAAGAAAGAAGAGGTGAATGCTGGCTTCAGAAAAGTAATTTAGTGCTTTATTCCAGTAACTTTAATTTCTGTGCTCTTAGTGCCCTTTGAACCTCTTATTTTAGTTTCCTTAGTTGTATAAATATTTACTGGAAAGTGTATTGTTTTCAAGGCAGCGATAAGTGCTGTGCGATATGCTACTAAGAAGGATGTGGGAGGAGTCAAGTTATAGGAACTGAAAAATGATCCCCAAACTATTCATTCTATGGAGCCCTGGAGAATGTCATTTGCCAACATAGTGCCTAGCACATTTGTGGGTACTAATAAAGATTTGGTGAATGGATGAATGGTTGAATCAGAAGCAATGTCGAGGAATGAGAAAGTTTGCATAACTCAGGCAAGGGTCAAGCATTTAGTCACATGCTAGTCACCAATCTGGCATGATGCTGAGAGCTCTAAGAAATAAGGAACGAAGAAAGCAATTACAAATTTAAATATAGCTCAAACATGCCCTTGTCAGTGGATTGAAGGCAATGTTGCTGGCAGTCTGACATTAATGTACTTGTGGGTGAGCAGGACATTTATGATTCTTTATTCCAGATCCAGGAAAAGATCCTAGTATTCAGGCCACTGCTTCAGAAGGAGTGACCTGAATGTCGTCAGTTCAGGCTAATAAGCATGTACACCAGTAAATTGTTATTACCAAATTTGTCATGCCTAAGTCCTCCTGGATAATTTAATTCCAAATATTTTTACTAATTTTCACAAATTGATTCCTGATTTAAAAATGTTCACAGAGGTTCCCTCACCACACCCCCTGCCACCCTCAAGTGATCTTGGGAATGATTAGGAAAGTTTAAGCTATGCTCTTTGAGATGCAAGGCTCTAAGATATTGCTGTTTACATGGTAGAAAGGATTTAAAATTGGCAGCCCTCATTCAATTGTCTACTTTTGATTTGGGGGGTAGATTATGGCTAACATTTTTGTCTACTCTGGGTTTTAAAATTTTGTACTACTACAATTTAGAATGTCCATCTTTGCATAATATTCTAAGGGGCTTTTCTGAAGATGCGCTAAATTTACACTACCATTCATTCCTTCTATGAAAGCTGCAAGACTGTTCTGGCAGTACACATTTAATCAGCGTGTCCATCTCTTGGGTCATCATTCTAAGAACTATGTTGCATAAATTATATGTTCATCTTACCTGGGGTCAGAATGCTTAGCGTTACTGTGCTGTGAAATCATGTCATCCATTTATATTGCAGTGCTCAGTGGAATTAGAGTTTTGATATTTATCTTTTTATTTTATATATTTTTAAAGAGAACAAAATCACTTGAAGAGGAAACACTAGTACTTCCCTGCTTTTACGGATTACACTTATTTTAGAAGACTATGTATAAAGTATTTTGGAATGTACTGAATATTAAGTAATTCACTATGCATTTTTTAAATAGTTTGACAACGTTATTTATGGTTGACTGAAGTAGACAATATATAGAATGCATAGTTACTTTCACATAATTTCAGAAACTATATTGAGTTCTATTTGTAAGTTTATTGATTTACATTTAAAATATACAGCTCATATACATGTATTTCATTTGTCCCGCCTTCAAAATCTGCCAGCACAGGGTTAAAGGAAAATACCTAAATATCCACAGTGTACATAAGCTTAGAAAGCTCTGAGTAACAAGCCTGCCTTAATTATAGAAGAGAAATTTAGTACAAAATGTTTTTAAATAGTGGTTAACAAGAGAAGACCCAGAATATGCCACAATCTATTTTTACTGTTTTATATTGATGACCTCATTTAAAACTTACAATGATATTTAGTAGTAGGTACGTCTGTTATCCTAATTTTATGACTTGAAAACAGTACATGGAGTTTAGATCTTGCACTTTCAGTTGTTCAGGTTTCTGATCTATAATAATTACTTTTTCTACCTTCCTTTAGCTCATATGCCCATGGTTACACTCCTGATATTTTCATCACTACTAGGTGCATCACCTCCAAAAGTTCAAATTCAAGTATTCTGCTTTTTTAACTACCACTTCAAATTCTTCTAAGTCACCTACTCTAATTTTCCAATTTCAATAAGTCTGTTTTGGAATAATACAGAGATTAACATGGCACTGTACAAGGCTAATTTAGAAATTAACTAAATGCTTTATATGTTTAGATTCATGGGTTGGGCAATTTAAGATTAGAATTGCGGCAACTCTTTCCAGATTGATCAACAATTATAATAAAAATACCACAAAATTCCTTTATTTTTCTAGGAACTTGAAAACAAACTCTAAAATTTGTGTGGAAGTGTGGAGGGCTAAAAAAACCCAAGGCAGCTTGAGGACAAAAATCAAGAGTATAGGACTTGCTCTACAAATATTAATGATAATTATAAAGATACAATAATTAAGAGCAGGTGATATTAGTAAAAAGGCAAAGACATGAATGAACATAATAGAATTCAGAAAATGAGCTTCCTTGCTGTAGTCTCACCTACTTAGCAGACTGAGGTGGGCGGATTGCTTGATCCTGCCACACAAAAATGAGCATTTAACTTTTAATGATGGTAATTCTGCAAAACATTGAAGGAAACAGTATTTTCAATAAATGTTGCAAAAACTAGTTATCGATAAGAAAAACAAAATTAAATAAATTCCTACTTTAATACACACACATAGACACACACACACATACACACAATCAATTCCAGATGAATCACAGGCCTAAATTTCAAAAGCACACAAAAAAAGTTCCAGAATATAGTAGAATTGATTCCTAATATAGTTTTTAGAAGCTTGGGGCTACAGGGTGATTTCTTAAACAGCATTCAAAAAAAATTAAGCAAAAACAGAAAGACTGGTAAGTACACTACATTAAAATTTAAAACTATGCTCATCAAAAGACAATAGCTAAGACTATAAAGGCAATCCACAGATAGAAAAAACATATTTGCAATACATATAACCAATAAAAAATCATATTCAGAACATATTAAAAATTCCTAAAAAGCAGAAGCAAAAGATGAACTGAAAAAGGAAAAGCATTGTAAAAAACACTTCAAAAAAGTCTCAAGTTTACTAGTAATCAGGGAAATAAACATAATCTGAAAATCACAATAATATACAACTCATGAGTTACCAGAATGGCAAAAATCCAATAGTGTAATAATACTAAGTAGTGGCAATGATATAGAACCATAGAGTTTTTACAATTTGCTGGTAGGATTGTAAACTGTTAAGATAACTTTAGAAAACAATTGGTTCATAAATATGAAAGACTTATTCATGAACAGCTTATTTCATGCACTGGTATAAACCCCATAGAAATGCTTATTTATATTTACCAGGATACAACTGCTTGAAAGTTCATAGTGCATAGTTCAAAACTACAAATAACCCAAACTGTAAAACAGATAAATTATACTATATTTATCTATGAACTATTAACAAGAATGAAAATAAACTACACATACATACAAAAACATTTATGAATCTTAAAGACAATTTTTTTTTTTTTTTTTTTAGAGACAGGGTCTTGCAGTGACACAATCACAGCTCACTGTGTCCTTGACCTTCCAGGCTTAAGTGATCCTTACACCTCAGTCTCTTAAGTAGGTGAAGTTACGGACACATGCCACCACACCTGGCTAATTTTGTTGTTGTTGTTGTTGTAGAGATGGTCTTGCTATGTTACCCAGGCAAGTCTGAAACTCCTGGACTCAAGTGATCCTCCCACTTTGGCCCCACAAAGTGCTAGGATTATAGGCGTGAGCCACAGAGGCTGGCCAGAAAACATAATGTTAAAGGAGAGAAGCCAATATAGTAGGATATGTACTGTATGATTTCATTATATAAAGTTCAAAAATAACAAAATTAACCTTTCTTTATTGATGTATGTTTTGGTAGTAATACTCTAAAGAAAGGAAGTAAATGCTATGAAGCTCAGGATAGATATTAAGGAAGGAAGCCGGAAGAAATTTATGATCAAGAAGGCCTGTGTAGGAAGCTTTTAGGAAGCTGATATATTTGACGTCTTGATCTGAGTGGGGATTAAAGAGTGATTAGCCTCCATTAATTTGTTAAGCTGGCTATTTATGTCTTCTTTTCTTTGTTATATATTAACAAAAATAAGACATAATTATATTTAAACATTTGTGGAACAGACACCATATTTTAATATCTGTAGACAATACTTTGAAGAAAGAATTGAAAAAATTTCATAAAACAACAACTTAAAACAGTAACAGAGTTGAGTGAGGGCTTCACAACACTGAGAAAAATTTGAATATATTTATAAATTAATGAAAACAAAAACTATACAATTGTGAGAAAATGAGTTGGAATTTGAACCCAGAGAGGATGAAAGAAGTTTGGATCAGCCAAGGTAGCTATTGGATACAGATGGCATTCTCAAAAGAATTTATTTTAAAGGAATGAGTGTCCATAAGGGTGTGAACAGGGGAAGGAGAATAAGAGAAGGGCAGATGAGGCACTCAAAAACTTGTAACAGCAGGAAGTCCCTTAAGTTCCCAGGCATAAGGGGGGAAGGAGAGAATGAACATTTCAGTCAAGTCCAACTGAGAGCTGAAACAGAGCAAGAGGTATCATCCACAGGAGACAGAGCCATATACAGAATCTGCTAGAATTGTAGTAAGCAGGAAAAGTATAGGGATGGAGAAATAAATATTCTGATCTCTTTTTCCTCCCATACTCTGATTTCTTCTAGTTGCTCCTTGTCTAAACCCCACTGAAAACCAGAGTGGCTGAGGGATGTAGCTTGAAGAGGCTAGACTTCTGAAACTTATAGCAGGGCAGCAGAAGGCAGAGAAATCATGTAGGGGTGGAAAGGATCAAAGGTAGAATAACTGGCAGGAGACTGAGAGGGAGAAAGTTTAGTTCAGAAACAAATATGGTTTAGATCCGAAAAGATGGTCCTCCTTAGGCGAGATGAATGGTAGAAATGCCTGTGTGATAACTCACAGACAGGAGTTATCTTGTGGAAGGGAAAGATAGTTGAGGGAGCTCTTATCTGATGACCTTAATTTCAATAAAACCAATATAGGAATTACCTGCTTGTAGGATAGAAAAGCAGGGGCAGATCAGGATACTTGGGAAGATTAGAGGAAATTTGGAATTACTTTGGTGGGATATTTAGTAGGAAGTCAATAGAGAATGAGTGAGAGAACTGCTTACTTGCACTGAAAGCAACTGGATTTTTTATATTGAGTTTCTCTATTAGAGCACTTAAGAGTATATTAAGCAAAATCACTTATGCAAAACAGAAAATAAGTTTTCTTTATTTAACTGCTTCTAAAGCAAACAAGAGTTTAGAAGGCAAAAATTGTGTCTTATTCATACCTATTCCTACACTTCCTTTTCTCCCTCATCTGCGTGCTAAACACTAAGCATGTGTGCAGGCATATATGTGTGAATGCACACCAGAATGCACAAACATAATCTAAGACAATATGCTTATATGAATTAGCACTTGATATTTTCCTAATCAGAATAGATATTTTAAATCTTAATGTATTATACTTAATTTAATGCAAAATTACATATGAGGAATGCAGATTGTTTAGGTCCTGGGTTTTATTCCTAGTTTCACTATGTAATTCTAGTAAATCAGGACAATATGTTCTTTAAGCTTGAATTCAGTAAGCATTCACTTATATAAAAACCATTCTAGGTAAGACTATATGAAAGATGCTTTCTAGTTAACTATTTTTATGAAAACAATAAGTATATATGCAAAAATATGTCAATGAGTTCAGAAATGTTTGAATGATATGTGCACATGTATTTTTTTTACTCAGTATTTCTGTTAATCTGTGCTCTGAATTTAATAATAAATGTCAGGATGGAGGCAGAACAAGATAGCCAAATAGAATCCTCCACTGATTGTGCTCCCACTAGGACCAAAGTGAACGACTATTCACACAAAAAGTACCTAAGAGCCAAAAATCAGGTAGCTGATTAAGGTACTTGGTTTTAACTTAATATCACTGAAAGAGACACTAAGGTGGATACAAAAGACAGTCTTGAATTGCTGATGCCACTTCTCCCCCATCTGAGCAGAGGCCACATGGCAGGGAGAAAAAAATCTGTGTGTTTGGGGGAGAGAGAGGAGAGTGATTATGGTAATTTGCATTGGAATTCAGTGCTGCCCAGTCACAACAAAAGGCAACACAGGACAGAAATCAGCCAGCATCCATAGAGGGAGCATTTAGACGAGGCCCAGCCAAAGGGGAATTGTTCATCCTGGCTGTTGGAACCTGAGTTCCAGTAACCCCACCACTGCAGGCTAAAGTGCTCTGGGGTTCTAAAAAAAAATCTGAAAGGCAGTCTAGGTAACAGGGACTGCAATTCCTGAGCAAGTCTTAATGCTCAGCTGGGTTTGGAGCCAGTGGACTTAAGGTACTGCATGAACTCATGAGACAGAAGCTACGGTAGCTAAGGGAGTGTTTGCACCATCCCTCCCCAACTCCAGATAGCAGACCACACAGCTCCAGGAGAGACTCCTTTCCTCTGCTAGAGGAAAGGCCAGGAAAGAGTAAAGAGTACTTTGTCTTGCAACTTGAATACCAGCTCAACCACTGTAGGATAAGGCACCAGACAGAATACTGAGGTATCCATTCCAGGCCTTATCTCTCAGATGATGTTTCAAGATACTGTCTGAGACAAAAGGAAACTTGCTACATTGAAGGGAAGAACCTAGTCCTGGGAAGATTTATTACCTGCTGGCAAAAGACATCTTGAATCATGAATATTCAGTAGTAGCCAGGCAGTACTGGCCTTGGGTTTGACTCAAAAGACCTGCTGGTTGCAGATGTAACCCAGTACATTTCCAGGTGTGGTGACTACAGGGAAAGACTCTTGCTGCTTGTGAAAAGGAGAGGGAAGAATAAAGGAAAGTTTGCATTGAAGCTTTGATGCCATTTCAGCCACAGTAAGATATTGCACCAAGTGCGCTCTTGGGATCGCTAATTCCAGGTCTTGACTCTTGGACACCATATTTGGACCTGCACTGGGGCAGAATGGAGCCCACTTCCTTAAAGGGAGAGTCCCAGACCTGGAAGCATTCACCATGAGCTGAGGAAAAAACTCTTAGGCCTTGAGTTAACATTGGTGATAGCCAGGCAGTACTCTCCATTGGCCTAGGGTGGTAGCTGTGAGAGAGACTCCTCTGTTTGTTGAAAGGCAAAGGAAGATTGGAAAGACTTTATCTTGTGGCTCAGATGCCAGCTCAGACACAATCAGTAGATTGCTAATGTTTCCAACTCCAGGCCCTAGCTCCTGAATGGCATCTCTGGTTCTGCCCAGGGCAAAAAGGTACTTACTACCCTGAATGGAAGAACACAAGCCTGGCTGGGTTTACCAATGATTGTAAAGCCCTAGGGCTTTGAGCTAACATGGGTAGTAGCTAGGCAGTGGTTACGATGGACCTTAAGTGAGACCTAATGATATGCTGGCTTCAGATCTGATCCAGTGCAAACCAGGAGTGGTAGTCACAGGGGTACTTATGTCACCCCTTCCCCAGTTCCAGGCAGCTCAGCACAAAGAGATAGACTCTGTTTGTTTGGGAGACAGTAAGGGAAGAAAAGAAGGTCTCTGTTTGGTAAGCCAGAGAATTTGTCTGGATTTTATTCAAGACCATCAAGGCAGTACCTCTATGAGTTTTCAAGAGCCACAACATTACTGGGTTTTGGGTGCCCCCTAATGCAAATATGACTGCAATGACCAAAAACTTGGATTATAAAAACACTCAAGTCCCTTCAAATACCTGGAAAGCCTTCCCAAGAAGTGTAGGTACAAACAAACCCAGACTGTGAAGGCTACAATAAATACCTACTTCTTCAATGCCTAGATACTGATGAACATACACAAGCATGAAGACTATCAAGGAAGACATGACCTCACCATATGAACTAAATAATGCATGTAGGACCAATCCAGGAGTGACAGAAATATGTAACCTTTCAGAGAAAGAATTGAAAATAACTGATTTGAGGAAACTTAATGAAATTCAAGAAAACATGGAGAAGGAATTCAGAATCTATCAGATACATTTAACAAATAATGTAAAATAACTTTTAAAAACCTAGCAGAAATTGTGGAGTTGAGTTGAGAAATGCAATTGACATACTGAAGAATGCATCAGAATCTCTTAACAGCAGAGTTGATCAAGCAGAATAAAAAATTACTGAGCTTGAAGACAGTTTATTTGAAAATATACAATCAGAGGAGACAAAATAAAAAGAATTTTAAAAATGAAACATGGCTACAGAATCTAGACTATAGCCTCAAAAGAGCAAATTGAGTTACTAGCCTAAAGAGGAGGCAGAGAGAAAGAGAGACAGGAGTAAAAAGTTAATTTGAAAGTATAATGATAGAGTACTTCCAAAACTTAGAGACAGACAATGTGATTGAAGTACAAGAAGGTTATGAAACACCAAGCAGATTTAGCCCAAGGAAGACTACCTCAAGAATTTAGTAATAAAACTCTCAAAAGTCAAGTTTAAAGAAAGGCTCATAAATACAGCAAGAGAAAAGAAGCAAATAACATACAATGGAACTTCAATACATCTGACAGCAGACTTTTCAGTGGAAACCTTACAGGCCAGGAGAGAGTTGCATGACATATTTAAAGTGCTGAAGAAAAAGCAAAGGAAAACAAAAACAAAACCCTTTCATAGTATAGTATAATATGGTATAGTATAGTATAGTATAGTATAGTATATCCAGCAAAAATATCCTTCAAAAAAGAAGGAGAAATACTTTCCCAAATGAAAGCTGAGTGATTTAAACAATGCCAGATGTGTCCTAAAAGAAAATGCTTAAGAGAATGCTTCAACTTGAATGAAAAGGGCATTTATGAGCAAAAAGAAATCCTCTGATTGAACAAAATTCAGTAATAATCATTGTAAGCACACAAAAAACAGAAAATTATGACACTGTAATTGTGGTGTGTAAGCTACCAATACTTTGAATAGAAAGATTAAATGATGAACCAACCAAAAATAATAACTACTATGACAAATTTTGAAGATTAGAGACAGTAAAATAATATATAAATAGAAAAACAAAAGGTTAAAAAAGGGTTAATGTCAAAGTGTAGAGATTTTCTTTGTTTTCTCTTTTCTTGTTTGTTTGTTTATGCAATCAGTGCTAAGTTGTCATCAGTTTAAATAATGGGTTATAAGGCATTATTTATAAACCTCATGGTAATCTTGAATCTAAAAGCATACAACAGATTCACAGAAAATAAAAAGCAAGAAATTAAAATACCACCAGAGGAAATCATCTTCACTGAAAGGAAGATAGGAAGGAAGAAAAGAAGGAAGAGAAGGCCAAAAAACAATCAGAAAAAAATGGCTGAAGTAAGTTCTTACTTATCAATGATAACATTGAATGCAAATGGAATAAACACTCCAATCAAAAGACATAAAGTGGGTGAATGAATTAAAAAATCAAAAACCAATGTTTTTTACCTGCAAGAAACACACTTCATCTGTAAAGAAGCAAATAGATAAAAAATAAAGGCATGAAAAAAGATATTTCATGTAAATAGAAACAAAAAAAAAGCAGGAGTAGCTATGCTTATATCAGACAAAGCAGATTTATATACAAAAACTATAGAGACAAAGATAGTCATTACATAATGATACAGAGTTCAGTTCAGTTAGAGAATATAACAACTGTAAATACCTATTCATCCAACCCCAGAACACCCAGAAATATAAAGCAAATATTATTAGAGCTACAAAGAGATAGACTCTAATAAACTAATAGCTAGAAACATAAGCACTCTACTTTCAGTATAGGACAGATCACTTAGACAAAAAAATCAACAAAGAAATATCAGACTTAATTCACACTGTAGAACAAATGGGTCTAATAAATATTTACAGAACATATTATCCATCATCTGTATACACATTCTTCTCCTCAGCACAGGAATCATTCTCAAGGACAGACCATACGTTCGGCCATAAAAAGGTCTTTAATAAAAAAAATAGAAATTATATCAAGTATCTTCTCTGAGTACAACAGAATGTAACTAGAAATAAATAATGAGAAATTTTGAAAACTGTATAAGCACATGGATATTAAAAATATGGTTTTGAATGAGTGGTTAGCCAATGATAAAATTAAGAAGAAAATTGAGAAATTTGTTGAAACAAATGATAATGAAAATGCAACATACCAAAACCTCTGGGACACACTGAAACACTTCTAAGAAAAAAGTTTACAGCTACAATAGCCTATATCAAAAAAGTAGAAAACCTAATAAACAATCTAACAATTCATCTAAAGAACTAGAAAAGCAAGAGGAAACCCAACCCAAAATTAGAAGAAAGATTAGAGCAAAAAATAAGTAAAATTCACATGAAGAAAACAAAAGTGAACAAAATGAAGTTTTTTTTTGAAAATATAAACAAAATTGACAAACCTTTAGCCAAACTAAGAATAACAGAGAAAAGACCCAAACAGATAAAATCAGAGAGGAAAAACAAGACATTACAACTGATACCACAGGAATATAAAGGATCATAGAGACGACTGTGAGCAATTATATGCCAATAAATTGGAAAACACAGAAGAAATGAATAAATTCCTAGACACATATAACCTACCAAGATTCAACCATGATAAAATCCAAAACCTAAGCAGACCAGGAACAAGCAGGATTGAAGATGTAATAACACATTCCCCAGCAAAGGAAAGCCCTGAACCCACTGCCTTCACTGGTAAATTTTCTAAACATGTAAAGAAGAAATAATATGAGTCCCACTCAAACTACTTAAAAAATGGAGAGGAGAAAGCATTTCTAAGCCATTCTATGAGGCCAGTATTATTCTAATACCAAAACTAGACAAAGACATAACAAAAAAAGAAAACTACAGGCTGATGAAAGTTGATGCAAAAATCCTCAAGAAAATACCAGCAAACTGAATTCAGCATTACACTTAAAAGATAATTCATCATGATCAAGCAGGATTTATCCCTGACATGCAAGGATGGTTCAACATACACAAATCAATCAGTATAATATATAATATAATGAAGGACAAAAACCCACTGTTGGTGGGAATGTAAATTAGTTCAACTATTGTGGAAGACAGTATGGTTATTCCTCGAGGATCCAGAACCAGAAATATCATTTGACTCGGCAATCCCATTACTTAGTCAATACCCAAAAGAATATAAATCATTCTACTCTAGAGACACATGCACATGTATATTTATTGCAGCACTATTTACAATAGCACACACATGGAACCAACCCAAATGTCCATCAATGATAGATTAGATAAAGAAAATGTGGTACGTATACATGATGGAATACTATGCAGCCATAAAAAGGAGTGAAATTATGCCCTTTGCAGAAACATGGATGAAGCTGGAAACCATTATCCTCAGCAAACTAACACAGTAACAGAAAACCAAATACTGCATGTTCTGACTTATAAGTGGGAGTTGGACATTAAGATTACATGGACACAGGGAGGGTAACAACACACATCAGGTCTGGTTGGGAGGCTGGGGTTGAGGGGAGGGACCTCAGACGATGGGTCAATAGGTGCCGCAAGCCACCATGGTACACATATACTTATGTAAAAAACGTAGATATTCTACATGTGTATCCCAGGACTTAAAGTAAAATTTTTAAAAAATGATTATTTTAATTAACCATAAAAAGCATTTGATAAAACCCAATATCCCTCCACAATAAAAATTCTTAAAAAACTTTACATAGAAAGAACATACCTCAACACATATTGTCATATATGACAGACCAACAGTATCATACGAATGGGGAAAAACTGAAAGCCTTTCCTCTAAGATCTGAAACACAAAAAGGATGCCCACTTTTACCACTGTTACTCAATATAGTACTGGAAGTCCTATCTAGGGAAATCAGACAACAGAAAGAAATATAAAGGACATCCAAATTGAAAAGGGAGAAGTCAAATTATTCTTGTTTTCGATGAAATGACCTTATATTGGGAAAAACCTGAAGGCTCCACAAGAAAACTATTAGAACTGATAAACAAATTCAGTAAAATTGCAAGATACAAAATCAACATACAAAAATCAGTAGCATTACCATATGCCAGAAGCAAACAATCTGAGAAAGAAATAAAGAATATAATTCCATTTTCAATAGCTACAAATAAAATTAAATACGTAGGATTAACCAAACAGGTAAAAGAGCTCTGCATTGAAAACTATAAAACATTGATAAAAGAAGTGATGGAAAAGGACATTAACAAATGAAAAGATACTTTAGGTTCATGAATTGAAGGAATCAATATTGTTGAAATATCCATAGTACTTAACACAATTTGCAGAATCAGTGCAATCGCTATGAAGATACAAAAGACATTCTTCACAGAAATAGAAAAAAAAATCCTAAAATTTATATGGAACCACAAAAGACCCAGAATAGCCAAAGTTATCATAGACAAAGGGAAAATAACTGGAGGAATCACATTACCTGACTTCAAATTATACTACTACAAAGCTACAGTAGCCAAAACAGAATGGTGCTGGCTTGAAAGTAGGAAAATAGACCAAAGAAACAGAATAGAGAACCCAGAACTAGATCCCCACATCTACAGTGAGCTCATTGGATAAGTTGCCAAGTATACACATTGGGAAAAGAACCATGTCTTCAATAAACGGTGCTGGGAAAACTGGATATCCATATGTGGAAGGATGAAACTTGACCCCTATCTCTTGTCAGACACAAAAATCAAATCAAAATGGGTTAAAGGCTTAAATCTAAGTTATCAAACTATACAACTATTAATACTACAAGAAAACATTGAGGAAACTCTCCAGGACGTTGGACTAGGCAAAGATTTCTTGCATAATATTCCATAAGCATAGGAAACAAAAGCAAAAATGAATAAACAGGGTCACTTCAAATTAAAAAGCTTCTTTCCCTCCCTTCAAGTTTAAAAACTTCTGTACAGCAAAGAAAACAATCAAGAAAGTGAAGAGACAACCCACAGAATGGAAGAAAATATTGGCAAATTATCTGACAAGCGATTCACAAGCATAATATATAAGGGGCTCAAACAAGTCTATAGGAAAAAAAGACTAATATTACAATTTAAAATGAGTAAAAAATATGAAAAGACATTTCTCAAAGAAGACATAGAAATGGCAAACAGGTGTATGAACAAGTGCTCAACATCAATGATTATCAAAACTACAATGAGGCCAGGTGTGGTGGCTCATGCCTGTAATCCCAACACTTTGGGAGGCTAAGGGAGGTGGATTACTTGAGGCCGGGAAATTTGAGACTAGCCTAGCCAACATGGTGAAACCTCATCTCTACTAAAAATACAAAATATTAGCTAGGCATAGTGGCAGGTGTGTGTAATCCCAGCTACTTGGGAGGCTGAGGTAGGAGAATTGCTTGAAACCAAGAGGCAGAGGTCGCAGTGAGTGGAGATCACGTCACTGCACTCCAGCCTGGGTGAAAAAGTGAGATCCTACCTCAAAAAACAAACAAACAAAACAACAATGAGATATCATCTCACTTCAGTTAAAATGACTTTATCCAAAAAAGCAGGCAAAAACAAATGCAGGCAAGGATGTATAGGAGAGAGAATCCTCATATACTGTTAGTGGGAATGTAAATTAGTACAACCACTATGGAGAACAGTTTGGAGGTTCTTCAAAGAACTAAAACTATAGCTACCGTAAGATCCAGCAATTCCACTGATAGGTCTATTCACAAAAGAAAGGAAATTAGTATATTCAAGGCATATCTGCCCTCCCATGTTTATTGCAACACTATTCACGAAAGCCAACATTTGAAATCAACCTAAGGGTCCATCGACAGATGATGGATGAAGCAAATGTAGTGCATATACACAATGGAGTGCTATTTAGCCATGAAAAAGAATGAGATCCTGTCATTAGCAACAACATGGATGGAACTTAAGGTTATCATGTAAAGTGAAATAAACCAAGCACAGAAAAATAAACTTTGTGAATTCCTACTCATGTAGGAGCTAAAAATGAAAACAATTGAACTCAGGAAGATAGAGCTTAGAATAGTGGCTACCAGACACTGGGAAATGTAGTGATGGCAGGGGGGCAAGGGGGATGGTTAATGAACAGAAAACTATGGTTAGATAGAACGAATAAGATCTAGTATTTGATAGCATAACAGGATTATTGCAATCAACAATAATTTTTGTACATTTAAAAATAACTAAAAATGTATAATTGGATTGTTCGTGAAACAAAGGAATAATAAATATTTAAAATGACGGATATCCCATTTACCCTGTTGTGATTGTTATGCATTTTATACCTGTATTAAAATATTTCATGTACTTCATAACTATGTATATCTGCTATGTACCCACAAAAAATGAAAAGTAAAACAGAAATGGCAGTATTAAAGGAAGAAAATATTTACTTACTTATAACAACGCATTAATAAAAATTTTTAACCTGTTACTGAGAAATGTTAAGTTTTTTGTTTGTTTGTTTGTTTGTTTGTTTTTCCTGAGAAAGTCTCGCTCTGTCACCCAGCCTGGGTTGAGAGCGAAGCAATGATAGTTCACTGTAGTCTGAAACTCCATGGCGCAAGTGATCCCCCTTCCTTAGCTTTCTGAATAGCTGGGACAACAGATGTATGCCACCACACCAAGCTAATTTTTCTTTTTTAGTTTTGTGTAAAGAAGGAGGTCCTGGCTTCTCACCTAGCTGGCCTCAAACTCCTGGCCTCCAGTGATCCTCCCACCTCATCCTCTCAAAATGCTGGGATTACAGGCATGTCATATTTTCTTTTAAAGCCAAATGATTTAGAAAAAAATATGAGTGACCTAGCTTCTAAATCAATGGATTGTTATTCCCCAAATTGTTCATCAGTGTATTCTTAGTTTTGCTTAGCCTAATTTTCATCAGGAAACAATGAAAACAAATCAAATTAAGTCAACAGATTTCAGTCAGCGCTAAAGACGAGCAAGTATTTTCTCAAGGCTCAGATTCACTAGCACCAAGAAATGGCCATAGTTGAAATGAACACTGGTCATATATCATTATCAAAACTGTACCTAACGAATATCTTTCAAGACAGAGTCAGAAGGGTGTCCAGTTATGAGCACTGCATACTCAGTGAAAATTGGGATATGACTTTCAGATGAGAGACACAATTAGAGACTATATTCTTTATATTCATTTACAGAGGGGATTCTCTATGCAAAATTCAGTTGTTTATCATGCAAACATTTACTGAGGGACAGCATGTGCAAGGCAAGCTGTCAGACCCCAATAGCAATGCCAGCAAGTGGGGAAGATGGGAGGTATAGGAACACCCCTACTCTGTGGCCTGTGTTTATTCAGAAATGACTCATTGCCTTGGCGATGACATGGGCAGACTACATAGTTCTTATAAAATTATACGAAATTATTACTTGCCAGTCAGAGAGTGGATCATAATATGTTATTAGACATTTCTATTAATAAAAGCCTCAGTGTGCTGAAAACAAAGTTGGATGTCCCTGAGATGTTATCTGAGAATGTCTTCCATTAAGAAGTACTATAAATCAATAGTATTCCAAATGAGTCATCTCTAAGAAGAAGGCTTAGTATGCAATATACCAAAACAGGTGGGGTTACAAGGGTGTAGGAATTAGGAGGAAGGACAAAAAGCACACATTGATCATAAGACTATATTTTACAAAAGTTTTTGGAATGTGGGAAAGTCATTGGAGAATCAGAAATTATATTTCTTATCCAATCTGCCACCAACTGTAGTGTAAAATGTGATATTTTGCACGAGTGTTTTGTCATCAAAGTATAAAAATTTTGGAATTTCTTTCCAAGTAATGTATTTGGAACAAACCTCCCTAAGCAGCATTTTATATGCAAGCCTGACTGAATAGTGGGTAGGTGGAGGTTGGGAATAGGTAGGGAGGTGTCTGTTACTCAACAATATTTTTGACAATAAACTGTTTAGGCAGCATCAGAATGTCATACACTTTATTTTACTGATTTTAGGCTAGTTATTTGACCATTCTGAGTTTTGGTTTTCTCATTTAAAAATTGAAGTACTTGGGATAAGTTATCTTGAAGGTCTCTTTAGCCGTAACAGCCAGGAAAACAATAATTGTTTTAAGGCGAACAAAACGTAACTGGATCCTGTGCGTGTTCCCTAAAGTTCACTTTTTACATGGTCCTGATGGACAAACTGTCTTTTCTGCCACAGGATATTTATTAGCAATAATGACAATAACAATATTATCAACAGCTACCCAAAATCTACCAGAGTAGAGCTTGAACTCTCTACAATGCTGCCTTTTTACAACTATAACCTCATGGTGGTTTGACCAAACTAGTCTTTTATCAATATTTCTTTGAGTGATTCCTAATCTTCACATATGCCACATATCATAAAAAATTCTAGCAAGCTCAAAACTCTGTTCACTGGTCAATGTTGAAAGCTCAGCACTTTTAGCATGTACATTTTTACTTATTAGTGTTTATTTTTATCTTATTTTCATAACTGTTATGTATAGACAAAACATAAATTTACCATTTAACTACTCTAAAATGTACTATTCAGTGGCATTCAGTACATTTAGAATGTTGTACAACTATTACTACAATCTGGTTCTATAACCTCTTCATCATCACAAATAAAAACTACATCCAGTAAGCCATCACCGCCCCCATTCCCTCTTCTCCCATTCCCTCTTCCTTCTCCTGTCCTCGTTTAGTTCCTATGAACCACTAATCTGCTTTCTGTCTCCATGGATTTATGTATTATGGATCGTCCCTATAAAACGATTATATAATACGTAGCTTTTTGTATCTGACTTCCTCCAATTAGCATATTTTCCAAACTCATCCAGGCTATAGGAGGTGTCAATACTTCATTTTTTTATTCCTGAATCATTTTCCACTGTATGTATATATCACATATTATTTAACCATTCATCAGTTGGTGGACATTTGGATTGTTTCTGTTTTCGACTGTTGTGGAAAATGGTGCTATGAACACTCATGTACAAGTTATTGTTTGAATATCTGTTTTCAATTATTCTGAGTAAATACCTAGGAATGGAATTATTGAGTCATATGGTAAATCTATGCTCAACTTATTGAGATACCAACAAATGGTTATCAAGAGTGGTTGTACTATTTTACATTCAGCACATGAATTTTAAAAGACACCCCTGTGATAGGCAAAAATTATTACACTAATAAGATGGCTGAGGGCTTGAGATGTTAACAAGCCCTCAACCTTGAGAAGTACTCAAGGTTACCACCTAAAATTTGTTGATTCTCTCATTTAATGTTCATCAACCATAAGACCCATCAACCATAAGGCTGAGTCCACAAAAACATAGAAAGAAAAAGCGTCCCTGACATATGTGTGTTTTTTTTTTTGTTGTGATAAGAAAGCCTACAGCTTTATTTTGATATTGATTTCATTGCTCTCTTAAACTGAATTAAACATTCTGAATCAGATTTCCTATTTTCTCTTAGTATGAATTACTTCTTATTCACCAATTGTCTCAGTTTAACGTTGTCTAGATTGTAATGCATGTGTTCACCCATTCATTCATTTGCAACCCTTATTTAACAATCTTGCAGCATCATAGCTAAATATTCACTATTAACCTTTCATACAATTCCACACATTTTGCTCTAAAGAATGTATCTGATTTCAAAAATAAGAGAGTAGTTGTGCTCTGTTTGTTTCTTTATTGGAAAAGAGAACTTAATGATTTTAGAAGAAAGAAGATATCATTGAGACGAAAATGTAGACATCAAGATCAATGTTGTCATTCTGGGCCCTCGAGGCATCAAAGTCACAGTGTTGTATTAAAGATAAAAGTGTTCATAGGCCATAGTGCAATACTCCATGGAAGTTTTTCCTCATAGAATTCTAGAAGTTTCTGAGGATTATCTGTGAACACTTCTTTTGTGTACCTCCTTCCTCACCCCTTGCTCTGCTTTATATATTAACTTCCAACATCTTTGACGCATTAAGGAATGTCTTAGTTCAACTGCAGGTGTTACAGAGCTCAAGAAAATACATCTAATCTTGTTGAGAAGAATTTTAAAAACTGTCCTACTCCTTACATATACATAAAGCCAGTGTGGTTATAGGATGTTTGGGGAATATAATCGTACCTACACAACGATTTCTAGGACAGGCAGTATTCCCATGTGAAATAGTATGTAGATAATTTCTTAAAGCCAGATATTAAAGACAAATGGTTTCAGTAAACTGAGGTAGCGGAAGTTGTACTACCATTATTAACAAAAACGCATATTTAGTATTTCAACAGGCAACGGATTGTTTCAGCTGACTGTTTATCCAGCAACCTATTATAGTAGGCACTCAAAAAATTTGCCAGGCTTATATAGTAGGACTTGTAGGTACATTATCTCATTTTACATGGACATACACAAGTGACATCATCATGCAAATAAGCATCTAAATATATGTATGCATGCATTTATTTCATGGTGATATTCTACATAAAAGAAATCGTGTTAATAAAATGTCAACACATTTATAACATAAATGTTTCATTATTTTATGCACAAATAGATTAAAATGTAGACTTTCCATAGCTATGTATAAGTTGTATTAGGTTCTAAATTTTCATAAAGCAATGATTTAAAACTGTTTTAGGTGAAAGCAATAGCTTATTCAATAGTTTTAAGACAAAGCTTTGAAAAAGTGGAGGGATGTTATCTGAAGATGGAATAGCAGTAATTTTTGATGTTGTATCATGCTGATAACACTTGTCTGAAAATATCACCTGGTATTGTGAGACACTTGATGTAACTGCAAAAATAAAAAAAATAATAATAACGAAAGGCAACGATTAAAGAATAGTTACTGGACCCAGCTCAACAAAACAGATGTAGTAGTAGCTTGGCCTTCTATGTAGGTGGCATTCCCCTTAAACTCCACATGGGATCTTTTACCACCGCATCTAAATAACCAAGCGCATTGTTAAACCAATTTTAGAGGGAAATTAGTCCTATCCTATAAATGGATTACTCTGTTCACTGCAATCTGTGATGAAGTACTATCAAGCATTTTCTCTTTTATTCTGTTTGATTTATTGGACATTTTATGGGCTTGTTTACTACAGAGTATGAAAAGGTTACTTGCAAAGTTGGCTTTAGAAAAATCCAGGTGAGAACCAATAACGAAGTTATTTAATTACATTTGGCTGTAAACCTTACCCCACCAGGATCACATTATCAGGCAAATAGTACTAAAAATGAAATCTCTGCAGATGTCCCACATACCAATTGAGTTTACAGACTTCAGATATCCTAACAGGTGGTGGTAAAACATCTTTGAATGATACAGTAGTAAGTTTCAACATGGGAGAGAATGAAGGCATTGTTTCATATTGCTAAAGTGCTAAAATTTTCAACAGCCGTGCAACAATTAAATATTTGAATTTCTTCAACATGTACATTCTCAATATGCCTTTGTTTTTAATTTAACTATATAAATTGTCATTTGCTTTAGAAATAATTACACTCAATGGAACAGAAAAGATATAGGAAATGTTTTGAACAATTCCAGTGCCATCTATTGGCTGTTAAATTTGTTGTTTCAATGCTGAGCCAAGACATACCAGTTACTATTAGATAAAGAAGAAGACATTTCACACATTCCAGATAAAAACACATCCAGTTAGATGCTTGAAGAGTTAAAAATATCATAATGTGCCTCAAGATTCCTATATGTGATATTTTAAGTTAGTTCATATGCCTGATACATAATAAAAATGAACAGACAGATAAAAACATTTTAAGTATAAATTCTAGACTAACACAGTCCCTCAGAAGATATTTAATACCTACCATAGTATATTTTAATTATGTCACAAGCACAATAAAACTAATGACTCTTTTTCATATGATAAATAATTTTCTAAAAGCCTTACAGCTTTTACAAATGCAATGTTAATCTTATTTTGTCACTGTAATCATAAGGGAAGCTACTTCATGTCACAAAAGTAGTTCAATTAATAGCATTTTCTCCTCCTACAAGGATCAGACATAAGCAGGGAAAAGATTATAAAGTACATATTTAAATAATTTTTCTAAATCTTCTTTTTTACATGTGCATAATAATTGTTAAATTTGATAAACATTCAAATTAAAAGATATGTAATTAATTAATTTCAGGTAAAATTATTTTCTTACTCAATTTTGCAAGCACAGCTAATTGAATAAAGAATTAAGCCTAGGAAAAAAGAAGCAACGCTTATTGGGACATATTTGGGGCAGTCATAATTTACCAAAAAAAATTAATAATAATTTTCTCATGGTATAATTGGTTGTTAAAATTTACTCTTTTTTCTTCCTTAGCCCACTCCACTTTTGGTTTGTAGATCTGTAAATGGTTTTGACCATTACATGTTTATATAATACTTCACTGGAAAGTATACAGCTTTATTTACATTTCTGCCATATTAATTAATTGTAGACTAGTTACTACAGGCTTATAAATAATAAATGTTTATAAAGTTTTATGGTGAGCTGAAATACACATTTAAAACCACATATAAAAGATAAATTTGCTGTTCAATTTTCCAAAATGTGAGCTGTTAGTTTTCTCAGTTTTACTTTTTGTGTGTGTGTTTCTATGTTGATATTTCAGTTTAACAATAACAACAAAAAGACCCTCACAGCCTCCAGAGGATTTCAGGGGTGATGTAACTTCTGTAGATCTAAATCTATTCAGAAATAGAGCCCTATTTAAATGTTTCTTCTATTCAAATAGGTTGTTTTCTCATAGGGAAGAAAGATAAAACAGCACTTTCCATTGTCAATGCTGCTAATTTCCTCAGGAGGGTTACCTAGGCAATGAAACAAACAAAAAATGATGGGAAAAAGTGTGTTTGATTCTTGTCTATAATTTAGATATGCTGTGTCTGATTCTTATTCTGTGTTTTCCTCTAACAATATCTTTCATGTTAGCAGAGGTTTATTAAATATTCAGAAAACATGTGAATAAAACTGTGCTACATTGTGCTAAAAATAAATAAAATACTTAAACCCCCAAACACACAATATTTCCTAAGATGGGCAAGAGAAGCTGCCTTTTCTATCTGAAAACGGTGCTTTCTTTTTTTCTGTAATGACTTTATTACTCATGGCTTACATTGGCCCTCAGATGGTCATTCTTCAGAGAATTGGTTTACATGACATCCCCAAAGATGAACCTTAGAATTTCTAATGATTCAGCAGCTCCCAGGAACTTCCTTGCATTTGGACCATTAATAATTAATATAGTTTAGCATATAATAGGAGTTCTCATCAATGGATTGCTATTTAAGTACGCTATTTGGATACATATCTTACTAAGAAACTTAGTAAGATGTTAGGATCAATTTAGATAAGAGAGCTTAGATAGATTAAAGGGGAAAATTTAATTGAATTTTCTTTGCACAAATTAGAACATACATGTGCAAATGTATGTGGTATATCATCTTCACAGTTAACAACATAAATCTACTCAGTATTTTACAGCAACAGCTCTATATTTTCTAGCTAAATAGAAATACTTTTGAAGAACCAGCTCAGTATTTCCCATAGGGAATCATATAACGAACTTCTGTTCCCTATATTAGCCTAAAAGGATTAAGAATCTGAGCTCTGGCCTCAGATACTCGGGTTTGAATCAGCACTCTGACACTGATCTCCTGTGTCAACAACTTGGGTAAGCTATGTAAATCCTATAAGTCTCAGTTTCCTTAAGTGTAAAACAAAAGTACCTCTGAACACTGGAAAAATCACACAAGATGATACCATCAAAGTGCATGTTGTAAGTACTGGTCAATAAAATAGATACTTAACAAATTTTTATAATTATTGTCAAGTAATATTCAAACTTGCTATTTGACTAGAAAAAAGAACTGTGATTTATTTTAAAGAGATAAAAGAGTGGGTCACAAGTAAACTGTTGGATTTTAGTCTGCCCACAGCTCTTCATTCAGCTTTGTGACTCTCACCTGAGAAAGACAGAGATTCATCCCTGTTGTGGCACCTCATTGTAGCTTGATGAGTCACACAGTAATGACCATACCTGGCCTCAGACCTCTAACCAGTACAGCATGCAATCAGCATAAAGATACTTAATGAATGTGCAAGAACTGTATGCCATAGGAACCTGTGAAATCGGTACTTTTGCTCTAAGGGAAGTCCTAGAAGCACCACTGTGCCTCTTTTACCCATGGCACTGAAGGACATTCCTTCGAAACTGTGGAATCTTTCTGGAAGGCTCCTCTTGCCAGCACTCACACCCTAAGGTGAACTCTGTGATGGCCATTGTATTCCAGTTGACTTAAAATAGAGATCATGAATAATTTAGCTTTATTTTCAAAAAGCTTCCAGTAGCAAAAACGGAAAGGCAAGAACTGAGATAAAAAGAGAGAAGAATGAGTGAATGGAAATTCAGAGAGAAGAATTCAGAAATTCATAGTCTGAAAGTGAGAGTGAGAGATAATAACAAAATAGCCATAATCATAGGATAGCCAGGGAATAAGAGGAAAGAAAAGAAAAGAAGACGCTGGAGAAGACAGCACACTTACTTATCCTAACAGCACTCACTTTCAACTGCTATTCTTGCTTTTGTTCCAGATGTAGTTTTAGTGTGTTCTTTAACTGATATGTTTTCTTTGTGAAAAACTTTCTGAGATAGGTAGATATTATCATTACCATCTTTATACATGGGAAGGCCCAGGCACAGAAATGAGCACTGGAGGCTGGGTGCAATGGCTCAGGCCTATAATCCCAGTACTTTGGGAGGTCGAGTCGGGTGGATCAACTGAGGTCAGGAGTTTGACCAACCTGGCCAAAATGGTGAAACCCTGTCTCTACTAAAAATACAAAAGAGATTGGCTGGGCATGGTGGCTCATACCTGTAATCCCAGCTACTCAGGTGGCTGAGGCAGAAGAATCACTTAAACCCAGGAGGCGGAGGTTGCAGCGTGCCCAGATCGTGCCATTGCACTCTAGCCTGGGCAACAACAGTGAAAGTTGGTCTCAAAAACATAAAAAATAAAATAAAATAAGCAACTGGAGGAAACATACTGCTCTTTCCCTTCTTCTTACAGGTAATTGACTAATCACCCCATCACCCTATCCTCTTGAAGAAACCCCAACTTCTGTTTAAGTCCCTCTTTGACTATTAAGCTTAAATATCCAGTGCACCATAGAAAACCAGATTTTCCATTTCAGGTATCCAATAGTGTGATCAATCTCGCTATGGTTTCAATGAGGCCCCTCCGAAATTCAGGTGTTGTCAATGTGTCAGTGTTGAAAGGATGTGTGTTTGAGAAGTGATTAGGTCAGGAGGGCACCTGCCCTGTGAATGGGATTGGGGTCCTCATTAGAAGGCTTGAATGAGGAAGTTGGTCCCTTTTTAGCTTGCCCTTTCACCTTCTGCCTTGTGAGGACACAGCAAGAAGGCCCTCACCAGACATTAGGTGCAGGCACCTTAATCTTGGACTTCTCAGCCCCCCGAATTCTGAGAAATAAATTGCTGTTGTTTATAAATTGCCCAGTTTGAGATTTTGTTATAAGAGCACAAAATGGGCTAAGACACATTTATTAAAAAGAAACCACAGGATATTTAAAATGTTTTTGCTAATACTGAAATTAACTTCATTCTTTCTATTTCAATTCAGAAGAGTAAAATATAGTTTGCGTATGATGAAAATATTTATACAATGTTGTATTCCAAAGAGGTTTTTAAAAATTAACCCTTAGCTTATTTTAGGAGAAGCTCATCTTTCTGGTGGTTACTATATGTGGCTACATCAGGCATTATACTTATTATTAGTAATTACTGATAAACTAAATAAAATTTCAAAAAAAAAGCCAAAAAAAAAAAAAAAGAAAAAACAATTTGGGAACTGAAATGTTAAAATAATATTTTTCACTACTCTTATTTCAAATGTTTTCAGAATTTGTAATGAATTTTGCAATTATTTTCTGGTAAATTTTCACAAAACCACCATAAAGAAAGCAGGTGTTACAGATTGTATGATTAAAATTATGTAACAGTTGAATATTTTAAACTATATATTATACACAATAGTTTTAAATTGGTTATTATTAAAAGATAGGAAATTAAAGTTCACATGCTAAGCTCTCAACTAAGATATTATATTGTCAAACTGAGACTATATTGTTATGATTAGTATGTAGATTTTAGAATAAACAGACATGATGTGAAAATTACATAAACTGGAATCTACAATTTTAGAACAGTAAAAATTTCCTTGATTTTAGTTTAGCTCTGTGATGATGAAGCAAGCCTACAAAATCTTCCTGAAGGAGTACATTATATATATTTGACCTGGTAAAATTAGGACTAATTAATAACAGAAAAAAAAGCGGGGGTGGAAAGAAGATAAAGAAAAGACAGGAAAAACAAGAAGTAAAGAAAAACTAAAGGAAGGAGAGCAGGATGAAAAATGAGTTCAGAGTTCAAAAAGGAGGAAAGAAAATAATTGCTTATAGGCTATAAAACACTTTTCACATATGTTGCCTTATAAAAATTCTAAGAGATGGATATTATTTTTTTTGTTTTACAGATAAGGAAACTAATGCCCAATTTTAAGCCACGTAAGTAAGGTTATATGAATGTAATTGGAACAATATGAATCATCATTTTCAATATCTGAGATATTGTTTGTGTGTGTGCATGTGTGTGTGTGAAATCACTGTAGTGTCAATGAATGATCATTTGCCATATGATAAGCAAACTGAAATAAAAATAATCCCTATTCTCAACAGCTCATGCTTTATAAGCATTTTGTAACATTCAGAAAGTTTAAGTAGAAATCTTTAATCTTGGGCTGTATTCCAATGATTTATGATAATGTCCTTAGCAAAAAGACGCATCAGTATTGTGATTAATCTCATCTGGTGACGGCACCATTGCATAACTAAATCATTATGCTAGAAAGAAACAAAATCAGTAACTCCATTTAGCACATTTGGTGATGATGCTTGCTCAAGTATTGCAAAATTCATATTAAATTACCTCCATATGGCATTAAACACTGTTCATTGCCTGCTGAAGACCTGGGTCTAAAAAGATGAGTGATTTTCCTGTCATATTGCATACACATGTTTGGACTTGTGCTGTTTGAAATAAAACTGGCATTTAAGGGTAAAATCACTCTCATCAGTGCTGTTCTTGAAACTATTATTTCTCTACAATTTTTAGGAAGCAGTAATTTTCCTATTTGGAAAACATATTTTTAGTAAACACAGTCTTATAATATTGCCCATAACTCCTCACCCTGGTCCATAGATGGGATGGTGTTGCCAAGTTTGAGTGTTCTATTTTCATTCTCAATCTATTATTTATCAGTAAACTTGGTTTTATAGGATACTTTCATTTACTATGATTTAAAAGTCAAATTGGAGTTTGATGAAGAATTTAATTATTTTATTTCAGGAGGTCCAAAGAGCTATCTTGTTTCAAATAAAAATGTAACTTTATTGTTTCTGTGTTCATCTGTTTTCTGCCCCATTCCTTTCTTCCTATAGCACAATTGGCACGTCTGCTATTCATGTAATGTGATTTATAGCAGTTGGATTTATACCTTACTCTTTGGAACCTAAGCTCACTGAGAGCAGGGGACTTGTCTTATTCATCTTTCGTATCTCAGAAACTGGTTACTATGAAGTCAGTAACTGTCAATTGAATAACAATATGAACAGTGGTTAATGGCTAAAACATGAATGTGACTGCGTGCAGTGGCTCAAGCCTGTAATCCCAGCACTTTGGGAGGCTGAGGAGAGTGGATCACCTGAGGTCAGGAGTTCAAGACCAGCCTGGCCAACATGGTGAAACCCTGTCTCTACTAAAAATATAAAAACTTAGCTGGGCGTGGGCAGATGCCTATAATCCCAGCTACTTGGGAGGCTGAGGCAAGAAAATCACTTGAACCCAGGAGCAGAGGTTGCAGTGAGTTCAGATGGTACCATCACACTCTAGCTTGAGCAACAAGAGCAAAACTCCGTCTCTAAATAAATAAATAAAACACAAATGCTTGTTTTGCTAAGCATTTTACTTATATTAGCTCAATTAATACTTGCAACAACCCACGAAGTTGCTTCTAACATTACTCTCACTTTGGAAATGAGAAAACTGAAACTGAAAAGGGTTAAGCCACACAGTCTGCTACACAATTAGTAAGTGGTGGAGCCAGTATTTAATCCCAAGCAGCCTAACTCTAGAATCAATGCCCTTAAGCACTGCCCCATAGCCCTGTCTTCCTTGAAAGAACTTTGGTATCAAGGAGTGAATAGCTTTTAATTATCAGGATTTTCTCTATGATTTTTATCAATTACATCTCATATAAAATTACATTGCCATTTGAAGTGTTTTATTTATCAAGACTTGTGTGCTTACTTTTAATTAAATAAGACTCCTCATTATCCATACCCAGAGACAGAGTTTTCTATTAAGTGAAATAAGCCAGGCACAGAAAGACAAATATCACATGATCTTACATACCACATGTGGAATCTAAAAATAGCTGAACTCATAGAATCAGAGATTAAAATGGTTGTTACCAGGAGCTGTGGGGGACTTGGGGTGGTGGTATTGGAGAGATGTTGGTCAAATGATACAAAATTTCAGCTGGACAGAAGGAATAAGTTCAAGAAATCTACTGTATATCACGGTGATTATAGTTAACAACAATGCATTGTGTGCTTAAAAATTTCTAAGATAGTAGATTTTAAAGTGTTCTCACCACTAATAAATGATAAGTATGTGAGGTAATGCATAGGCTAACTGCCTTAGCCTTTTCATAAGGTATGCACATTTCATAACATTGTATACCACAAATATACAGAATTTTTAAAAATAATGCAAAAAGAATTGACTTTTAAAACATTTTCCTAGACTTTACGTTTTATGTACATAGGAACTGGGCCTTTCTAGAATATAAGTGCTCAGAAAAATTGTGCTTCATTAGTATTTCTATTGATATTAGACTGTTTTTCTCTGAAAACAAGGCAAAGTGACTGTTTTGGAAGACACATTGGGATCATTAATGATTTGCAACAAAAAAGAATCAAATTGGACTAGTGCATAATCACCAAAAGAGATTGATCAAGAGCTCTTTGTTTCTTACCCTTTCCATCTGAACCAAATTTTAGATGGTCATGTAATTACATTGCATAAGAAATACCTAAGCTGGATCATAATCAGAGGCTGCAGTATTAGAAGTAGGAAATATAATAATTATCTGCCTTGTAGAGGTTAAATTTGGTCTTATGAGGTGAAAGATTATCATGCAAATTCTTATTTAGCCCTAGGTTTTGATGATTATCTTATTAATTAACCCAGCTCTTCAATATAAGTGTAAATATCTGATTAACATGTACTAGCCCTAAGTTACTGAGAAAAGTGAGAAGAATTTTGAAAATGGCACTGTTCTTCCGTTGATCCTGAGGTCCTCTCTTATACCAACAGCTAGTTGTAAAGCATTCACTATCCAAGAGAGAACTGTCATAACAGAATCAGGGGAAAAACAGGCATTAAATTCTTACTGAGATATAAAACACAAGGTTTTGTAAGACTGCATGATCTAGTTCTTATTGTGTTTTGTTTGTTTTCCAACTTCAGACTATTTTTTAAAATAAAAAAGCAACTCTTGGTTGCAAAAAAAAATAAATAAAAGAGGAAGATAACTACATATGGAATTAGACACTGCCAGCGGTCTATGAGCTGCAGAGGCCCAGCTCCCTATCGTGGTTCACATGCATTACGTCTGAACCAATTGTTGGTTTAGCATCTCAGGATGAGTAAGAGTTTAGCAGATGGGAAGAGGGCAGTGTGTCTTACTAAAAGGAAAACAGCGTATCTATAGGCAATGAGATCTTCATATTCACCTTTTCCCTACCACCACCATTAGATGCCAGTATCTTCATGAATTGCTTTATGATAACCAATCAAGACCTGCCTACACAGCCCATATATAGTGGACAAAAGTAATTTTTGCAACAATATTAATATAGTTTTCTTACTATTCTTCCGTTTTCAGAGTGTTCCTAAGATTGCATATCAATTAGTAAAAACATAGTTTGATCAGGTTAATGGAGGAAAAACCTGGTTCAAAACAGTCTTGTTTATTCCACTGCCATCAAGTTAAACCAATTTGATTAGTTTTACATCTGGAAGGCAGAATTTTATTAGTTCAATTGGAAAAAGTTGGATACTTGAAAAAAGTTTTCCAACTTACAAAAAAAAAAAAAAAACACTCTTAAAAACCCTTGCCGGCCGGGCGCGGTGGCTCAAGCCTGTAATCCCAGCACTTTGGGAGGCCGAGGCGGGTGGATCACGAGGTCAAGAGATCGAGACCATCCTGGTCAACATGGTGAAACCCCGTCTCTACTAAAAATACAAAAAATTAGCTGGGCATGGTGGTGCGTGCCTGTAATCCCAGCTACTCAGGAGGCTGAGGCAGGAGAATTACCTGAACCCAGGAGGCGGAGGTTGCGGTGAGCCGAGATCGCGCCATTGCACTCCAGCCTGGGTAACAAGAGCGAAACTCCGTCTCAAAAAAAAAAAAAAAAAAACCCTTGCCATATAGATGCAAAAAGATTGAAGAAGAACATCACAATTAAGAGAGATAAAAATGAACTTCCAAGGAACGTTGGGGAAGAGTTAAAGTCAATTTTGGAATAATTTTTAAAAGTTTAGCATAAAATATTTTCGAGCAAAGTTATATAGAATTATTAAAAAAAAATAGGCTAAGGGTGAATTTACACAATGTAGAAGTGTCATTTTGTATTACAAAAGTGATTTCTTTTTTTTTACCTGAAGTTGTTTTCTAAATATCCAAATACTCTCTCCTACAAGGTGGCCTTTTACACAGGATCCATTATTTTCTTCTTGAAGTGGCAGGCGTTCTTTTTGATGAGTATATATTTTGAGCCCATTTTGAGGACATTTTATTTGATAGACTATCCACTTTCTTCTAAGGAGAACTAAGAAAAATGGGGACTAGACCTAGTTTTAAAAACACTAGGACACTCTTGTTTCAAATGACAGTCAAGTAATGGAAAATGATACAGTGAAAACTGTTAGTGATAGTTTCATCTTCATTGAGTATCACTGTTTCTATCTCCAATCTGTTTGAATGTCACATTTACATAGCTGGAAAAATAGGCAAGAATAGCATCATGAGGAAGATTACAGGCCTGTAGCTTTTCCTTCCACATGCTGTAGGATCTTGGACATATTCCTAATTTTTCGAAATATCAGTAACCTCGTATGTAAAATGGGAATAATAGAAGTTCAAACTTCATAAAGTTGTTCTGAAGATTACATGAAATAATGCCTTTGGGTCACTTAACATAGTTTGTGGCACATTTTAATCACTTCAAAGATATTAGGCATTATTACAGCAATAGTTCAGTTTTGTCATTTTAATCCCACTTCATTCCTGAAAGCATTTGAAGTGCTTTACTTTATGAATAACTTATTTTTCAAATTTTAAGAAATTTGGAAAATATTTGACTTTCAAAACTATTGTTTTTACTTTTCAAATTCAATTGCTGTAGAGAAATTTGCATTATTTTATAAGTTTTTCTCTTGTAGATAAAGTTGTAAAATGTAAATATTGATCTTAGACATGCTAATAACATTTGCCAGATGAATAGGACACCATGATGACAAGAAAGAAGAAAGCCTGTAACAAAATGAATTGGAAACAAGTATGATATGATCCAATTTTTTTTAAGTGTGCATTTTCCATCCAGGGTATGAGACATAAAATATTTTGAAGACAAGAAGAGAGAAAAGTTCATGTAAGAAGGAAGGAGTTGAATGATGGAGAGCAAAGGAAATGTTTAGTTATTAATTTCAGAATGGAGAAGAGGTCAAGACAGTAGTCACAGAAAGTTCAAGAAATTAGAGGTTGACTTTGAAGAATAAAATTTTTGACCTAAAAATATTAGGGTATGGAACACCATTTCTAAAAACCTAACAACAAAGAACTTTTAAATTGTCATGATACTAACAAGATTTCTGAAAGAAAGAAAGGTCTAGGAGATGTTAAAATTTAAATAGAGATGAAACTTAAAGATAAAACAGTAAACACCTGCAAGTTACCAAAATCAGTAACTCTCTAATTGGTTCATTCATGCAGAGATGAATGTACTTATTTTATTTATTGATACCTTATGAATGAAATGAAAGTTTTAGAGTTGAGAGAAAACACTAATTTATTTCAACATTGAATACCTGAATACTGTTTTAAGAGAGGCATGTTAAATAAAGACAAGCTGAACTTAGAAATGTATAAAAGTTAGGACTTAAAAATGTTCCAGTTCTACATATATTTACAAAATGTCCTTGTCTTTTCTGATAGGTGCCAGTCATCCATCTGAAAACCAGATTCTTATGGAGAATGGATAACCTCTGTAGTTCCAACCTATACTTAGCTAACCCTTCTCTATGAGAGTCTCAAGAGATGTTAAGGATGTCTCCATCAAGCTTCTTCTGCTTTTTTGTATTCCAGAATTGTAAACATCAGGCAAAGTAGTGGTAAGAGAAGACAAGCTTGCATACATTCTCTTTTTCACAAGTCACTTACTGATCATTCATGAAAAATACTGTACTGATTATCTTTCAAATGCATGACACTTAATTAGACACAAAGATAGAAAATGAACTAACAAAGTTCTAATACCTGTGGAGTTGGAAGGAAATTCTAGTCTAATTCAACCTTGTTCTAAAAGAGATATGTTAAATAAAGACAAGCTATCACGAAAGTTTTTTGGGACAAAAATAAATCCAAAAATTTTAGTAACAGTAATAGGTTATATAATTGTGATATAACAAAGTTTTATGATAAGAAGAAAGGAGAAAAGACAGAGTAATCCTCAAAGACTTAGAGAAGATTTTTCACAAGAGATAATATTTAAGTTAAATTTAGAATGCTAAATAATGAATTCAGGCATGAACTGATTGAAGGAAACGAGAAAAGCCTTTTATTAAGAAGAAATGCGAGTGGAGGGTGGGTGGGGAAGAGGATCAGGAAAATTAAAGAAAAAAAAAACAAACAGAAAATAAGCTAATTACAAAGACACACCAGCATTGAACTTGGTTGTTGTCAATTACAGTCTCATAGAGATCCACCCAGCTAGAAAATCTTCACCAGAGAGCTGGAGATATTGTTACCAGTGGAGGGTCTTGACTAGGAGTTGTCTAGGTTCTTGGTGTTTTGAACTAAGAATTGGACAAAATATACAAAGCAACAAAAGAATGAAGCAACGAAAGCACAGATTTATTGAAAACAAAGTACAATCCACAGAGCCGGAGGAGGCTCGAGCAAACAGCTCAAGAGCGCTGGTTACAGAATTTTCTGAGGTTTAAACATCCTCTAGAGGTTTCCCATTGGTTACTTAGTTACACCTATGCAAATCAAGGCTAGGACTGTGACCAGTCTGATTAGTTGCAGGAGGGTACCAATCAGAGATACTTTCCATTTTCTTCTGCAATGCAGTGCAAAGAGAATAAGTAGGATTTAATCCCTTTTTACTTTGGTGTGGAGAGGTGGGGTTCTCCTTTTGAATCTGTTCTAGGAAGTCAGCATGAATCAGCCTTAGGTTCCCCACCTCCAGACACTATTCTCCTGCCTCAATATGTCTGAAATACAGGAGGAATTAAACATTAAAATTTAGGAAAATTACAGGCTACGGTATAATGATCAGGAGTTTAGTAAGTACAGAAGGTCAAACCAAGTAGACACTAGTTTTTAAGGATTGTAAAGAAGCAGAAACCTGACCAAGAGAAAAATAAAAGAAACACTTGAAGAGTCAAAAGAATAATGTGGTCTTTCTGTAGGCAAGGAAGAAGAGAATTTCAAGAAGGATGTGACAGCCAAAAGGCAAAATCTGCAGAAAAATCTTAAGAGTAAAACAAGAATATATCTATTCTGTTTTGAAAATCACAACAAAAAATTATGTAAATAGATAATGGAATTCCAAACCATATCATAATATGGTTTAGACCATATTATAAAACATAATCATTATATTTGGTTAAGAAAAAAATTTGAGAAGTGACGATGGTAGCAGGTACAGGGCAATACTTGTAAGAAGTGGCAAAGAGTCTCTCCTTAGCCAAACTCAAACATGGCTTCTAGCAGATTAAGGTTGTTTCCCAGGGATTACCCCTGCTCCTTTAAAATGCCTGCTGGGAAAGCTCAAGACTACCAAAAGAATTTATTGTGTGTTACTAGCATGCACCTGAAGATAAGGCCCCTGCCTCCTAGTGTCTGTGAGGAAAGGCAAGAGTCCAACTTTGACAAGCGATAAATGGTAGTGGAGGTTCTAACCAGTACAGTAAGAAAAATGAAAAGCAACAAATTTATAAAAACTGAAAGTGAAGAAGACTGTTATCCCATAAGAAGACTCGATTATATTTGAAAATATATACTTTTCTTGAAAAAGCCAAAAACTTAATGTTAAAATCAAATGTATTTTAGTCACTAGACATAAAGAATTTGAAAGCTAAACTTTAAAACCAATGTTGTTTATAATACAACAAAACATCAAATGTCTAGAAATATTTTAAACTAAAGAAGTACATGACCTCCACCAGAAACATATATATTATTGCTGGGAGAAACCAAAAAAGATCTAAAGAAATGGGAAAAGATTCAATATTCATATATTAGTACATTCGATGGTTTAAACATGCTAGCTGTCCCCAGTTTGATATATATTCAGTGTAATATGTGTGTGAACTGAAATGCCGAATCTGAAATTTATATGGAAACCAAAAGTTCTAGAATACTCAAGATAATCTTGAAGAGCAGCAACACAGATGATTAACATTATCATATATCAAAAATTATTATAAAGCTAAAGTAGTTAAGGTAGAGTAGGATTAATTCAAAGATAAACAATTATACCAACAGAACAAGAATAGAGCTTCCAGAACCAGACTAAGTATACATGCTCACCTGATATATAACTAGGGAACCAATGGAGCTCAGTGGCATAAGGTCCATTTTGCTAACAAATGTTTTTTTACTATCTATTAATTGGATCAATTGTATAACCATATTCAGAACTGAATTATAACCCCCTACTTCATAACACAAAAAGTAGTTGAAAAGATGTTATAAATTTAAATGTGAAAAGTAGAATTATACTAGCAGTTATGTTAACGGAAGTGTTAACATAGGAGAATAATTTCTAGGAGTTAACATAGAAGAATATTTTTATGATGCTGGGGTAGATAAAGATTTCTTTAAAAAGGATACAAAAGCACTATTCATAAAGTAAAGGTTTGATAAGTTGGATTTATTTAAAATAAGTACTTGCTGTTTCTAAAAAGACAAAATGAAGAGCGTGAAAATGTAAGCTACAGACTGAGAGATACACAGTGTATGTATCTGACACAAACTTAATTCCAAAAGCTACTAAAATGTATTAGAAGAAAAAAGATTGACAATCTAGATTTTTAAAAAACGATCAAAAGATTTGAATAGTCACTTAACAAAAGAGGATCTAGACAGCCAAAAGTATATAAAAGGTTACTAAGCAACATTAAACAATATCAGGGAAATGCAAAGTAAAAACACAATGAGTTATCATTATTTACACCTCAGTGGCTAAAATGAAGCGATAACACCAAAGGATGCCAAGCAGGCAAAGTGATTACAACTCATATAGCACTAGTAGGAATAAAAAAAATCACAAATACTTTTAAAAACTATTTAGTAAGTATCCACCAATGATAGACCTATGTATATCTTATAGTCCTTTGATTATGATCTGAGTAGATGTGTGAAATAAATGAGTTTTATTTCACAAATGAAATTGTATTATAATGTTCATGACAACATTACTTCTACAGGACTTTGTTTCATGCTGGAAACAAACCTGTGCCCATCAACAGTAGGATGGATAAATAAATTATGATCTATTCATACAGTGTAGTTATGCAGAGCATTGACAAGAATGGACACTACAGCATAGTTGATTGTCACAGGTATAATGCTGAGCAATGATTCCATTTGTCGGAAATTATAAAGCAAGTAAAAGCAATCTATGGTAATAGAGGTCAGGACAGTAGTAGTAGTAGTAATTGGTAGTAGTAGTGGTAGACACATATAGTGTGTGTATAAGTGTGAATAATGTGTTAATTACATGAGTATATATATATATGTAAAAAAAGTATAAAGTTGTACACTTAAGATCAAATTGTATGCTTTACTATATGTCATTATATTTCAATAGAAGGGAAAATGAAAAAAAAAAAGGAGAAAACGGAGATAAAAAATAATTAGAATAAGGCCCTGGAGGTGGCTAAAAGCAATGGGATTAAAAGCACAAGTGGAGAATTTGTATTGAGAAGAGGAATGCCACCACTTTCTCTGAGATTTGAGGGAAGGAGGTAAGCACAAATGTGAATAGTAAGATTCAGGGGAGTTTGTGTTAAATGAAAAAGGAAGGAAAATGTAAAAAAGGCAAATTCTTCATCAGTGAACAGACATAGCCCAGAGGGTTACTGGTGTGGCACTGGCTCCCCCTTCTTTAGATCAGTACTGATTACCAACTAAACACAAAGTCAGGTTATGCCACAGCACCTCAGCAGGTGCTTTACATTTCCTTCAGTTTCAGTTTCTAGCAGCTGTGCCTCCATTTCCATCTTCAGCTCTGTAAGACTCAAGAACAGCCTCGAAAAATATGCCTTCATAGAATATCACAGAACAATAAACACCCCACATCAGACCACCCTATCACAATGCCACTTTGGCAGCCAATGTTAACATGTGACCTGTTCCGATCATTTCTCTTGATATCATCAAGATACGATGCTTTCTATTAAAATATTCGAATGACAAAATTTCTAAGAGGATTTTCTTGGAACTTGTAAAACATTTTATATACTTGATTCAATTACATAATTACCACCTTTCTACAGGTTGTAGGGTCATCTTTAAAATGTTCCAGTTTTCAAACAGTAAAGATGTCTGTTTTCTGGCGTTGATAATTATATGTCCTTTGACTTCTTTCATCGGTAAAGCAAAGGTTCAGACCTTCTATTACATTTGCTCCTCCAGTTGATCTTCCAAATGTATCTGGAACTACTAAGGAAGCTATTTGTGACAGCTCCTAGTGTAAGCAATGGGAATTATGACCGTAATAAATCATTATCCAGAGGCCCAGAGACAATTGGGTGGTACTCAAGCCCTTTAAAAGACTCGATCAGATTGAAGCAACAGTGACTCTCTGCTCTATCAGCTGCCAGGAAGTAAGTCTGCAGAAAAAATTTTTATAAAAGAACAACTGGATTTTACTAATTTGTATAGAATATGAAACCCAACCTTTGACATTTCGGGAAAACAGGGCTCAATACTAAAACTACCTCAATATTCTTTCTGCTGAAAACGCCACAAGGAAGAGGTAGGGAAAAGGAGTAGGGTTAAAGATTACAAGGTTGTGCTCAAAGGGAATGACTGTAAGTGAAATAAAATATCCAGGAATGGTGGTGTTACAAAGCTAGCAACAGCATAAGACAACAAAGAAATCTGTTCAAGGATGCCTTGAGCTTTTATCCTTACAATAACTCCTTATGTCTCTGTAGCTTTCTACAGATTACAAAACACTTCAAACACATTACAACAACAACAACACTTTCTCCCCAATAATCACAAATCTCACCCAAATCAGGAAAACCAAGAGGAGATTAAAAGGAGAACACATCTGTGGTTACATAGATTTTATTTCTAGAAAGGCATTTTGAAATTTCTGTCAGTCTCATTTTGTTGTTGAAAAGTAAGGGAAGTTTCTCCAAGTTCCTTGAAATGGCATGAGTTCTTGTTTATAAATAATCTTTTTTTTTTTTTTCACTATCTGTATTTTTAAGCATGTAATTTAGGGTTTCTCAACTTTGGCACTATTGACATTTGGGGTGAGATGTCTTTGTTGTGGAAGGTGTCCTGCGAATTGTAGGATGTTTATCAGCATCTCTGTTTTCTGCTCAGTAGTTGATAGTAGCTACCACCATCTCCAGCAGTAAAAACCAAAAATCTCCGCTAATGTTGTCAAAGGTTCCTGAGAAGGCAAAATAGCTCTCACTTGCGAACCACTGTCCTGGATGGATTGGGAGTGAGGGGAGTTAACCCATTTATGGAAAAAGAATGTAACAGCTGTTTTGATTCAAATGAATTCCTGCATGGTAAAAAAAAAAAAAAAACATATATGTATAAAAATTTTTAAAAATTATTATTTAACATGTCTAATTACTATCTAATAAACAGAATACTGTTGATTGTTTGGACATCAAGTAAGTCTCAATACTTATTGCACCACCAGGCCAAATGAGTCTGTTTGGTACATTCTGGAAGAATTATTGTAACCGTTTTTCTCTGGCATACGTCTAGACTTTGGAGTTCATCATGACACAAGTTCTTTCCAAAGGTCAGATTTGAGTTTCTCATTCTTTCTGCCCTCTCTTTCCTGTAGCTAAGAACAAAGAGTTCATGATAACACATTTGACTGTTGTCATACAGAACTCATGCTGAATCTTTGATTGACGTTTTTTCTTCCTTTTCATGGAAACAGAACCTGTATTGACTCAATTCTTTCTGAAGTAATCACAAAAGACATGTTCTTTTATCTCCAATGATAACTTAAAAAATTAAGATATCTCAATTCAAAATAGAAACTCATCAAAGACGATTGAGAATAAACATTTTCAGAATTTAAATATTTAATAAAAATATTAAAATAATGAGAATTACTTATACATAAATGTTAATTAACCTAATCTGAAATATGGGAAGCTTTTATTCTATCATTGAATAGTATCCAAACTTGGAAGAAAAACAAAATGTCAACTTGACCCTAATAGAAACTTGGCCATGAAACTGGGATCAGCTGGATAAGGTTCCAGTGTCTGGACATAAGAAGATATTTTATGTTGGGAGAAACTGAAATTCAGTCACAAATGAATCCGAGAATGAGGTAGGAAAGTGAAAATGTTTTGGGATGTTCCTACTTGATAGAAGCATAAGTACATGTGACCAAAAACACATTCAAAGTAATTTCTTGTGTGAAAGAGTAGAGTTTATTTTATAACTTGGAACCAGGTATCTTACTCATTTTGTATTGGATTTACAGGCCTATTGCCCTGGTTTGGGGGTACATTTAAGGAAAACTTACCCTAGGATGTGTCCATCCTCTAGGTGTCTGTACAATTACATTCTCTAAATGCAAAATTCTTGTTGTTTTGCAGCAGTTTTAAGTTGATTAGTGCCCTAAACTTTGCAAACATTCATTTACTGCTGTTGTGTGCCAAGTTTGGGGCTTTCTGGAAGTATGACATGAAGAGCCAGAGAGAAGCAGCTGCCCCAACTTCTAGTTTGGAAGATTGTAAATCCAAAGCAGAAAATAATTTAGCTTTAAACATCAGGGCTTTCTTTTAGAAAACAAAAGCAAAGAAATATTAATTTGCTTCTCAACTTGTGGGAGTCAGACTGGGCTAATTGGTTATTTTGTTTTGTTTATTTACAAGATGCTTATGACAACTACCATATATCAGCCACTATTCTCAGCATATTACAAATATTAACTTATTTCTTCCTTAAAACAATCCTTTGAGGTTCATATTATTATAATCCCTATTTTACAGAGGAGGACACCAGAGAAACAAAGTTACTTGCCCAGGAACCTTAGCTCACAAAATGTGAAGCCAGATTTCAAAAACAGACATTCTGGCTTGATAGGCTATGCCATTACATACTCTACTGTGCTGCCTGAACCAGAAATAAAAATGTAATTGCAGCAGCTTGAACTTAGTACCAGGAGCCAGAGGATGAGGAAGTCCCAAGAACTTAGACAGAGAGATCAAAACCTGGGAAATCAATTTTATTGCAAGAGCCAGGAGTCTGTGACCAGAACATAAAAGTAGAGGAGAGGGTCAGGAATCAGGAAGGACTGGAAAATGAAATTGTAGTAAGGTAAGGGAGCCCCAGGGAATGGCCAAGGAAGGATTTGCAATGTCTACATATTGGGGAAGCCCTGTGACATGGGTGCACTGGGCTAAATTAAAGTAATAAAGTAGGATCTGTGGAAAATGCTCTGAAAATTTATCTTTTTCTTCCCTCAGCTTTCTAGGGTGCAGGGAGGCTATAAGACAAGAATGAAAACAGATGGAATGTCCCAATCTGACATGTTTCCTCTAACATTTCAAAGATTACTGTTTATTATTTATATGCTCTTCTTACTGGTAATGGCTTCCTTTTCTTCTAGGACTGCTCATTTGATTAAGGTAGCTCTTGGCTCTGGGATATTAACATGCTTAGAATAGACAGTGAAGAACAAATCAAGATCCATATAATATATCATCCTTGTCACAATGTAGGGGAAAATTGATCTAAAACAGCCTTGGTCTTGTAAAATGTTTAAGTCAACAAAAATACCATTACTGAGTAAGTTTTATTTGTTACATAAACCAACTGGGAGGTGAGTGTTTAGGGTTTTTTATACTATTTTGTCTATTTTTATATGACATTAAAAAATAAATTAAAAATTTAAAGAGTATGTGACTTTCAGTAACAATGATGATTTGAATACAATCTTTAATTGATGCCTCTTCTCCAGATTCTCACTGAACTGAGGAAAGATATAGAAAAATACAGGAAAGTCTATTTAGTCTTTAAACCAGTAAAATGAAAAGTATATGCAAGAGAGTCCTGCAGTCTGTGAAGTAGACCCTGACAACGCCTTTGTCAGAAGTTCAGGGATGTATGATGAAAATGTCCCACACTGTAGGTGATTATATATTTGAAGAATAATTTCAAGTTTATCAATATGACTAAGAAAAATATAGACAAAAGTTCAAGAACGTTTAAAAATGTTTACAGATATTATTTGTTTACTTCTTGCTTGCCATCCTCATGGGGTAGTAGTCTTGCTATGAAGGGGACCATTTTATGTACAGAGAAAGTGGCACGGCTGGCTGCTTTAGCAAAAAGCAGGACCTTTTGTCATTTGTCAGGACCTTCTTAAGCAAAGAGGTCTTGCTCCTTACTGAGAAAGCCTTAAGTTGGAGCACTTCTTCCATAGTCTATCTCATAGGATACCATGGTGTTCAAACTGGCAAGGTAAAACCACAATAAATAAAATTCCTCTTCTTTTAACTCCACCTGAAAGATTCTACCGATACACACAGACCTTTTGGAGAACCCGTCTCAATTCACAAACACTGAATGAGCACAGATCTGCCACTGTAAAGATGTTCAAATAGAAGAAAATCACCGGGATGAGAAATGCTTCAGTAATTCAAAATAAGAGCATCAATTTGAAGAATGAAAAACAACCATTCTTCTTTGAAATGATGTTTCTGCAAGATAAAAAGTAAGATGCTAGAAAATTTTTATTTTCAACAAGACACAGAGTACATTGTTGCTATGAAACCAAAGGAAGACAGGGACAAAAAGGGAAATTATGACATCAGTAAAAGATTGCACTGAAAGAGAAAACATGATTGCAAAATTTGCAATCATGCAATGTTATGAAGACGACTTAAGCAAGGCAAGTGCAGAGAATAACAATAGGTTGCCAGTGATGGCAGCTCTTGGAAGGCAACATTTGGGCAGATAACTCAATAACATAAGAAGATGAACTGTGTGAAGAGCATTTGAGCAGAGTTTAGCAAGTTCAAAGACCATGAGGTAAGAAAAAGTATGTGTATATTCCAGTAGATAGAGTGGAATGATCGAGGGTAGAATGCTAGAAGATGATATCAGATAGTCAAGGGCAGATAATTTAAATAATAGAAGATTACATAAGAAATTTGGGTTTATCACAAAAGTGACAAGAGGTCACTGGAGGGCTTTAAGCAGAAGAAGGACATAGTTTATATTTTAAAGCAATGATGTTGGAAATAGGGAAGTATACATGTATATATTATTTTTTTTACTTTCAGAAATAGAATTGAAAGTATAAATCAGAACTAAAGAAACTGCTTCTCTAGAACAAGTGAGTGGAAATGGTAGAAAGAGGAAAGGGAGTCCTATTTCCCTTACAGGTTTTTATATATTCAGAAATGAATATAAACAGAAACAAAGGAGCCCATCTGTATTCAAATAAATAACATAACTGGCCTGAAGAAAAGAGTGTGGGGGGAAATGATCTAAGTGTTAAGTATGTATTTGGAACACATCCTTTCAGTTTAAAAACAAAATAATGGCAATTCTCTAATTCCTCTTAGCAGATTTTAGTCTGTAACCATTTATGTAACCATTCTGAAACTATTTTGTATATATAGTAGAATTCAACAAATAAGTAAATATATTAATTTTTAATTATGTAGTTTAATGTAAGAGGTAAAGCATGTCTTTTCTTCTATTTTACAGGTTAATAAAGTCAGACTCAGAGAGCTAAAGTCATACAACTGCCAAGTAGTGGTAACCAGAATGCCTGCCTTCTGGGTCTGTAAGCATTACACTACAGTTCACGCAGTCAGCAGGGTTATTGCTTAGGGCTATCAATTTACATTTTTAAGCTAGCCCCTGAAAATTAATTTGAATGATAGTATAGCAGAGAGATCATGAACTCTGGAATCTTACAGATTAGATTTCAAGTTTCATGTTTCTTCTCTATTTTGGGCATTGAGTGGAACACTTAATCTCTTTGAGTACGGCTTTCTCATCAGTGAAGTGAACATAATAAAATCTAACTTGCTGGAAGGTAGTGAAAATCAAATGAGGTAATTAGGCAGAGTGCTGGGCATGTATTCCGTATTTACCTGAGGAGAAAATAAATCAAGGATCCATCATGTTAGAGTGGTTAATGTATCCAATGTTGAATCATGAATGACTACATTCCATACACATGGTTGAAGGCCAAACTTAAGAACCAAACAACAGTAATTAAGCTTGAAATAGACACCAATATCAAAATGTTATTAATGTAACATTTATTTTAGGGGCTTCATATGGGATAATTTAGAAGTTTGAGAGGTTTCCTCTCTTTGTTGATAATGAAATCTCGCTAGCTCATAACTAAATATGGGAAGTATTCAAGATTTCCCTCACTTAAACTGAGGAGTCAATTACATAGCTTTAGTAGCGTTTGGTCTTGACACAAAGATAAAGAAAATTGCCAAAAAGAAGATGTGGGTCCTTCATCATCTTTAACCTCACTTACATCATGGGTTTTCTGACAATACAGCAAGTGTGAATATAGAATAAAGCAATGATTTGCCTTACTGAAAAGATGATTCCAGTTATTTGGATGCTTTAAGATCAAATATATGTTGACTATTGATTGATTTCTTATAAAAGCTAAATTTTATTCTACCTTTTTCTAATATAAACTCCATTAATAATTATTCTGTAACATTATGAAGAAAATGTTTAAAAGGCACATCTAAACATGATCTGAGAAATGCAATGACATTATAAACTACAATGCAATATCTTTAAAAGTAACCATTTATTCCAAAACAACATCACATAATTATTTTCCTGTCCTGTCAACACATTATGTTAATTTTTTAGACTTAGATGAACAATTCAAAATATATATCTCATTATATTTTAAATTGTTGTATAAAAAGTGTCATTTTATGCTCAGGGAGGCTTCACCAGAGAGTCCTTAACCATGGCAATGTTCCTGCTCAGTCCTCTCATCAAACAAGGACAATTTTGTGAGAGTTTCTATGAGAAATCATCAGGCCTCCACCTTATAGTTCTGATTTGGCCCTATCTGACTTCCTTGTTTTTCTTATTCTTAAAAAGTCTGTAGAGAGCACCCATTTTTCTTCAGCTAATGATGTAAAGAAGATTCCATTGACATTGTAAATTCCCAGTACCATAAGTTATTTAGGGATGGACGAAATTGCTGGTATCATTATTTACAAAAGTGTCTTGAACTTGATGGGGATTATATTGAGAAATAAAGTTTATATTTTGTGTTTTTTTTTTAAAGTGGCATTTTAAATCAGTGGGATATGAAAAAATAATGATAAAATAAATGCTATTTGGATATTGAGATTATTTATAGAAGAAAATAAAATTTGATTATTAATCTTCATATATAAAAATTCTAGATGGATTAAAGACTTAAACATTATAATATTTATAAGAATGCATGTATACAACCCCCCACTGCTAAATTTGACTGGCTTTAAAAAAAAAAAAAAAAGGAATGCATACAGAAATGCTTAATAATATTGGAGTAAGAAGAATACTTTTGAGGTAATGCACCAAACCCAGAAGTCATATACATATAATGATAAACTTGACTACATAGAAATTATGAACTTTTTATCATGAAAGATGTCATAAATGACAAGCAACAAAAAGCTGGAAAACATAATATAAAAAGAATTTCAATAAAGCAGTACAAATATGAAACAACTGATTAGAAAAGTGGGCAAATAATGCAAACAGACAATTCATTGAAAAATATAAACACAGCCAATAAACACACAGCAAGATGTCCAAGTTCATTAACAAGAATGCAGCAGGCATCATTAAGTCAAATGGAAATGACATAGTCAAGAGTACAGCTTGCCTCACACTAGCAACATTTTCCCTTCACATCAAAGAGAGGCAGCTACAGTTTTGGAAGAAACACTATTTTAATTGCCTTAATAAAGAAACACATCAAGCTTATTGAAGTCCTCCATTCAGAGGTATTCTCTTAAATTTCTAAGCCTGACTTACTGATGGCTCAGCTAAGTTTAAATTTTATGGTGTCCATTGAGCCACTACTGATGAGTAGTGCAAGCTATTTAAAAACAAAAATGGATGTGGTCTGGCTCTGGCCAATAATTCCCTTGATGAACCTTTTTTACCTATGTCCCACTGTCTGGCCTGCCACTTGGAAGCCTACAGATTGGCAAATTAAATACACCCCTCTTTGGAGATGAACTCTAGAAACAAATCTAGCTGACAATCTGACAGAATGAGTCACTCATACAGATTTCTACGGTAAGGGCTCATTCTCTGAGACCAACTAGAATCAAGCTGCTGACCAAATCTAACTGCTCAAAGGGTCACCATCACCACTGAAACTCACCAGCATACTGGACACGGCAACACATCCACTTTTGTAGACTGAGCATTAAGTACTAAATGCTTCCGGTGCAGAAGTCACCACTTAATGCCAAACTTGTGACTCTTGTCAGAAGTTGGCCTGTTTGACTTCAGTGGGAGGACACACAGCAAGACTTGCTGTCCCCACCATTTTCTGGAGACTTGACTACATCAGGGCTTTGAGCCCTCTCTCAGGGATATATGTGGTACCTCATGATTGTCAACACTTATTCTCGTTTTGGTGTTATTACTCCAGTCCTATCAGTTAACTCTGGCTACCCCATTAAGACTTCCTAACCATCTACAGTCTGACATTGGTTTGCCTTCTGTCACAAAGGCTACACAAAATGGGTTGGTAGTTGAGCTATTTGATGGACGTTAATAATCATTATTGTTCTCAGGCTGCTGGCATCACTCACAGGTGGAATTGATTTTTCAAAAATCATCTAAAATTTATTTCTGATTAGACTTCCCTTATCTCTTCCTGGTCCATACCCCTTAGTATAACAGTCTGATCACAAATACGGCTAAAATGAGTTCATCTCCTCTTGGCTGCCTCCTCAACAATAATCAGATAAAAGTGGAGGATAAATTTATAAAACTATTTTGAAAATGCAGGATTCAGCCCTAACAACTCCTGGGCATGATGTGTCTCTTATTCTTATCAGTGACCTCAGGCAGGCCTGATTGGTACAGTCTCTGGGTGGCAGACTGGCCAAAAGGAAAGCTAGAAGATTCAGACATAATTCTGGTTCAGCCATCTGCATTCTAGCTACATGGAGGCATGTGCAGAGGTCTCTGCATCACTTCTGGAGAACATGGGGGCTAGGGGAATAAAAACATTTCTTGATGATCTTAAAGTTCTTTGCCTTTGACCTTGGATTCTCATGTCTTTGACCAGCATCCATAAAATAGTAGGAAGCTAATTCATTACCTTGTATTAATTTATTAACTCAAATCCCAGACTACAGTACACATGAATCTGATACCAACAAAAAGCTCTCAAAGCACAAAATTTGATTGTAAAACAGAGATTATATATCTCCTCAAAACACAAACAATGCCTTTGCTTTTCTTTGACCACTCAAGTCCACCAGGTTTATTCAACAAAACCTGTGCTGTTTAAATGTCAGTTAAGAGTATATACCAGAAAGCCATTACTCTAAAGGGAGTACCTTCATTACAGTGATAGGATCTCAGGTACAGACATAATTTCTGATTCATTCAGTATAAAATATATGCATATCCAAGAAAAAATATCTCTCTGTTCTTTAAGCCATTGTAACTATTATTGATTAAATTTTAGTTTTAATTTTCATTATACAGGAATTGTTGAATTATATTTAATAGTATTATTTTGTTTAAGAAAATATTACCCAAATTAGAGTAAAAAATTGTCTTTTGATATTGCATCTTAGTTTTTATATTACATAACCATTTTCTTTAAAATGAGTTCTACTGAAAGATTTCTTGTTAAATTAAAAGAAGTAAAGAAATAAATTTTTCCTGCAAACTATGAATTCAAAGATAGCGTTACTGAACTTCTTCTACTTTTAATTTTGGATTATTATTTTCCTTCACTGAGTATGTGCAAATCTGGCACGATCCAAAAATGTCAATTTACCGTTTATCTCCAACAGAGCAAACATTATTTCCTAATATTGCAATGAACTCTCTCACTACAAATGGGATTTTAATCATGGTATCTAAAAAAGGAAACAAAGAGATCACAATACAAATTTCATGTGTGTGATAGCAAAATAACACCTGATAATCTTCATTTGTACTGTCATTAGCTGACAAAAGTCATTAATTTTAGCATGCATCTTCCTAGTAGCACATAAAGACTGCTCAACAGCAGTGTTCTTGTGTGTGTGTGTGTGTGTGTGTGTGTGTGTGTGTGTGTGTGTATGGGTTTACATGTGAGATGAATGGAGACAGGTATAGAATAAATGAGTCAGAATAAGGCAGTATATTGCATTTGCTGCTTTACTTCTCAACCACAGCTAAAGTTTTTTTCTGAATTAGATGTCTCTATATGTTTAGGCCATCATAATCACTACCGTATTATATCCAGACTTTTGCATGTGAGTGCTTACATTTTGCCTTCTAAATGAATTCAAAACTGATCCAAATATAGTCAAGCTTACTTAACATCAAGGCACTTTATGGGAAGAAGTCTTCATATGTCTAGCACAGATCTAATTTGAATGATGGAAAAATCTGATTTTATAGACATATTTTATGCATTATTTTCATGACATGCCACTTTATCTTGATGCAATGTCACCCCATTTATTCCCAATAAAACCTAGTATTAGAAAATGTTGAACTAAAACTAAGGCAGGCACACAGTCCTGTGTAATACAAAATTTATCTAAACTTTTGTGTTCTAACTATGTTTCTCCCAGTGTTCCCATTTAGAAAATGGCTGTAGCATACTTCTCAAGTTTTAGGGTATTTTTTCTCTGCTTTACCTTGAAAGTACTAAGAAGGTGAACTCTCATGAGTCAATTTCATATCCTACTATAGGAAGTGGAATCCTGTGCTGAATCTCTTACATGCAAGAAAAAAAGGTCAGTTTTACTGTAAATATCATGTCTGTCATTGAAACAAGACATTGCTTAGCTACTGATAGATGTAGTTATTCACCTACAGCCTTCCTGAGAGTAGTTTTCTAGTCTTAAATTCTAGCCATCTTCAGAACGAATGCCAATCCAGTAGCAGCAGACCTATGTAAGTGAGGAATAAACGCAACCTATGCTACCTAGGAACTGTGTGACCTTCAGTAATTTACTCAGTATTTCTGAGCTTGATTTTCTCCATTTACAAAATGAGGATTTAAGATTATTTTAAGAATTTCTTGACATAATGAATATAAACTACCTGAAATATAGCAAGTACTAAACAAATAGGCTCTTACCACTATTATGTGCCTTTTCTACTTTAGTTTCTTCTAGCTCCCCAACCAACATACTGTTTTTCCATTGTTAACTAAAAAATCTTACAACTCTTGTAAATTATATCTCAAATTCAACATTTCTTTGGAAATTTTTTTTAAAGTCCTAAAGTGGAAGTGATTTCTTTATCCTCTGAAACCCTTGATGCCTTCTGTAGGTAAACGTAAAATGAAAAAGCAATTGTTACCATGTTTTAAAATTCTATGTATGCATTTTTTATTTTCATTACTATGTACTTACTTGCTAAAAAATTCACCCACACATAAGATTTGTTTAATAAATGGGTGTACAAATTGATTATATAAATTAGAATTATCTTGTCATACACAATTAAATTAGCATTGAGAGACCTGGAAAAAAAAGCAGTTAGACACAAAGTACCTGCCCAGGAATTATCTCACAAGCCAGCTGCCAAAATGACTTGCTATAATGTTAAGAGTAGTTTTACCTGGTAGCTGCTGAAATGACCCACCATAATTCTCAGACTAGTTCTAAGTACCACTGCCACTTACCACTTAGAGTTTGCCAGCTCCTGAAAACACTGATAGTAACGAGTTTTCTTTTAAAACAATATATAATATTTTTCTTTCTCAAACAACTTCTAACTTTTTTTTGTTCTTTATACATACCTAATACCACCCTGGTCTGTATGTATGCCCAAAATTGCAATTCTCTTTTTTATATATTGCCAGATACAAAGTTTTGCTTAGAGATTCATCTGCATATTTTTATTTGACTTAGATATCTGGATTCAAACAATGGATATATGAATACATATATGAATCTAGATCCACAGTTGTGTTCATATGACTTGTTCCTCAGTGGTGAAATATATCACTGTATGTTTCACATATGCAAAATTATAATAGGTAGCACATGTAATTCATTTAGGTGAAATAAGGAGTTAACCTAAAAACATTTGTGAATTAAGCCAGAAATAAAAGAAGAGAATAATCTGATTTTGTTATATTAAAACTAACATTGGTTAATCTTCAAAACACTGGAAGTGTTCTAAAAGTTTATAAAGAAAATATACAGAACAAGTTTTGTTTTCTTAAGTGTGAGGTATGTTTATGCTGGCTTTATTAAGTGGCAAAAAAATTGGTTCCAGTTTTGGCAGTTTTTTCACAGTATATATAAGATTTACTTTAGACAGATGTTTTCTCCAGAAAAAGAAAAAGATTTCTTGATATAAAGCCATTTTGAAGGACTGGCCAGTTGATAGTGTTTCTCAATGATTTTTTAGGCAAATTGGCAACTTGGGCAATTAGTGAATTTGATCCTGATATTTCGACTTACAGACATTTGTTTTTCAGAATTTATACTGGCTTCATTCAAATGATGATCCATGCAATTGCTTTATTTTTTTGAAGTAAATCCAAATTTTATGCAATAACTACATTTATTAAGCAATGAAACTTTGATCAGCTCAATTGAACAAATATTTATTAAGGGAACTGGTAACAGTACAATTCACTATTGAAGGTTTTAAAAGTAGAATATGATTTTATGGCATCATATAGTAAAATATGATGATAATATTTTAAGATAAATATTAACAAGAATGAAAATAGATTTCTTTTACACTCAAGAATTTCTCCTGTTCAAGAGTACCTTCCAAAATATGTGTAAACATTCTTTATACTTATATTTAGAAACCACATAAAAGATATTTTAGCTAATGAGTTGATTGTTTTTTGTGGCCCCAGAAGGGACACAATAAGCTCATCTATTTTTGACCTTAGGCTCAAGCATCGGTCTCAAGTATTTCTAATTCATTTCCTAAAATGTATAATAGCATCATCAAAAATTTATTAAAATGTCTTCTTCTTTCCCAGGAGCACTTCTTTCACTTTAATGTCCCTGGTTTTCCATGAGAATTTATTCATCATTAAGAATAGTCAGAGAAGAAGAGATTCTAAAGGCTCCTTCACAGAGTTATGAAACATGAAGGATAAACACCTGTTACCCGGACAGGGGAGGAGGAGAGTGAGGGTCTCTGGGAATCACTGGGAGAGAGACTGATTTTGTGAGGAGAGTCTGAGAGATGATATAACCAAATTGGCAAGAGAGAAAACTAATCTCATTAGTTTTATTTATCCTTACTTATGTTTAAAAGATTTTTTTAATAAAAATGTTTTCAAGCAGGTTATTTAAAACATTGTGTTATTTCCATTTTCATGGACACTTCTGGGAAATTTTATCTTAATTATTGCAACAGCGTTTTGCATTCAGAGACCCATGATGTTTGGCATTTGGAATTAAGCAACACTGCCCTCTAGAGAACTTTGAGGTGCTGCCTCAAGAAATGCTCAACTCTCAGGAATGAACTGGGAGAAACAAATGCACTTCCACATTTCTTAATGCACCTAGGCCCTAAAAGTAGTGTGAAAAACCAGGCCATGGTCATAATATTGCTTTTTATCATGTACAGATCCATTGATGGAGATACGCAGTGAAAGGAATCCAAGCTGGCGGGGGTGAAAAGCACTTAGCCCTGAGGTAAATGTGGTCAAAGAATCCCAACTGACAATGTCAGCAAACACGGAAATGACAGACAGCACTCTGGAAAAAAAGAGACTTCCTAATTCTGCTGTGGGAATCTTTTCTAAAGCAACTAGACATATACAAAATAAAATTAAAGAAACTTCAGGGAGGAAAAAGGAGGGAGGGAAAGACAGCCAAAGAGAAAGAAATAGCAGTAGAATGTGATGGATCTAGAGGAGTTTAAATAATCTGTTGATATGTATACTGTGAACCACAGAATAACAGGCAAAGGAGAAGTAAGGAAATGAGAAAAATGGTCATCAGAACATCCTCTCTCTAAATCCCCCATTATCACCATCTTAGGGACTCGAGGATATACTCAAAGAGAAATTATTTAAATCAACTATTTTTTCAGATTTGTTTGCAGTTTTAGTAAAAATTGCCTGTACCAAATGAGCTGAAAAATATTCCTTTCTCCATTTTCAGGAAGAGTTTGTGAACATTTGAAATATCTTCTGCAAACATCTGACAGAATTCACCAACAAAGATATGTAGGCCTAGATTTTCTTTGTGGTAATACTTTTAAATTGCTAATTTAATATCTTTTTTGTTATGGATCTATTCATTTCCACTTTCTTCCAGAGTCAGTTTTGATAATTGTGTATTTCCCAGGAATTTGCTCATTTCGTTAAAGTTGTCTACTGAAACAAAGTTATTTATAGTATTTCTGTATAATTCTTTTCATTTCTGCAGGGTCAATAGTGATGGTCTTTCTTTCATTCATGTTTGTCATTTTTTACCTTTTCTTTATTCTTTGTTTTCAATGCCTTTTGGGTAGAGGGCTTTATGAACTTCTTACTCCAGAACTCCAGAAGTAGTACCATGTATTTGATTTTTATTTTCAGACAACATAATCCACTTTATGTGGTTGAATAAAAAAAAATCATTCCAATATACAGTAGAGGAGAGTCAAGAACCCATCCCTGAATATTATGCAACCAGGACCAAAAGAACCAAGGAAAACAACCTGCTATGCCATGGGATTCAGTCAGCAGAGAATAGATGTAAAAAAATGTTGTTAAAGTGGCCGCAAGCAAACAAACGCTCCTACTTTTCTACTTGCCTGAACATACGTTCTTCTAGTGCGTGGCACCATCTCAAATCACTCATTTCTGACTCACACCTACTTGGTAGAACTTAGGTCACATATAGCAACCCAGGAGAAAAAGAATGAGAAATTTTTATTTTCACTAGCATTATTATACAGAAAATCAAAGTAAAGACAGTTGAAGTAGGTGTTGAATGAGTCAACTTATGTTTTGTACCACAATGACTTCACATGATCTGACCACTTATCAGTACCCCAACGTTATCTCAATATGGTCCTCAAATGACCATTCATTATGCATGAGTCACTCTGTCCTTTTTGCTGTCTCAGGATAACCTTGGAAAACTTCAGGAAATTTGTATTTTCTGTTCTTTTTGAGTTGACTGCTCTTATCTTAGGTTTTGGCATGGTTAATGTCTGTGTATAAAATTTCATAATCTTAAATAAATCTTCTTTAATCATTCTTCATAATCCTCTTTCACTCCCTGAAACCTTCTTCCCTTTTTCCAAATATTCCATGAGCACATGTTCCTGACAAAAACCTAGATTTCATCAAGAACCTTAGCTGTAAAGAGGAATATAGAAGAGAGTAATGAAAGATGCCAACTGCCATTAGCAATTTGGTATACAGGATTTCTTTAGCTGTGCTTATTTTTTGCTTCCATTGGCAAAAATCTTTACACACTTTGTGCATTATATCTAATGATGAAAACAAAAGCCATAGATACAGAAATGTGCACCGTTTTTTCTCTTTCCAAATTGAGCTTGATCCAGTGTCAAGTCATATAAAGATATACATAAATCATAAAATATTATCTCTAACTGTTAATAATGGCAGACTGTTAAATGTGAAAATATAAAGAAGTAATAATTGTATATAAATCAAATAATAGTTTGCCATCATATGTTTCTTTTGAAGTCACAGAAAAACTTTTTCACCATAAATTTGGCTGTTTCTTGGCATCTGAAAATAAGTTTCAAAGTAATAATATGTTGAACAAAATTTCTCTTTGAGTTTTTGGAGGATGAGAACTAGGTAGATTGCCAGGAGTTTATCTATGTGTGTTGCAAAGAAGGTGTTAAGAAATTGTGGTTTCAACTAAACTAGCTATATACTGCTAGCAGCTATTTAGAAGGAACTAAAGGTGCAGGGAAGTTGAGAAAATCAAAATTAGCATTATACACAGAAAAAAATTTTATGGTTGTAAACTCATGGACAGAGACAACTAAAGTTTATCATTAGTGCAAATCCATGTTTAAAGAGCCAATGCTTGTACAATTATTTAAGGATATAAGAAGAGAAACAGGCTATAGTACTTTAGAACAACATCTTCTGGTAAGTCAATACCATCCAGACCAACGGCACATATAAAAATCACACATATAGTCCATGTCTACTTTATCTCATCCTCATATGCATCACTGAAAAGAGGCTAAAGTTGAATCAATTATCCTGCATTTATTTCAAAAGCAATGATTTTAAGTTGTTTTCTGATCAAAAGGAAACACACGGTATTTCTTTCGAGGAGGTAAGGTTTTATCTATGTTCTATAGTAAGTTCAATTTGTTGAACAAAATAGCTACACACAGGTTAAAGATGTAGGTTACTCTCATTTTTTTTTCATTACTAATCCAATTTAGGACATTTTTAAAAGAAACATGTCAGCTCTTACTAGGCAATGTTTAAAAGTAAAGGTGTACATTGTAAAATAATTGCTGTTTGTCAAATAATGGGTGCAAGATGGGAGGATAAAAGCTTTAGACAAGCTGGGGCTATTTTAGATTAGGTGAGCTAGACAGTATTTCTCTAAGAAGGTAATATATAAGTAGAAACAGGAATAAAATAAAGAAGCCATAAGAGACCTAGAAAAATATTTTCTGGCAGGGGAAAAAGCAAATGAAAAAGCCCTGAAGCTACAATAGACTTGTCAGCTCCAGGCACTGCGTGGAGCAATGTAGCTGGAGGAGAGAAAGTTGGGGGAGAATGACTTTGGAGAGGCAGCCAGGGGCCAGCACAATCAGGACCTTGACATAATGAAGAAGTGAATTTTAAGTGTGATGGTAAATCACTGGAGAGTTTTCAGCAATGATGTGCTATGATCCAATTTTTAATAAACAAGTAAATTTGTAACACCTCTCTCTCTCCAACTAATGCCAAAACTATAGAGCATTAGAAGAAGAAAAACTGCATGTCTTCATTTATTTTTTGTTGCTATAGCACAATACCTGAAACTGAGTAATTTATGGAGAAAAGAGGGTTATTTTTTACAGTTCTGTTCTGGAGGCTGGGAAGTCCAAAACTGGACAGCTGCATCTGGTTGGCTTCTCAAGAGGGACTTAGGCTGTGTCATAACATGATGGAAGACATTTCAGGGTGAATGAGGAAGCAAGCAAAAGCTACAGGAACTGAATTTGCCTTTATATCAGCCTACTCATGCAAGGCAATTCCATTCCCACAAGAGCTAATCCAGTCTTTTGATAGCTAACTCTGTTTTGTGAAATCCATCTTAATGGCCTAATGACCTTTCACAGGCCCCACCCCATAACATTATTACATTGGCAATTAAATTTTCAACACGAGTTTTGGTAGAGACCAACCATATCCAAACCATAGTGGCATCTATCAAAAATTATATTTAAAAAATAGACCCAAAGTGTTATAGCAGTGAAAAGGAATTAATGATTAATTCAGCCTGCATGAACTCAAACTTATTAAAAGAATGGGCAGTTAGTAGAAGCTTTAAGATTGAATAGAAAAATACAGATGAACATAGGATCTTAGAGAAATGGATCCCCAGTTAAGGGAAAAGCTGAACAAAAACAGGACCACTGGATTAAGCAAATTGTGATTAGTGAAGGGCTGAGGGTTAGTTAACTACTGATTTCATGAAGAGAAGAATTAGATTAGATTGAGTATATTGGAACTAGGTGATGTAGATTCTTGCATGTACTGTTCTGGAGTTTGTGAATTATTGCTTTAGCAATGGGTCCCAATTTTAGATTTTTTAAATGAGAAAATCTATTTATTTATCAACATTTTCCAAAGTAAAAGATGTTCTGCTAGGAATTGGAAGTATAGGAGTAAAAAAAAAAAACAACAACAACAAAAAATAATTACCCCTTCTGAATTTCATAGTTTCTACACTTTGGTTAGAATACAGTAGTTTCTTGTACTGAGTAAAATCACGTTTTCTACAGTCTGGTAAAATGGAATTCTCCCCCAGTTTTGCAGTTACTATAGCGTCATTTTAGAACCATGATTTTCCATTTTTGAGAAGTTCAATATCAATATGTAAGGTGACATGGACTCTTGCCCTTCTCTCAATAATGACTCAACCCATCCTATTCACTGTATTCCAAGTTACCAATGTATACTCATCTGACAAAACATTGGGGGGAAATTAGTTTATATTCTCATTAAGTACCTAAATAAAAATTGACATTGAATCCCCTTGCACATAGTCCTCTAATTATTTCTAAGAGCTCTCAAAGAAGCCGTCTTATAAGTGCTCAGGAATACATTCCTCAGATTTTCCACTTGAGCTTCCTTATTAATTAATTACCATTTATGTTGATAATAACACATTAGATAGAGAACCACTCTACACAGTACAGTCAGCCTCTCCTGGTGATTGTCACTTCTTGAAGCACTTGGAAGGACGGCCTCACCACCCTCTCCAATGCCACCCCACCCCTAACACGGATCAGGCTTGACTCACAATTCTCCGCTGCACAACTGTGATGATACCATTTTACTAACACTTCACTGATGATATGAGAACAAGAATATAGCAATATAATACCACGAAGAATGTAAAGCTGGCTCCTCAATATGTATGTTCCAGGGCTTTACAAGTCCACAGCCATTCTCAGGCTCTCTTATTGCCCTGTCTAGCTTGTAGGAAGATGTCAACCCTTACTCAAAACACACACACATATACACATAGGTGCGCGCACACACACACACACACACACACACACACACACACACACACACACACTAAGAAGCTGCTATGAATACTCTCTAAAAGCATCTGTAACTACAAATCAAAAGTCAAATTGCCATGAGGTGAAAAGAGGTCCCAATTTTAGATGCATATCACTCAATCTATTTCTTTCTTCCAGCAAAACTCTTCTGAAGATGCTTGATAGTAAGAATACCTCACTGGTTAGAGAAGACCCCATACTCCTACCTGAAAGGATATCGAACCATCCTCTCACCAGCGCAGTCTAGTAGGTTGAAATACAATATCCCAAGAGCAGTATTACTTGTCATTCATTTAAATAATAACACACATAAATTCTTAGCTTACTATAACTTTTTTACTTTAGAGACTTTAAAATTTTTAAAACCTTTTGTCCCTTTTGTAATATCATTTAGCTTAAAACACAAACACAGTGTACATGGGTAAGAAAATATTTTCATTCTCTGTATCCTTATTGTTGAAGCTTGTCTCTATTTTTAACAGGTTAAACTTTCATTTTAATTATATTTTTACTTTTTTGTTGTTGTTAAAAGCTAAGGCACAAACACATATATTAGCACAGGCCCACGCCGGGTCAGACTCACCAATTACACTGTCTTCCACCTCCACATCTTCTCCCACCGGCAGGCCTTCTGGGGCAGTAATACTCATGGAGCTGTCATCTCCACTGATAACAGGCCTTCTGGAATACCTCTTGAAGGACCTTCTTGAAGCTGTTTTAACTTTTTTTTCATAAGTAGAAAAGGATCACACTCTAAAATAATGATAAAAAAATATAGTATAGTGAATACATAAACCACTTTTTTGTTACTATTATCAAGTACTCTATACTGTACATAATTGTATGTGGTACACTTTCATATGATTGGCAGAGCAGTAGGTTTCTTTACACTAGCATCACCACAAGCACATGAATAATGTTTTGCACTACAGTATTATGACAGCTGTGATGTCATTAGGCAATAGGAATTTTTCAGCTCCATGATGATCTTACTGGGTTACTGCTGTATATGTGGTCTGTTATTGTCGTTGACTGAGATGTGATAAAACACATGACTGCATTTATATCAGTAAAAGGTACCTTCTAAGACACTTCCCTTAAAACAAAAGCACAATTTACTTCAAATTTTCCTTAAAGTTTCTATATCTAGAAACAAATGGATTTTCTTCTTACACACATAAATATTTTCTAAAATTCTGAAGGCTGCTTTCCCAGTTTTGTCTGGGAAATCCTCGCAGATGAGGTCAGTTGCTCCAGTGGTCACACAGTGGACTCCTGTCCATCATCCACTTGCTGGGCAAATTCCATCTCATGTATTATTTGCCTTTCCCACAAGAATGCCAGTTCTCTGGCAGCAGAGACTCTTTTCACTTCTGTGTCACTAGGGTACCTCCCAGAGGAGTGTCTGGCAAATAGAAGGTGTGCCTTGCACATGGCAAGCTCAGTATTTACTTAGTGAATTGCTATAATACAAAGAAAATGGTTTTTCTAAAAATAACTGTAAAGTACAAACAAGTAGGAGCTCTGATTACATTCTGAACTATATACTTCATGCTATATTATATTTAGTTTTCATTGCCATGGTTTCTTTTTCCATAGTTTTAACTAAATTGACAGTATCTACTATAATGAATGAATTTTAAAAATAAATTATTACTTATACAAAAAATTCCCTTTTCTAAAATGTCCAATTCAGGTACTACTTCAACTTTATATGCTTCTCTTGACATAACCTGATCTCTAACTTCTTTCTCATAGTGCTTCATAATACTGTGTTTCTAATATTCCATTTCCCACAATATTTATTTTTTAGTATTTTTATTTTCCTCTTTAGTCTTTGAATATTCCAGAAAAGAAATAATTTAATTTTTTTTTCTTGCTGAGAAAAAACTGGGGAACTTTCATTTTTAAAATTTTACTTTAAGTTCCAGGATATATGTGCAGAACATACAGGTTTGTTACACAGGTATACGTATGCCATGGTGGTTTGCTGCACCTATTTACCCATCATCTAGGTTCCCTCCCCTCAGCTCCCACCCACCAACAGGCCCCTGGGTATGTTGTTACACTCTCTGTGTTCATGTGTTCCCATTGTTCAACTCCCACTTATGAGTGAGAACATACAGTGTTTGGTTTTCTGTTCCCGTGTTAGTTTGTTAAGGATGACGGCTTCCGGCTTCATCCATGTCCCTGCAAAAGACATGATTTCATTTCTTTATATGGCTGCATAGTATTCCATAGTCTATATGTACAATATTTTCTTTACTGAGTCTATCATTGATGGGTATTTGGGTTGGTTCCATGTCTTTGCTCCTGTAAATAGTGCTGCAATAAACATATGTGTGCATCTGTCTTTATAGTAGAATGATTTATACTCCTTTGGGTATTGATCTAGTAATGGGATTGCTGGGTCAAATGGTATTTCTGGTTCTAGATCCTTGAGGAATAGCCACACTATATTCCACAACAGTTGAACAAATTTACACTCCTACCAACAGTGTTAAAGTGTTCCTATTTCTCCACAGCTTCACCAGCATTTATTGTTTCCTGACTTTTTAATAATTGCCATTCTGACTGGCCTAAGATGATATCTCATTGTGGTTTTGATTTGCATTTCTCTGATAATCAGTGATGATGAGCTTTTTTTCATGTTTGTTGGCTGAGTAAATGTCTTCTTTTGAAAAGTGTGTTTATATCCTTTGCTGACTTTTTGATGGGGTTGATTTTTTCTTGGAAATTTGATTAAGTTCCTTGTATATTCTGGATATTAGACCTTTGTCAGACGGGTAGATTAGAAAAATTTTCTCCCATTCTGTAGGTTGTCTGCTCACTCCAATGACAGTTTCTTTTGCTGTACAGAATATTGTTAGTTTACTTAGATCTCATTCTTCCATTTTGGCTTTTGTTGCAATTGCTTTTGTCGTTTTTGTCATAAAATCTTTTCTCATGCCTATGTCCTGAATGGTATTGCCTAAATTTTCTTCTAGGGTTTTCATAGTTTTGGGTTTTACATGTAAGTCTTTAATCCATCTTGAGTTAATTTTTGTATAAGGTGTGAGGCAGGGTCAAGTTTCAGTTTTCTGCATATGGCTAACTAGTTTTCCCAGTGCCATTTATTACATAGGAAATCTTTTCCTGTTTTTGTCATGTTTATCAAAGATCAGATGGTTGTGGGTGTGTAGTGTTATTTCTGAGGTCTCTGTTCTGTTCCATCGTCCAATATGTCTGTATTGGTGCCAGTACTATGTTGTTTTGATTACCGTGTAGAATAGTTTGAAGTCAGGTAGCAGGATACCTCCTCCAGCTTTGCTCCTTTTGCCTAGGTTTGTCTTGGCCATAGGAGCTCCTTTTCGGCTCCATATGAAATTTAAAGCAATTTTTTTTCTAACTCCGTGAAGAAAGTCAATGGTAGTTTGACGCGAATAGGAGTAATCTGTAAATTACTTTTGGCAGTATGGCCATTTTCATGAAATTGATTCTTCCTATTCATGAAGATGGAATGTTTTTTCTTTTCCTTTGTTTGTGTCCTGTTTTATTTGTTTTATTGTTGATTCTTTCTCATCTTCATGAGTTTGTCTAGTTTCAATCTTGGAGGCTGCTGACCCTTGGATAAGGATTTTGTGGGGAAATTTTTTGTTGACACTGTTGTTGTTATTTTCTGGGTTTTTTTTTTTCTTTTTTTTTTTTTTTTTTTTTTTTTCATTATTCAAGTCCCTTTCTGTAGGGCTTCTGTGGTTTGCTGAGGGTTCACTTCAGGCCCTATTCATCTGGTTCACTCCTGTGACTGGGGATGTCACTTGAGGAGGCTGAAGAACTGCAAAGTTGGGTTCTTGTTTCTTCCTCTGGAAAGGGGCACCAACCTGATTCCAGTAGGAATGCTACTGTATAGGGTGTCTGACAACCTCTGTTGGAGAGTCTCACGCGGTTGGGTGGCATGGGCTGCAGGACCCATTTAATGAGGCACTTTCACTGTCCCTCGGTGGAGGGAGTGTGCTTCACTGGGGAAATCTGCTCATTTGGGCTGCCCAGATTCCTTAGAACTAACAGGAGAAAAGACTAAGTCTGCTGGTCCGTGGAGACAATGGCCATCCCTCCCCCTACAGGCTCAGGCCCAGGAAGATCAGAGTTTTGTCCCTGATCCCCTGGCTGGAGTTATTGGAGTTCTCAGGGAAACGTTGCCCAGTGAGGAGGGATGGGTTGGGGTCACACCTGAAGAGGCAGTCTGGCCACAGTCTGCTGCAACTGGTGTGTTGGGCTGGGGGTAATTGCTCTTGGGGTCAAGCTGTCCAGCTCCCTGGCTCCAGCAGTAAAAGTGTGGCCTGGAGCTATAGAGATGGCTGCTGCCCTTCCCCTGCTCAGGGAGCTTAGTGTGTTAGCTAGCTAGCAGTTGCAGTGTTGGCTGCCACCCCTCCCCCAAGGAGCTCAAAGGCTTAGACAGCAGGTAGCAGCAGCTGTAGTGCTAGTTGCCCCTCCCCGTGGGTAATCAGCTGGCTTAAGCAGATTCTAGCTGAGTGGCTGTTGAGAATCTGTGTGGCTCCATGGTTGGGACCCCAGGCCCCGGTGATATCGTTTCACAAATGGGATCTTCCGATCCATGGACTGCACATTTCTATGGAAAAAGTATGGTTTCCCAGGTTGTGTAACACGCCCTTTCACTCCCATGTGGGCCACGACATCACACTGCTCTTCCTTCCTCTCTGTGGGTCACATCAATCACCTAGTCAGTTCTGATGACAGAACCTGATTATCTTGGTTGCCGGTGCTGGATTCACATGCTGTTATGGTTCTTTTTGATGGTGCCTCTGATCACAGCTGCTTTTTCTAGTTGGCCATCTTGGCCCACCTTCTAAAATTTTCTAAGAGAAATCCTAGCAACAGTTGCTTAAAAACATTTTCTGAGATATTGTTGAAATGTGGAAAAACATTCTTACATTATAACTTTTGACAAACAAGTCACAATAATTTACACTAAACGTATATATAGTAAATTATAGAATATAATATTTGGTATACATAATTGCCAAATATCTGCCATCCTTCCATCCTTGGAAAAACCAAGGTATAGTCTGTTTTATACTGTTGTATTATCTATCCTTACTATATAATTTTGTCAACATCATTCACTTTTCATTGGTTGTTTTGGTCATCTGAGTGGATTATTCTTTCCACCTAATAGTTAATAATGCTTCATCTTTCTGGAAGCATTAAATAAAACATCTAACTCATTTTTTTCTGCTTTCAAAAATTTTTCTTTTCTGTTAAAATCCTCAGAGAGCTTTGCATATTCAGGGGCTGGTTGGCAATTAACATTTAGGTTTTATTTAAGTTTTTTAGTTAATGTAAAAGTAACTATGAACTGTGTTTGTAACTGGACTTTGCAGGCATAAGAATTTAATTATCTATTTTTCTCTCAAAGACCATGTTAATAAGGTATGCTCTCCAACATAACAATATGCAGAAAAAAAAATAGCTTGTAAGATGTTAAGATGCCAAATTCTTTCACCTACTATCAAAATTTTCATTAAATAACAGCCATTTATCAACACCTCCTCTTTGCCAGGTCTTACACCGTTTCTGGTTACCTAAACTGGAGTCCTATATTACATCGAATTCGTTTTCCATTACCAGTCATTGCTTTTGTTCAGTTGAGCTTAGATTTTCAACTATGTGTTAGGGAACCTCTAAGTAGTGTAGATCTAAAGATGAAGAAAATCGTTTTTTCAAAATGATTCGTTTTTTCACATATTTTATATGTGATTATAATACTATTTAATTCAAACAATGAAAGATATTTCTTTCCTGTCTGCAGAGTTCAGGAAAGAAGTTAAAAAGATGAGGTTATAAATATCTTATTTAATGATAAGTAGTTCTTCAGATAGATATGTTAGCTTACAAAGGGATGGTCATTGTCTTTAAAAGCAGTGCAACAATGTATATTGGTATAAAAAGCTTCAAAACTGGCAAATTAGAGTAGTTGTAGGCATCAGTGATCTTTCATAAATACAGCTATAATCTTGGTGTATCTGTTAAAAATTAAACAATGGCTTATTTCTCCATTCATAAAGCCTAAAACCCCTTAGCTTGGTGTAGTAGGTACTTAGCCATCTGACTTATAGTAGTTTACCAGCACCATGACCAATCAGTTCCTACCCTGCACCCCTGTTCCAAACCTGAAAATGTTATGCTTCAGTCATACAAAACTGCTTACACAGCAGCTACACCTGTTTTGTCTTGGAATAAGCTGTTCTCTGTGTCAAGAATTCCCTTTCTGAATTTGTCTACCTTTGCTTTAAAGTTTATCCAACTGGCCACTCAGGGCAGATTTTGGGAATCTCCATCTGTCATGTTGTCATTGCATTCATTATTATTATATTATAATCATTTATTTCCCAATCTTACTCATAAGGAAGAAACTTCTTATTCATCTTTGTATTTCTTTCTTTTTTTTTGTTTTTAAAAATGTTTATTTTATGTACAAAGAACTATCATGGTTTTTACCAAGCAGTGTATATTATAAGGGTTCAAGAAGGCATTGTTAACTAGATAAATTTGTCTTATATTGATGTGTCAAAATGTTAACATCTATAATATTTGAGATATATATATATATAAATATATATTATATATATATATTTATATATATATATATATATATATATATATAAAATATTTGGATTCCAGAAAATATCTCAGTAATAGGCTAAATTTTATTTGGAAATTATATGTGACAGAGCAATAATATTTTCAACACTTCTCCTTCCATCCATGTCTAATGTTTTCTTTTAATTTATTTCTCTGACCCCAGTAGGATAAAATTAAAGATTTGGTTTTACTTTTAATAATTTTTTCTGTATGATATTCTATCCATGTCATTACAGTCCATCCACTCTTCGATCCATGTTTTATTAGCAATATCCCTTGAAAATCATTGTTGTTACTGGTTTCAAAGGTACACATTGAAATTAGGTTACGTCGGCCAGGCGTGGTGGCTCACACCTGTAATCCCAGCATTCTGAGAGGATGAGACAGGCAGATCACCTGAGGTGAGGAGTTTGAGACCAGCCTGGCCAACATGATGAAACCCCGTCTATACAAAAAATACCAAACATTAACTGGGTGTGGCGGTGCATGCCTGTAATGCCAGCTACTTGGGAGACTGAGGCAGTAGAACCTGAACCTGGAAGGCAGACGCTGCAGTAAGCCGAGGTCAAGTCACTGCACTCCAGCGTAGGCGATGGAGTAGTTTTAGGTATCCAGAGATCAAAAAAAAAAAAAAAAAAAAATTAGGTTATGTCAATAGACTCTAGAATATAGACAATTTTAGAATTGTCTATCTACTTATCTTTAACAGATTGAAAATTAACTTAGAGTAAAATGAAAAAATCCTGTTTTTATCTATGACCTACAGAGGATATTAAAAATCTAAATGTTAATTTTGTCTTTGTGGTAACAACAACAACAACAAAACCCTTTATTTCCTTTCATTGTGTCTTTCTTGCACACAAAGCAGAATTTTTTCTTGATTTACATCAACTTTAAATTGTGTTTGCTTCTGGTAGTTTGTAAATTAGAGGGCTTTTATTGTATTCTGGCATCTTCACTTATTCAATGTGTATCTTGTTTGAACATTTAAATTTTAGTAAGACTTTATATATTCTCAGTTATACTCAGTGTAGTAGTTTTGCCAGAATACCAGTTGAAAAATGTTATAAAATGCCTGACCATATGGTCCCTTGAGCACAACATTTAATACGAAACTCAAAGTAAACATTGCAAAAGTATTTTTGGAATCATTACCAAATGTTGATGCTACATTATACAGGCTATAAGACAACACTCTAAATGTTAAGTATTCTTGAACTGAGGAGCACTTTCATAATAATAAATAAAAGGGTGTTGTAAAAAGGGAACATAGGCATTAATATAATTTGTAGTGAATTCGAATCAGGTGTGGCAACTTTAAGTTGAAGATGTCATGTCCTTAAGCCTCAAGATCAGAGAAAAATAATTATTTTTGGAATAATAATATGAATATCTTTTTATTGTAAATCTTTCACTGAAAAATGTTTGGTTGTGACAGCAAGAGTTTATTCTTTCAGACTGTGTTTATATCAGATTACAGGTTACATCGGTGCTTTCTGGTTATCTAAATTTCCCCTGTAATTGAAATTGGTAATTGAATTTTCTTCCTTAAGAGCTGGATTATGTTGAATAGCTAATATGCCATAGGTAGGAAACATAACCTCAAAAGGTGATACACCTTAAATTGTAAGAGCAGACACATGGAATTTTCTCAACTTTGACTTTATTTAGAGATACACAAGATATTTGCACAGTTTTCTCAGTTTTTGAATACAATCTAAAGTCTACTATAAGTGTACCATTACAGAAATTTTGACAAATATGTACAGTCATGTGGCCACCACCACAATCATGTTAGAAAACACTTCCACCACTCTAAAAAATTATGTAATGTGTATCCGTGACAGATTCTCTCCCCATCACTCCAGCCCGACAACCACTAATTTATATTGTCATTATAGTTGCCTTTTCTAAAATTTCCTATGAATAGAATTTTATTTCATTTATTATTATTCTATTTATTTTTATTCCTATGAATAGCAATAATTTAAAAAAGTATAGTCATTTGTGTTAATTGATTTCCTTTGGCATGCTGCTTTTAACATTCATCTACATAGTTGCGTGTCTCAGCTGTTTGTTCTTTTTATGCCTAATCAGTACTTCATTATATAAATATACCCACGTTTGTTTACGTACTCACAAGCTGATGGGCATTTAAACTTGTTTTCAGTTTATGGATTTTGTGAATAAAACTAATGTAAGCATTTAAACAACAAAAATGTTGTTTATACATGTACTTTCGTTTCTCATAGATAAACAGAGTTGAATAGCTACATCATATGATAAATGCCTGTTTAACTTTATAAGATACAACTAAGTTGTTTCCAGGGTGCCTGTACCACTTTGTATTCTGATTTAACAATGTATGAATATTCTAATTGCCCCATATCATTATCAGTGGTTCTCAAATTTATCTAAGGACATAAATTCTTAGTAAAAATTTGAGCTTACTTTTGTTTTTAGTAAGAATTGAATAGTTGATCTAAAATTTCTATGAAAATGCAAGGGAACTGGATTAGCCAAAACAACTCTGAGGGACATACACTACCTGATTTTAAGCATTATAAGGGTTCAATAAACAAGAATTTGTACTGATGTAAAGATCAACTAAAAGATCAGTGGAACTGGATAGCAAACCTAGAAACAAATCCACAAATAAGTGTTCTATTTTTGGCAAATGGTATAAGACAATTCAAGGAGAGAAAAATAACTTCAATAATTGATTCCGGAATATATGGTTAGTCACACACAAAAACAAATGAATATCAATCCTGATCTCGTAACATATACAAAAAACCTCACAATGCAGCATAGACCTAAAGATAAGAGCAAAAACTGAAACTTCGTGAGCAAAACAGGGAAAAATCATAATAACGTTGGATTAAAAATATATTTTAAATGAGATATCAAAAGCAAAAGTATTTAAACAAATTAATAATTAGACTTCATCAAAATTTAAAACATTGTTGAAAAGGCCTAGTAACAAACAAAGAATTAAAAATTAGCCACCAATTGGGAGAAAATATTTGCTAAACATAAGTGTACCTGATGAAGGATGTATATATCAAATATATAAGTGATACTTAACACCCAGTAATAGGAAGAAAAACAACCAAATTTAAAAACGGGTAAAATGTGCCACCAGAGAGCATGTATGTTTGACAAAGAAGCATATAAAATGATGTTCAAAATTACTGATTATTAGAGAAATACACATTAAAATCATGAAGAGATACTACATAACCAATAGAATGATTAAAATTAAAGACTGACCATACCAAAAGTTGGTGAAGATTTGTAGAGACTGGAAACTCTCATACACTGATGACAGGCATGAAAAAATGGTACAACCACTTTGGAAAAATAGTAGTTTGGTAGTTTCTTAAGTAGTTAAACATTTGCATATCAGATGACCCAGCCACAAAATACGACTCAAGGGTTTACCTGAGTTGAAAAGTGAAAACAATCACCCACAAAAAGAGTTATACACACATTTCATAACAGTTTTATGTGTAACAGTAAAAAACTGTAAGCAATACCAATTTCCAACAACAGGTCAATATATTAAAAATAGTAGTAACCAGACACTGAAATATTACTCAATAATAAAAGAAGAATGAACTATTGATAGTATTAAATCATTGATAAAACTCTAAACAAATATTCTGTATAGAAGCAGTCAAACAAAAGAAGACATTCTCTAGGTATACATATATGAAAACATCTAGGGAAGAACAGCCTAAACTATAGTGAAGAAAGCAGATCAGTGATTGTTTGGGGGTGGCATCAGAAAGGGGCATAAAAGAAGGAATTTCCGTGGCCATGAGGAAACTTTGGGGGATTAATAAATATGTTTATTGTCTTGATTGTGTTGATGTCTAAATTTATCAATTAGTTATCCCTAAATTTATGCATTTTATTATATGTCAATTATACTTTAAAATGTTTCAAAACTTTACTTTGTATTTTTAAACAATTTTATTTAGCATCTAGTTATATGAATATGACAATAATATGTACTGTTAAAATCTATTAAATTCCATAGAGATTCTGATATTTCTCCTAGGAATTTTGGAGGTTTCTTGGTGGTGGTGGTGGTGGTGATGTTTATTTGCTTTGCTTTTTCTGCTTTCTTTTAAAGATTGGGACACAGGTTCTTAGATTAAATGTCTCCTTTCTGTTATTTATCTTAAATTTTATAATTGGGGTTAACTATTTGGGCAAGGATTTTTCACTACTTTGAACTCCCTTGAGTATATGATATGAGTTTAAACCCAATTAATTAAAAACTTAAATGCACAGCTTATTTGACTAAGTCTGCTTGTTTGCTTAATTTTTTTCTTAGAGGTCTTTTAAAGAACAAATCTGAGTCTTCTTGTGTCTCTAAAATGGGTGAGAATACAAAGACAGATCATATTACCTCTCTTACCAGACAGTAGACTATCCATTTGGCATCCTGCCTGGAAAGTTGCAAACTCAATTAAATGCACATATGGCCCAGAGAAGTAAGCATCCATCTTTGCCAAGACTCATTTCTCTATGGCATTTTCAAACCATGGCTATGCTTAAACCTTTTCCAGGCAATGAATTATATCTGATTGATTAATAATTTCAAATTGCACAATATTTTATCTACCATAAATGTTATCATAGAAATGAACCAAACAGGATATCAGTACAGTTTCTACAAGAGTGCTTTTCCTGCTGAGGTGCATTTTATTTAGGAAATCAGGTCTAGAGATATCTAGCCTTAATGAGAGGTAGTGGTAGAATTAATAAATCTCCCAATTTTCCCTGAAGCAGCTGCTCTTTTTTGAAATAATGAGCATATGGTTTCATCATATTTTATTGATTTGATCCCCTTGAGCTAAAGAAATATTCCAGTGAAATGCAAACAACTTTCAAAATTTCTGCATATTTCTCAAGCCCGCTATTTTCTTGGCTAAACAGGAAGCTGATACGCATACAAATGAAAAGTCAAAGGCAGTGTTCAGATTTTTTAACCAAAGAGAAGGCAAAAGGGAAGGTGGGAATCATGAAACATTTTTATTTCTGAGATGTCCCTTTAAACATTTATGAGAGTTTTAAAACGTAGTGGAAAAGACTTGTAAACTAATGGTAGAAAGAGTTGCCATATTTTGCATAGATGCAGGAATGTCAGCGTTTGAACCAATGATGTATATACTAGAAAGGTAGAAAGAGAATGAAACTTCCTAGCAAATTGCGACCAGGGTTGCTTCGTGTAAGCAGTGTCAAAATGAGAGGTTTGATGTAGGACATAAAAGGAAAGCAAATGCTAATCAACCCAAGACTAGGCAGGCAGCAACAGAGTAAATGAAAAAAGAATTAGGTCAGCATCAGAGGAAACAGATAATTTCTAAAGGAAGTAAACCAAGCTCTTGGAGATTTACAGAAAAATATGTGTTTTAATCAGGGTCTTACTCACTACTCTGTCAATGGTCGGTTTTTAGGAGAGCATGTCCTCTTAGAGTTGTATAATTCTATGGAACAAACTTATACTTTTAGTTAGAATTTATTTTTTTCTGTTGTGGTAGAGCATGATACTTCTTCAGTATCATCAACTCTGGCATGCTTTTACAATTAGATTGTTGATTTAAAATGCAGATTATTGGGCCTCACCCTCACAGAAAGATTCAATAGATACGGGGTTAGGCTAAGATCTACATTTTAATGAGCTCTACAAATAGTTCCATACTGATAACTTTTCCCGTCTGCTTTCTGCTGTGTGTGGCCTGGGAAGCCCTGATTTCTGACATTTGCAACTTTGACCTGGGTTAATTACCCATAAAAGCTACTTCCATGCACATTATGCCAGAAGAAGCAAGGAGTTCTGGCTAATTTGTTTGCTATCTTTATGAGGTATATGACAATACAGCAAAATAGTAGGAATATATTTTAATATAAAACTATACCAGGTTACTGTTAATTTTATTGTAATTTTCAGCCATAGATTCCTGTTAATCTCTGTTAAACAGGTGTCTTTGTTGTAAGACTGCTCTAGATCTTTTGTTGTCATGCCAAGGAATCCTATGAACCTCAAAAAGCAATGATTATAGTCTAGCATTTATGAAACAACTTGATCACATTATTCCTTTTAGGAGGAGGAGTGCTTATTAATAGTCTTTCAAAGCTAATGCTCAATAGAATGCACTATGGATAATGATAGTTTATGGACTTAAACCAGTGTATATTTGTACAAATGTATAGCAATAGTGAATGAGAGACTGTTCAACAGTGCATGCCCGGACATTATTGTTATTTTACAGCAGGAGCTGAACTCAATATGTTGTCAAGTTCAACCAGACCAAAGAATGACTGAGAAGAACTTCAAGTAAGGTTTCTAAATCATAGTACTAGATGTGACAGTGTTAAGGAGACTAGGATATAATTGTGTAGAAATCAGTGCTTGGCAATAGCCTGTCTGAGAAACAAAGTTGATGACCAAGATGTTTAAGCTTCCTAGGAAGAGCTGCATAAGTAGGGCTGGATAGTAAAGGAAAAAGTCACTAACAGAAAGAGCCTGTAGACAAGTTGGGGCAAAATGCTAATGTATAGAGAGGAAGTGAATCCCAGGTACAGAAACAAAGGTTGAAAAGTGTGTGTGGCCTGAATCAATTAATGTGATAGGATGAACATGATAGAGTTTTGTATGTCAGACAGTATTCATATAGACTCTAAAAATCATAGACTTTTATTTATTGAGTGCGTATTATACTCTAAATTGATGCCACTTATCTATATTATCTTAGAAAACTTGTCTAAAATAATCCTCACATATAATTCTTACAGCACAATATGTTAGATATTTTATTAGATGATATATTATCCAATGCAATTGTCATAACAACCTTACAAAGTGAAAGCAAAGCACCAGAAAGAAAAAACGTCCAATGATGAGTTTTTCAAAGGTAGGAAAGTGGAAGAGCCTTAAGATTATTTATGTTTGGTAATTTATTTATGCTCATTTCATTTAGTTATTAATGTTACTTTTAGGTTTTATTTTTGTGTTACTTATGACTTTTAAATGGGTTCTCTCTTAAAATTATATCATTGTCTCTGACTTTAAGAAGTAATGACAACTTATAATAGTGACAGAGAAAAATGTTTATGAAATATTTGGTTCTGCTATTAGCCAAAAAATTATTTCTGTACTATCTTAATAACTTTTGTTTATTTGTTATCTACAAACCTCATAAGATTAACTGATTGTCAATAATATTAGGCAAATTAATTCTGATATTGGATTGAAAAGAAAAATATTGGACAATTAACTAACAGATTATTTCATATAATACTTCAGTTTTTTTGCGTTAGAGTGAAATGGTGTCATATATATCATATGAAGGGCATGAATTAATAATTACTCTAAATGAAAGCTGTGGTCAAGGCATAGTAAAATTTCCCATAATACAAATAGTCATCTTCATTTCTTTAATTTGTACAAGCTGTTTAAACTGTTCATGTATCCCCCTCCATAGCTCATGGGGGAATTCTGTTTTCCATTAGGTTAGAAAAGAATCTTTGGTCATATCTCATGGTTGTTTGGCATTAACACACTATCCGATCATGACCCAAATGTTCTTATCTTAAACACTTTAGATCAACAGTTATTCCTGCCACCACAGTTGAGAATAGCTACCACTTTCATTGACTTTTTAATCTAAGAATTCCTTGAGGTCAACATTATTTCCTATTTTTCAAGTGAGGAGATTGGCAGAAAGAAACATGTTCAAGTGTCACAAACAAAGCAAGTCACTTGAAAATTACACTTTGAATATAAAGCATCAGAGATACTAGTTTGCCAATTGGCTGAATAAATCAAAGCACATGTTTTACGCTCTAAAAGTCCTTGCTTCTTTTTAAAACAAAATATTGTAAATAACATTCTACAATATTATTTACAAGAAGTGAATTCAGCTTATATTTATGAGTCTACAGATGGCACTACAAATTACAATAAATAAATGAGTATCTAAATTGGATAATTTGGAGGTACAAAGCACATTTTCAGAATATTATGAAATGCTAATTATTTATATTCTGTTCTAATATACACATAACTATCTTTTTTTTTTTTTTTTTTTTTTTTTTT
>NW_022436942.1:17254176-17347833 GCF_009761245.1 Sapajus apella
TCTTTTTTTTTTTTTTTTTTTTTTTTTTTGAGACGGAGTTTCGCTCTTGTTACCCAGGCTGGAGTGCAATGGCGCGATCTCGGCAATTCTCCTGCCTCAGCCTCCTGAGCAGCTGGGACTACAGGCACGCGCCACCATGCTCAGCTAATTTTTTGTATTTTTAGTAGAGACGGGGTTTCACCATGTTGACCAGGATGGTCTCGATCTCATGACCTCGTGATCCACCCACCTCGGCCTCCCAAAGTGCTGGGATTACAGGCTTGAGCCACCGCGCCCGGCCTAACTATCTTTTTTTAAAAAATCTGGACTCAAAAGTTCATTTTCACATTACATGTTACTTAGGGAGGAAAAAGGGGAAAAATCAAGAACAGAGTGTAGTTTTTATGTTTTCTAAACTAATCTGTGTTTCTGAATTTCCTCATTCTATATTAAACCAAAATGATCTCACGATGAAAGAAGGCAGATCTTAAAATATCTTGAATTTGCCAGACTTATAATCACCAGGAAAAATCGAGGTTTATTTACTTTAAAGTTTATATATTAATATGGTTTGGCTATGTCCCCACCCAAGTCTCATTTTGAATTGTAGTTCCCATAATCCCCACATGTCATGGGAGGGACCTGGTGGAAGGTAATGGAATCATGGGGAAGTTATCCTAATGCTGTTCTTGTGATAGTGAGTGAGGTCTTGCGAGATCTAATGGTTTTGTAAAAGGCTTCCCCCTTCACTTGGCTCTCATTTCTCTCTTCTACTGCCATGTGAAGAAGTACATGTTTGCTTCCCCTTCTGCCATGATTATTAGTTTCCTGAGACCTCCCAAGCCAGGTGAAACTGTGAGTCAATTAAACCTCTTTTCTTTAAAAATTACTCAGTCTCACTTATGTCTTTATTAGCAGCATGAGAACTGACTAATACATATATTAATATGTATAACACAAATTTCTCAGATTTCATGACAAAATTCTGTGGTTATAGCAGAAGTAAGATTTTTTACTGATATTCAAATGACAGTAACACAGATAAAGGCATTACCCCTTCTTTGTAATATGATTTATGTGGATACATATATATACAACAATACATACATAATTTGTAACATTGTAATATAGATATTGTATTTAACCAAGATACTTAATTTCTACAAATTAACTATCTCATAAATGTGTAGTGAACCAATAAATGACAATTCTGTATAATTTAGTAAAAGAAATGTCTAAAACTATTTATTGTACTTTTTTTTCATAAATTAATATAACCCATTTGGCCCTCAGATCACCTGGTTTATGTGCACACATACTTGGACAGTTAGCTCATACCCAAACAGAATACGTAAATATGAAATGATAATGAATGAGAAAAGGGAGTAAAAGCCACCTCATGATGTTAATACTTGTTGAAGACTAACAATTATTTCCTATCAAAAAAGTAATTATTTAAAATGTGCACATTACAAAAAAATTATTCAGCAAGATATATGTTAGTTGAAACATAGGAGAAATGGAAAATCTATTTGTTATCTTTAACATATCAAAAATCAAATATTATTTGAAATATTTGGTTACCTTTTGTATGCTGAGTAGAAAAATGTCTGTCTGTACATGTTGTTTTTATTTTTAAAAGATGGGTAAAGTAAATCTATTAGTACACAAAATTATAAAGAAATCATTTTGTCTATAATCCATTTTTACATAAAATTTCTGACTTTCATTCTAAGTTACTATGCCCTACAATATCCAGACTTTATGTACAAGCCAGTATTCTCAGTGTTGTCCTAACTACAGCCATCACAGGAAGAATGCTATCACTCAAAATTACTTTTTTTTGACCCAATTATCTTTCTACACCAAACATTCATGATTTCTAAATACCATTTTCAAAAAGAAAGAGATAGAATGAACAAATTTATGTTAAAGTGTGATGACTTCAGCCTACATATTAAATTTTATAGAAGTCATTTGATTGGGAGGCCGAGGAGGGTGGATCAAGAGGTCAAGAGATCAAGACCATCCTGGCCAACATGGTGAAGTCCCATCTCTAATAAAAATACAAAACTTAGTTGGGTGTGGTGGCACACGCTTGTAGTCCCAGCTACTCAGGAGGCTGAGGCAGGAGAATAGTTGGAACCCAGGAGGCAGAGGTTGCAGTGAGACAAGATTGCACCACTGCGCTCCAGCCTGGTGACAGAGTGAGAGTCCATCTCAAAAAAAAAAAAAAAAAAAAAAAAAAAAAAAAAAAGAAATCATTTGATAGAAAAATAACAATGGTAACCCAAGTAATTGCCTCTATATTGGTGACAATTCAAAACTGCAATAACCTGCAATAAATGCTTAGGTAGCTAGTTTCTTTACCTAGATTCCTTCAAATCATATCCCATCAGAAAAGATGATTACGATGAGTTAGAGGCAACGTGATATTATTTAAAAACATGTACTTTGGAATCAGATAGGTTCAGGTTTGAATTCAGAGCAATCACTACATAAACCGGAGACCTTAAATGGGTTTCATAATCTCTCCAAGTCACAGTGGTCTCACTGGTGAAAAGAAATTTAGAAAACTTGCTTCTGTAGTTTTTATGAAGATTACAAATAATATATATGGCTGAGGTCACTGTGGGCCACACTGGTAATCCCAGCACTTGTTATAGGCTGAGGTGGGAGGGTTGCTTGAGGCTAGGAGTTTAAGACCAACGTGGGCAACACAGCAAGACCTCCATCTCTACAAAAATTTAAAAAAAAATTAGTTCCAATAATAGTAGTAGTCCAAGCTACTGAGGAGGCTAAAATGGAAGGATTCCTTAAGCCCAGGAGCTCAAGATTGCAGTGAGCCATCATTGTGACATTGCACTTCAGCCTGGGTGACAAAGCGAGACTCTGTCTCAATAAATAAATAAATAATATATGTAAAATATCTAGCATACAGATAAAATTAACACATAATACATATTACATATAATGAATTAAAAAGTCACTATTGTAAGTAAGTCTTTGAATGCATGTTTTCATATTATTCATGGCTCTAGGAACATGCTTAATTTGACACAAAATAGTCTCACCATATGGTTTACTGTTTCCGTATTTAAAGTAAAAATGACAAATGGTGCTGTAAACACAGTTAGCAAAAATTAGGATTAAGAAAAATGGAAGAAGGAAATTAGGCAATCAGATACCTTAAAAATTCAAACCACATAATGAAAAATCTAGAATCAAGGTAGAACAGAATTTGATCAAATTTAAATCTTATATGTACTATGCCATCATATGCTCTTCTGTATTCTTATTACTAACTCTAGTAGTCATGAGAATAATGCTTATAGCTTTGGAAGAGGAAAGCATAGGATATTTGATGGCTAAATTGTTTTCTGAAATTTGATTCAGATATTTCAATAATAATAGATAACTACATATTACTCTCTATTTTATGAAGCATTTTGCATACATACTTATATTTAATCCTCTCTATTAGTTCATGAGTTTTTATCAGCTGAGTTGATAAATGTTCACATAGCTGCTGTGTGCACGATACTTTCTTTATAGTAACTGTTCAACCCAAATCCATTATGCCCACTTTCTAGTTTTTATTAGTCAGCATTTAGACTACAAGCCTTTTCCCTTTTCTATTGATGATTTTCTGCACTACGATTCCTAAAATCTAATACTTCATTGACCTGAATCTGGTCCCCCAAATCAGACTCCTCAAACTGTGACCTATAGAAACGCCATAACTCCTAGAAGATTTCTATATCTTTAAGATGCTCTTTCAGGTTTTTTTTTTTTTTTCCTTGACTTAAGTAAAACTGGTTCTATGTACCATATCCCATTTTCTCTGGAATCTTCTTAAGTTGCTAATGTTCTCATTCCTTACTAATCTTGGGGATGAGGTGTGCAGTCTTTGCCCCTCCTCCCACTACCAAAGCTTCTGCTAAATTATAGTTTCTCTATCTTTTAAAGAAAATTAAGTTTTTTTTGATATTTATGTACCCAGCTATAGCACTTTCTTCACTTTCAACATTTACATTGGTAAGTGTTACTATCTTTACCAATTATGCGGTTCCCTTCTGTTTGTTAGGGATTTCATTGCCTGGCTTACAGAATTCCTCTGAAATCCTCTGTATCTGACATCTAGCTATTACCCTGGTTACTTAAGTGTTCCCATGAATGGCATGTCTGCTCCAGTGGCCTCCCAGTTCTTCAAATTATTCTCCTTGGATAATTTTCTTTTCCTCTGATTTAGCTAGTCTCACCATCATACTTCGACTCTTGTCAACACATGCAACAACTATAAAACTGAAAATAAAATTTAAAATACTGCATACTCTCTTTTCAACTTGCTTATTCACATTTTGTTCTTCACGAAATAGGGACCACCTGTTTTCGTGGTCCCTTCACTTCTTATCCTCCTTAGATTTTAAGGATCATCATTTCAGCAACCTCTTGCAAAACTTAATCCTTTCTTCTTAATTTTTAATTGAACACATCTGCCCAAACTTTTACTCTGAATGAACCTAACCATCTGTTTCCTCTAAGCTTGCACTAATTATCCTAAGAACACTGAAAAATATCTTATTAGACAATGTATTAATTCCACTGTAAATCGAGAAGCAACAACTTAAAGTGGGCCCTCACTGTGACCACATTTCTGATTCTCTATCTCTCTCTTACATTCTCTACAACTATCTCCAACCTTTTATACTATTTTTTTCAAACATTAGAATAACCTTATCTTGCCTACTCTCACCAAGTGATCTTGACTTCTACATTAAAAAAATAAATAAATAAAAAGTATGAGAATGGGGTGTTGGGAGCTTCCTTGCCCTCTCTGGGCAGAACTCTCCCAGAAGCTTGATGTGCTCACCAACCTGGAAGCTCTTCAAATCCCGTAAGTAAGGTTTCTTTTTTATGTTGTTATTTGTTTTATGTAAAGATAGAGCAATTTAAGAAACAATAGGAATGGTACAGTGAGAAAAAGATTAAATAATAGAAAAAATTTATTATTTATGATCTCCAAAGGTGAGATGGAATAGAGCCCACAGCAGAGGTGGCAGTAGCCACCTTCGGGAGAAAACAGGAAGTTAGTTCTCTAAAATTAAAAAGGACATGTGAAGATGTGGGTAGGTTGGAATGTTTTAAGTAAAGAAAATGAGGAAGTTTCAATCTGATCGTTTTTATTTTTTCTTTAAAATCTATCTATCTATCTATCTTTCTATCTATCTATATGTATATGTGTGTATACACACACACACACGGGCATGTTGCAAGCACTGACAAAACATAATTTTGGTTACTCTTCAGCAACTGCCTTCTCGTCTTTACTGCTGTGGTTCAGTCTTACTAGCATTTACCTCTGGAGTCTGTCATCTGAGCTCACCCAGGATGGGCAGCATGTATAACATATATTTTAACATACATTTTACTTATTATATATTTTTATTTTATTTCTCTCTATATAATAAATTCTACTTGACATCTTGCCTCAGGCATTTTAGTGACTCTTCAAATTTAAATGTGAGAAACTGAGAGACTTTGCACCTGCTGTTAATCTGCCTGTAATGTTCACTTCTCTTTATCTAGTTTTCTTGCTTACCCTACAGGTTTCAGTTTAAACGAAACCATTCTCCCTCTCTGACTAGGTCAGTTTTTGTGTTATGGGATCTCATTACATCTCTTATATCTCTTTGTTCATCTCAGTTATAAATTCCATTTTTACATTTGTTACATTTGTTTCTGTGATTATTGTCTTTATCCCTCATTAAAGAACACATTCCAAGAAACAAAAGACAGCATCTCACTATGAAATTAACACCAAGAGCACTGGGCAGGATACAACGAGTATTTGTTAAATGCATTCTAATGTGCATGTATTGGACTCTCTGACTTATAAACTTTATTTTGACATATTAGGATAGCACAATCTGCTTTTTCTTCATGTTCCATTTTACTCCATACCTTGGCCAAGCCTATTCCATTTTGACGCTATGGATGTCACAAGCATATCCACAGAACATAATTTTGGACACTCTTTGGTAACTACCTTCTTGTCTTCACCACTATGGTTCAGCCTTCCTAGTATTTACCTTTGGAGGCTGCCATCTGAGCTCACCTAGGATGGGCAACTTGTAAAACACAATATTTTAATAAGTAATATTTTAATACACTGGTAAAATAGTAGTAACATAAGGAGAAAGTACTATGGTAAAAAAAAAAAAAAAAGAGGGATAAGGAGGTTGGAGTCAGATATAGGAAGGCTTGACAAGGAGAAACAAGAGAGGAGGCTGTGGGGCCAAGAAAGAATAAGAAAGAACAGTTGCCTATCTCATTCTATTATTTTGTGGACTGGAATTGTCTATAACACAGTCTATTTTTTTTTTTCTTAATAAAAGCTCTCCCTTTAGACAGAGGTCTATTTCAGGACTCTGCTCCAGAAGGCAGTGTTCTCACCACTGCTTTCTCTGCATAAACCCCCATGGAGAAGGGTTTAACTTGGTTCACTCTGAGCCAGTCACTTTCTGAAAATACCCCATCATTCTTAACAAGGCGTCTACACACTGACAAGCTCCAAATAGCCCCACCATGTGAATATGATTCCAATTTTACAGAAGAGAAAACCAATCCAGGAGTTATTGTTTGGTGTACAATAAAAGGCACAGAGGAGGTTACAACAGTGAAGTTTTCAATCCAGGCCTCCTGGTGAGAAATAGCATGATTTTAAACTCTTTTCTAATGCTGCTATAGCTGATCATGTCTCAATAATGTATTAAGCAAATCACTGAAGTTAGAAAGGAAAAAAAGAGTTAAGTTTTTTGAAGCGTTTTCTAACAAACGAATGAAATGTGTTCACGCAGGAAAAGAGACCAAAGAGACCAAAGGGCAGACCAGTGAATTCTGCAACCCCAGTGAGAAAGCCAAAGTTCTTGGGAGAGAAGGAACATGATTCCAGTAGGTTTAGTCCTTTGTGGAAAATTGAGAGGTGCTCCTCCACCAGAGATATTATGATAGATGGCTAAATAGATAGAAGATAGATGGCTAGTTCACAAATAAGGGGATTAAAAGAACGTAAGTTATTTTGGTAAATATAAATTAAAGGTATTTTCTTTATAATAACATTTGTTTATGGTGAAAAATACCTCTTGACAAGCAAATGATGTATTGTGGGGGAGTAAGTAATGGCTATACAGTTTATTTGATTACAAGGGCCAGAAATATAGGAGTAAATGAGCAAGATATTTAATTTTACAAATTACATTAATCTTTTTATTACATGAAGCCATCACTTAATAAACATCTTAGTATACTAAAGAGAAGATACTTCCTTCAAACACTAAAAAAAATTTGCTAACCTATAAACATGGCTCAAATGCTTTCTAAATTTATGAGATTAAGACCTTATATAAGTTAAATAAAGAAAAATATTACTATACATTGATAAAAAATTTTACAGAGTGATAGTTTATAGCAATATTTAAATCAATAAAAACAGCCACGTACAAATGTATTGCATTAAGTAAACTTTATACATTTCACCATTATTTAATCAAGTCAGGTTTCCCCAAAGGTGTGAGAATAAACTAAAGACACTCATCTTGATGCTTTTTCTAATATTCCTAAGTTGTGTCTTACATGATGTCTTGAAACACAGTGATGGATGCCTAACAAAACAGCCCCTCTACACACACACACACGCCTGCATGTGGCTAGCAGGATTCCAAGGTGAAACAAGTATGAAAAATAATATCTATGTTATCCCCTTCTTGATATGTACAATAAGCATTATCAATTTAAAAGCTCAGAGAAGTCCTACAGTAGAAGTTCTTTAGTATAACTTCATTTAGGCTATTAATTACCAAATTATTTTGAACACAGACGGTTTGCCATGAGTATATATTTACATTGTGTATAGTATTATGGCTTTTGGAAGACAGTTGATGAAACAAAAATGTATTTGTATACTCCAGAAGTTTAGGCTTCAACAAATATAGTTAAAAATTCTTATGAATGTATTTTTTGGAATTCTAAAATTTTATGGAGAGAAAAATTATAATTGATGGATTTTATAGCATAGCCTCCCTGAGAATATGCAAGTTTTCTCTCTAAATTAGTTGACCAACTTCTAAAGAAACTATGTTTAGCAATAGGTAAATACGCACATAGCAGTTAACTGCACAGAAAATAATTGCATCAGATCCTAATGGCGATTGAAATTTTTATTTACTGATTCAATTAGTAATTCCCATAGTAACTTAAGTACAAAGTTTTAATCTGTCTTTATTTAAAGTCATTGTCTCTGCTTTTCATCAATTGCTTGTCTATGTGTGAAACTGGTAATTAAAAGGAGGTCACATAAATATGCTTCAGTCTATTGACAGTCATTTGAATTTGCAAATAGAAATTGTTGGAAGAAGAAGTTTAGCATGGATAAAAAGTTAATCATTTCACAATTGAATAAAAATGCTACAAGTTTAGAATTTTCTGGTGAATGAGTTTTTTTTTTTTTTTTTCCTTTTCTCAAATCCCTAAACTAAACCAATACAAATTTTTATTTCAGGTGTTGCTCTACTTAACATTTGATATACTGGATTTCTCTTAATAGAAAGGACATAAAAACAGAATTTATTGCCCTTGGCTTATTTTTTTTCTCCAGAGAAATAGCCTCTATCTTATTTAGTATGTTTCACAAGCAGAAAAGTAAAGACATATTCCATCAGGGTGTTCAAATCCAAAATACTGAGACATACAAATACGACAAAGAGAAATGAAGAAAATGCAAGTGCCTGCCCATTCTACTAAATTCTATATGATAAATTGTCTTGAGAGAAATTTCAGGCCCAGGGGGACTCAGTTTTGAAATGTGCAATTAAAGGTATTCGTAAAGAATATCTCAATTGCAATCAGTTTGCCAGACCTAGAGTGTTTACTTGAGATTTGCCAACGTATGAGATTAAAATGTTCTGTGTTTTTAACATATGTTGAAGAAAACAAAATCACCATGAATTGAAAATAGCGGGACATTTATCAAGGCAAAGTGTTCATCAGTTCTAAAGTTTCCTTTCATTTATGTATTCTAAAAGTGTAACTTTAATAAGTGTTTATGTTTAAAAATAGAGCATTTCTATTCAGATTAACATTTCTCAATATAAGTCAAAAGAAATTCAATTTAACAAAATGCCAATGAATCTGAGAGAAGGGTTGTCTAGCATCTGTAACCTTAGTGAAATAAGATGAAAATAAAAGTATCACACCTAACATGTTTAAAATACAAAAAGTAGATTTGGTGATTTAAAATTCCAGGAAAAAGCGTTGGGAGTTAGATGAGTATGACAGTTAGGATGCTCTGACTGAAAGTAACAGAAAATCACCGTTCTATTTGAAAAGTTACTAATTCACTAATTCAGAAGCTCAGAAAAGAACAGGAAAGGACAACTTCAGGATTGGTGACATGAAAAGAAAACGAACAACTTAGTTTTTTCCCATATCTCTGCTCTCCCTCCAATCTTCACACTTACTGACTTTGCTCTTTGGCTTACCCCGAGTTCCAGACATCATATCCAGACATGGCAACAATGACCACCAGCAAAAGAGATTAATGCTTTTTGTCTACTGATTTTAAAAAGTGAAGAATATTTTCCAAGTGTTTCCCCAACATATTTTTCTTCTCATACAATTGGCCAGAACTACAACTATTCCCATACTTTAAGATTATTGGTTGGTAGAATGGAACCTCCATGACTAGCTTAGACAAATCAGAATTCACTTCCTGCTGCCAAGGATAGCTCGAATTCTTTGAGTACAAAGAAGAACAGAAACCTGAACAAAGTTGAGAAATTTTGGGAAGACGTCAGGTGGTGGAGCGCAGTGCTGTAGAGAGTGGAATTTCATAGGCCACCTCAAGTGCATGTTATGATACAACCTGCTGTTTTTAAACAATATAAGTAATTTTTTTAGAATATTTGCATTATAACTACAAAGATAATTATCTAGATAAAATAAATATAATGATTGTTAACTGCTTTTATTATTTTATTAGAAAAGCATTTAATGGTTTCCTACTAGTTGCCAGGGACTCTGCTAGAAACTAGGAATAAAATGTTATTTTTATTCTGGGTAGTGTAGTTGTTAAAGGTATCATTTAATAAATGGATTTGCATGCTCACTTCAGCAGCACATATACTAAAACTGTAATGAGACAGAGACAATTAGCATGGCCCCTGCGTAAGGATGACAAGAAAAAGAAAAAAAAAACACACAAAACTTTACTACACAGACTCTAAATTATTTGCTTATAGTTTGTAGTCTATTAAAAATTAATTTTAAAAACTTACCTCATAAAGAGACCATTGCTTTTCCTTGACCTGATATAGAGGAGCAATTAATGCAGAGGGTTCCTATAAAGAGGACATAATGTGTAATGTCGGAGGCAATGTCACCAAATTGAGCTCTTCAATATCTAAAACAGGAAATATCATTGGAATGTTTTTATAAAATATGTTTCAACTTGGCCTGTGGCATAAAGGCAAATGACAATTCTCTCTCTCTCTCTCTCTCTTTCACATACACACACACAAACACACACACCCCTAAAAAGGGCAAAACAACCTGCCCAGGTTGGCAGCACAACTGTCAAACAGTCTGTTTCCTAAGTCAATAGTGGATTGTAAACAGGCTCTAATAAGATAAGGAAATGTTGAGATAAAGTTAAGCAAAGTAAACGTCTTTGCTAAAGGACTTCTTAGAGCTTTAACTATGTTAATACGCAGTTACCAAAACAGCTAATAATTATTGAGAATTTACTGAATGCTACATACTGGCTGGCACACAGTGCTTCTAATATTTTATCTAATTAACACAATATTTCTATGAGGTAGGCACTAATTTTACTTTTTTTTTAAGATAAAAAAACTGAAACCCAGCTAGAAGCTGAGCTGGAAGAAAGGGCAGCAGGAGGAAGGTGGCTACCTTCTGTAGTTCATTTAAGGGCCTTCTTAGAATTCAAAATTCTTTCCATAGCTGAACAGAGGGCTTTCTAGAAATAAGACATCTCTCATAAAGTAATTCTGGGTCTGTTCTTCCATATAAGACATGAACACAATAATTGTAACCCAGAACACTGTTAAGCAGATGAATCCATTATAAGAAAAATAAAAAATCTCAGTAAAGTATCTATATAATATCTATGTAACATGATTCTCTATTGAATCAAATTATGTATTCCTAATATTAAATTTTGATGTCTTATACTGAATATTTGGATATAAGCCCATTAATTGATAGGTTTCTGCAGAAGTGATTTTGGGTTTTGGAGGAGTGGACAAAAGTATTTTTAAGAATTGAGCTATATTTAGTATAAACATATAGTGTACATGTTAATATCAGCCCTGACAGGCCAAGAAAAAATAAGTTGTACATAAAAATAATATTTTCCAAGATTATTAAAATAAGCATAAACAAATCAGAATACAATTTGGCCTATTTGTAGTTTGTAGTAACAATGAATGCATTATAATTTTAAAGTGTAATTACCATAAGGGAATTGTATAAACATGCCACTTAAGATATTATATCCCTGAATTCCAGGTGAAATATTATTGCTACTAAGACACAGAAGAAAAGGTTAAAGTTATACACAGAGTACCCTATATATTTTATAATTCTTGTTTGCTTTTAAAAGGAATAGTTGGAAAAAAGCAAAAAGTGATAAAAATATAAACACATAATTGTACACAGAGGAGGAAAAGTGAGGTAAAAAGAATACTTAAGACTTTAATATCTCTGCCAACTTTGTAAAAGTATCTAGTATATTACTTTATAGAATTAAAAAGATATATAATTGAATAAGATGTTTTGCAATTGATAATATTCAATACACTAACAGTTATAATATTGAAGTAAAGAGGAATAAAATTGACTGTCTTTATATGATTTAGAGCCACTAAAGTGTCAAATAATAAGAATGTATTTAAAACAGATTTTTTATTAGTTTTAATCTTGAAAGTAGCCATGAACTGTGCCTTGGAGCATTTAACAATATTTAATCTGTGAAAACATGGCAAATGGTAAATCCCTACATAGCTTGGAAGGAAACATATGCTCTACAAGAGATAAGTGTAAATATGTATACTCTGAGTAGTTTTTCATTTTTAATTCTAAGTTCTTTGGAGTAAATTGCATTTTTGAATTTTAAGCATTTTGTTCAGTTTATTGCAGTAAATTCTTATGCTTCCACAATTATTACTTTTTATAAGGATTTATGTGACAAAAAGAATATAAATTCTTATCACATTAAATTGCCTTATGAATTAAAAGTAAAATAAAATAAATGCATATTTTAAATTAGACTTTCAGTTCTGGGATACATGTGTAGAACCTGCAGGTTTGTTACATATATACACACATGCCATGGTGGTTTGCTGCACTCATCAACCCATCATCTACATTAGGTATTTCTCCTAATGCTATTCCTCTCCTAGTCCTCAACCCCCCAACAGGACCCAGTGTGTGATATTCCCCTCCCAGTGTCCATGCGTTCTCATTATTCAACTCCCACTTATGACGAGAACATGAGGTGTTTGGGTGTTTGGTTTTCTGTTCCTGTGTTAGTTTGCTGAGAATGATGGTTTCCAGCTTCATCCATATCCCTGCAAAAGACATGAACTCATCCTTTTTTATGGTGGCATAGTATTCCATGGTGTATATGTGTGCCACATTTTCTTTATCCAGTCTATCATTGATGGGCATTTGGGTTGGTTCCAAGTCTTTACTACTGTGAATAGTGCTGCAATAAACATGTATGCAAAAAAAAATGCATTTATTTTATTTTTAAATCAAATTAAATTTAATTTAAGTTCTGGAATATATGTGCAGGATGTGCAGGTTTGTCACATAGGTAAGCCACACATGCATTTTTAATAAGACACAGTTGAATGAGAACTGTGAATATATCTAGATATTCCTATTGGTTCTGTTTCTCTGGACAACCCTGGCAAAGACAAGGGGACATAATTCCAGCATGAAGAAATTGCACAGCTAGGTTTCGAACTCTTACTGCAAGACTGTCATTCCCCCTGAACTTCATTCATTCTCCCTAGAAGATGATTTGGCAAGTGTCTTATGTTATTTGAGAATGTTTTCTGAAAGGAGGTTGAATAACATCAACTTGTGAGATGCCACAAGTTACTTCAGCCTAGAAAATCTACCTTGGTGCTGAGCAATGTCTTTCTCCTCACTCCAAGTAATGATAGGAAAACTTTGTTACCTGGGAGTTAACCATCCTGAGAAACTCCTCAGTCTAGGCAAACATATCTGTCTATTACTCTGGTCTATATGCCAAGATTTACCCCAGCATTTCTTTTTTATTTTTCTTTTCTTTTGAGAAAAGAATCTCACTCTTAGTCACCCAGAGTGCAGTGGCGCCATCTTGGAGAGATGAATCTCGCTCTTAGTCACCTAGACTAGAATCCAGTGGTGCCATCTTGGAGCCTCTGCTCACTGACTCCTAGACTTCACAGGCTCAAGCAATCCTCCCACCTCAGCCTCCTGGGTAGCTGGGACTACTGGTGCATGCTACCATGTCCGGCTAATTTTTGTGGGGTTTTTTTTGTAGAGACAGGGTTTTGCTATATTGCCCAGGCTTTTCTCAAACTACTGGCTCAAGTGATCCACCTGCCTTGGCCTCACACAGTGTTGGAATGACAGCCATGTGCCACTGCGTCCAGCCTAGCCCAGCATTTCTGTCTTCCATACTTCAGGACCTAAATGCTCAAGTGGTATTTCATACTCAAAAATCCATAATTTGTTTTATAATAATAGCCAACAGATACTTAATATGTACTCTAAGCCAGGCATACTTCTTAGCACTTTTATAATATTAACTATTTTTATCCTTAAGCTGTAAATCAATCAATTCTGTGAATACTTACCCTCTTTCAAAGATGAGAAAAAGAGGTACAGGGGAAAAAAAACAACTTGCATAAAGTTGCACAGCTAGTAAATAGCAGCATAAGAATCTAAATCTGGCTCCAGAATGCTCAGATTTTGCCAACGCCTGGTACTGTTTTTGTATTATCTTTAACAACAATAAACTTTTCTTTCAGGGTTTAATAATAATAATAAATATCCCAGTCACTTAGACTGAAAATCTCAGATTACTTTTTTACTTCTTCCTTTACTTGTTTATTTATGTGTGTGTATGAATATTTACTTGCATTTGGGGTGTTCAGGTAGTTATTGTTTGCTTTTTGTTGTGTTTGTTTTGCATTTACACTTTTTCTCTATCTAGCATTTGTCCTTGCTCAGGTAAAGTAAGGATTATGTTCTGTTTTCCCCTTGATATGCTTCTTCAAATAATCCCAATACAAGTATTGAAAATATTTCCTCCATTTATTTGAAGTATAACCTTTACCATAAACTAAAGATCTAGTAATTTCCAATTAATTTTCTTGTGTTTTCCAGCTATTTACATTTATGTCAATTACAAATAATGGCACATTTTCTTTCTCTTTTGAAAGTATCTGACATTGTCTTGCCTAATTTCACTCTCATCTAAACCCAAAATATAATAGGTATGGTGACAATGAAAATCCTTGTTTGGTTTCCAATTTTAATAAAACAGTTTTTTAATTTTATCATTGTTTTAATCTACAGTTTTAATATTACTTAGATTTTTAAAAATAAGTAATGTTGGTGAATTTCATTAAATGTTTTGTTCAGCAACTATGAAGATGATCAGTTTTTCTCATTTCACTTATCAATATGGTAGATTTTATTGATGTCTTTGCTAACACCAAACAATGGGGGCATTAGTAGGACTGCACTATTTGGTCCTGTTGTGTGTTTCTTTTAATAAGCAACGTGATTCTATCTGTAAATATTTTATTTTACCTTAGTATTAATACCATCAATATGAAATATTTATAACACAAAATATTTCATAGTTGTCTTTTGAAGGAATATATTTATAAGCTTTTAATACCAATTTTAGAGTATACTTTGTAAAATATGTTTGGAAGCTTTCTTTCTCTAGGTTATGAAACAATTTAAACCTCTTCAATTCAACATGTGGTTTGTTAACTAACAGCATCAGCATCACTTGGGAGCTTGCTAGAATCGTACATACCACCCAAATCAATGGAATCAGAATCTGTATTTTAATAACATCTCCATATGATTTGTAAGTTTGAGAACACTGGTATTAATAATATAAGAATTCTATGTTTTTGGAGGCTTAGTGGAATTCACCTGAGAAAAATGCCCTAGTGCTCTGTATGTGAGCATATTTGCAGAGAGCAAAGGGCAGCTGTCTGACAACTTTTCTCATTTTTTAATCAAAAAGTTGATCTGTTTATTTAACCAAAGTCAACTTGCTTAATGTATGGAAAAAGACAAATCGAGAAATGCATAAATTTAATCAAAGTACTCTTTCTTACTTATTTTTATGTCATGTAAATGTTTGATTTTTTTAGTACAAATTGTGTACATTTGGGCTTGCCCCCTTTATTCTACATTATGTTAGTTACTGCTCTACTTTTCTTTTCAAGGAAGCAAACTTGTAGCTGTTGGTTTTAGTTTGACGGTATTCTTGATCATTAGTTTCAGTGTACCTGTTTATTTCTTCTTTCATTTCCTTACCTTTCATGAATCTTTTCCTAGTTTAAGACACAACATTTAATTTATGAATTCCTACATTTCTTGTCTGTTTGCATTTTCCTTTTCGCACAGACTCTACAACTAAAAGCTCTAAATAAAAATATACTGTTTTAATTTATGGCTAATACTAGAAATTACCATTAATTCCCAGCAATCCTTTAATTTCTGATTTCCTCCTTGATCTAATTTGTGAAATACAAAACAAATTTCTTATTTAAAATTGGTTTGGTTGGATTTTTGAGATTTTTCATCTTAGTTATTATCCCTAGTTTTCTTGCACATTTGTCACAGAATACAGTCGTCCTTCCCAGAATTTAAGAAAGTGCCCCAAAGGGACTAATATTTGATCAATGTTTCATGGAAACTTGATGGTTTAAGATGTAGCTTAATATGTTTATTAAGTTTATTTAAAAATATAATTTATATTCTTAAGTTTTTTTGTTTACTTTGTCTTGGATTGAGAGAAGTGAGCAAAAAACATCTAAGGATACAAATATATTTTAGGACAGATTTTTCTTTTTTTTCCTTTTTTTAAAAATTATACTTTTTAAGTTCTGGGGTACATGTTCAGATCGTGCAGGATTGTTACACAGCTATACACATGCCATGGTGGTTTACTGCGTCCATCCCCCCGACACCTACATTAGGTATTTCTCCTAGATTTTCTATTTTTACTTTTGGTTCCTGCAAGATTCCTTTCTAGATTTTTATTTTGTGTTATTTGGTATGGAAATATTCCTGCTAAAGAGATTCACTTGGAATTGCATTTTTTAATTGTTATAAAATTTTCCTTTCTACTTAAAGTTTTTGCTGTAAATTCAACCTGTATATATTATTATAGCCAAATCACTGCTTTTTTATTATTAATTTTTGACATTTGCTTCATCACTTTTTAGCTATAGTTTTACTTTTACCCAGAGATTAAAATACCAATTTGTTTTAGATTTAAGTATAGTTTATATATGCTATCAGATATATTTTCTGATAAAACTTTTTATTTGATAAAAATTTATAACAGGTACAATTAGTGATATAATCATTTTTTCTTAGTTCGCTATTTTAATTTATGTTAGATTTTGTGTTTTAAATATTTCCTTCTTCTATCATTTACTATATCAACCATTTGTTTGGTTTTAGTTTATATATATTTTGCTTCTCATCTTTTGACAGTTTATTTCAGTATTTTTATGTTCTTATGAAAAACTTCATATTGCAATAATATAAACTTCTATGCATCTTCTTTTTAATACTTATAGTAAACAATTTATATATTTTCTCCTACCTGTCTTTCGTTTATACTTTAACCTCCTGATTTTTTTTTATTTTGTAACTTTCTTACACATACAGTTTATAACTATAATATTATTTTCTGTTATCTTAACTATTTCTATCTTTTGGACAACATTATGTATTTAAATGATTTTAGAACTGCTTCACTTCTGAACTCTTTTTTTGGATGTGTTTCTTAGTTAGATTTTTATTATTCACTTAATTATGTAAAAGGAGTTTGGAGGTGCCACAGTATTTTAATTTTTATATGTTTGGGAATGTTTACTCTTGCTTTTTTACTTGAATGATAATCTTAGTTTAGAGTTTAATATCTTGACATTTTTATGGACTCTATATCACTGTCATCCACCACTGAATTTTGGATTAAAGAAGTCTGAGATTAGTGCGATTTTTGCCTCTTTCATATATAATTCAGTATTTTGCCAGAATGTCCTAAGGATTCCAATATTTGAAAGACTGGATCCTTCAAGGACACATCTCAATACTGATAATTCTGTATCAACTCTTCTTAGGGTACAACATGCCTTTTAAATTTGCTTATAATAGTTTATTATTTTATTTCAGAAAATACTTTTAAGTTTGATTTTATTTCAATCTGTTTTATTTTTACAGAAACATGTTAGCCACACATTGTAGAGATCTGTTTTCAGTTCATATCAATTATTTAACTCTGTGACCATTTTAGCTTGTCATTGTCATTTCATTTTGATTCATCAGGCCTGTGCTTCCTGACTCTTGGAGTTTCCTGCTGGGTTTATTCTAACTTTATTGCCTTCCTTTCAGTAATCTTTTATTTTCCTCTCAATTCCTGCATTTGGTCTTCCACGTGTACTTAGTACAAACTATACTGTATTTGACATCTCTACTTTGGCTTTAACTGTTCTTCTCCCTTTTTATTGTTATTATTATCACTGGGAATAAAAAATAGAGAAGAAAAATATTTATTCCACCAATCCTAACTATAGTGTACCTATTACTTCAAATAAATTCCACATTTATCCTTTATCAAAATATTAAAATTAAAAAGATGATAAAAAATAGGAAAGGAATTCTACTTTCACTGATGATAGAGTACCTTTTATTAGACTAACTCTCTCAGCAAGAGCAACTATGAAAGTGGACAAGAGAAGATACTCAGAAGAGACCTCTTTGAAGATATCTGGAGAGGAAAGAGCCAAGAATTAAGGAGATGAGATTCTGGAGAAAAGAGAAAGGCACTGAGGAATGACAGACTTGCACTACCACTATTTTCCTTTTGGCTATTTGCTTATCCCAGCACAAGGAAAGAATGTCAAGTAGGAAGTGTATAGAGCCTACAACAATGCCATGCTATGGAGAAAACAAACAGTGGAGTTCAGGGCTGGCAAAGCAGTGAGGAATTTGAGGGGACAGGTGCCAGATAGTTTTTCTCTAGTTGAATGTGTTGCAAATAATAAGTTCCTCTCCAAATCTTCAAACTTTCCTGTGCTTTCTTGTTCTTTCTTGTTCTATAAACAGCCCGTCCTGCCCTTGCCATGTCCAGGCATGTCTTTTACTTGTTCTGTAAGCAGTCATTCCCACCTTAGCAGCTGACAGCCTTTCCCTTCCTGCCTAGTTAGCCATATTCAATTTCAAACACAAGCCAATCGGGTCAGCTTACACTGTGCAGTCCAATTCCAGCCATTGGGGAAAGGGCACAGAAAAGGAATTACATTAGGCATAAAAACCCCTGCTCTACCCCACTGGGTGTGCTCCTGCAATTGCATCAGACACAGGCAGCATCCTTCTGTGGAAGTAAATTTGCCTTGCTGAGAAATCTTTTGTTCGAGTGCTCATTTTCTTGGCAACTCTGAGTTCTTATTTCCAACAAACAGACATCTCAAAAGTATGAAGTTGGACCTCTTTTGTAAGTTATTCAAAAATCTTACTTTCTTTTACATACTCCAGCTTCTTAAATGCTTCTCAAACTTCCTTTCAACTGGTCACAACATCTTTGTAGTTGCCTCATTAACTAATGTGTTTAATAAAATTGCTGATGTATATTCATCTTAGATTTTCATAATAGCAATTATATTATTAAAATTATATTTAAATATATTTAATATATTGCAAAGATATAAAAGAAAATGAAATCGACAATGATGCCCTCATACTCAACAAAAGAAACATCACCAGTATATTTTGAAATTTCTTGTGTTCTCTTCTTGTCCTTCATCACACTCTCCTCAGCTCCCTCCATACCCTAATAGATTAATTTTGACACTGATGCTTTTCTTAAATTTCTTTAATACATATTTCTATAAAATAATTATATTCATACAATGAGATATATGTAATATATATGTATATAATCATATATAACAGATAGTTTGCAAGCTTTTATAACTTACATATTTGTATTTGTATAACTTACATGTTTGTATTCTTGCTTTTTCCTACTCAATGTTATATTTGAGAGATGTATCCATATTGACAGATGTAGCTCCAGTTTACTCACTTTAACTACTACATAATAATTCATTGTATAAAATATTATTTTTAGATAAAAGCTTTTATGAATGTTTAGGTAGCTCAGATTTATTCTTACACATTTTTCCCTTTCTGTATTTGTAAGACACTCCCTGAAATACATTATTAGGAGTAAAATTTGGGGTCATAGGAACTTTACTAGCTATTTCCACATTGATCTCCCAAGTGGCTTTACCATTTATTCTTGCATACCAAAACTTGGTACTGTCATTTTTAAGATTGTTGCCTTTCAGAGGAATGACAAATTATATCTCATGGGTTTTTTTTTCTTTATTTTATTCTCTTTATTGTAAGTGTCATTGACTATCTTCTATTAATTAAACAGACTGATTTCTTCTGTAAATTGCCAGTGATGTAGGATTTTTTGTTCCTTAGCTCAGCTAAATCCAGGTTCTTGTCTCATGACTAAAAAGAATTAGACACGCGGACACATTCAGGCATGAGGAGGGCAGAATGTATTTAGTGAAAAGGGAACTCTCAGCAGAGAGGGGTCCTATCAGCAGGCTCCAGCCTCACAGATTGAATACCAGGCCACCACACAGGAGCCGAAGAGGGTATCCTCCCTTGCATAAGGTGTGGATTCCTGGTGGCTCCACGCCATTTCCATAGTGCATGTGGGCCTCCAGTCCATTGCAGACATGCTAAGGCAAGACCCTGTGAGGGTTTCCTTACCTGCAAAAACACATCTGGTGCAAATACTATTTAGGTGGGTCAGAGATTCTCCAGGAACCCTTACTTATCTGCCTAGGTATTTGTCTGCCTCCTATCTCTATCACTAGTATGTGAATGTTGCTCTTTTTTTTCTTATAATATGCCTACATAATATGGAAGTTTTCGTATTTTACATCACTAAACATTTGTAAATTACAGGTGTTGCAAATAGTTTCTTGATCTATAGTTGATCATTTTATGTTTTATGGTATTATTTTGGTGAAAGAAGTTTTGCATTATGATTCTAAGCATATATATCAATCTTTTCTCTTATGGTTTTTGCTCTTTGTGTCTTGTTAAATAGATCCACTTCTACTCTTAGGTTATATTAATACATTTCTATAGTCCTCTATACATTTTTAAATATTATTGAGCTTTGCATGAATTTTCTCAGCAATTCACTTTTTTATAGAATGGGAGTTAGAGACTCTATTTTAAATTTTTTTCCTTTGGATAACCAATTGTCCTAATCAATTTATTGAAGAGTACACTCTTTTTACAACCATCAAGGGTGCCACCTCTGACATAATTCAAGTTGCCATAAATGTTCAGTTTTGGTCCTGAACTCTCATTTGTGTTCCATTGATCTCATTATTCGTCACTGCACTGATTTCACACTGCTTTAGAAATTGTCATCTAGCTTCTTTTTGAGGAGTTTAAAATGATCATATTTATTTCCCCTTTAATAATTCATTTATCAAATAATAAGTACCTGCTATATGCCTGGAAATATTCTTGGTGCTAGAGAGAATTAATAATAACTAAGGCAAATTGGCTTTAAGAAGCTTGCATTTTGTGGAATTATCAGATGATTAACAAACACATGCATAATGCAATGTTAGTGATCGGCAATATATAGAAATATAAACTGAATGAGAAGACAACAATGGGCTATCTTAAGTAAAGTCAACAACAAAAGGACTCTCTTTAGAGGGAATGTTTGACTTGAAAACCGTGAAAGGAAGAAATAAACTATGTAATTATCTGTAGCAATAATATTTAGGGCAAAAGGAAACAAGTACAAAGGCCCTGAGATAAAAATGCATGTCTTTGAGAAGCAGAAGAAAGGATGGTTTCACTAGAATGGTGTAAACAAGGAGGAAAGGGAGAAAATGAGGCCAGGAAATGTTATATCTAGGGCTTTGAAGGTTATATTTGGAATTCTGGATTATCTTAAGTGTCTTAGGAAGACTTCTAAGTAAGAATCTGATAGAATCATTTATACATGTCAGTAACATTGCTTAGGATGCCGCATGAACTGCTATTAGGAAGGCAAATATAGAAGCAGATTCAGAGGCAATTTAAATGATCTGGGCAAAGGTGATTTGGCTTAAATTGGGATGGTAGCAATGGAAGGGGAGGTAAATGATTTCATTTACTATATACAGTTGGTCCTCTGTGCCTGCTGTTTCTGCAACTGTGGATTCAACCACAAATAGAAAATGTTAAAATATGTGTGTGTGTGTGTGTGTGTGTGTGTATAAAATATAACAATAAAAATAATACTAAACTTAACAAGTAATACAGTACAACAAAAATTTACATTTTATTAGGTATTATAAGTAACCTAGAGACTGTTTAAATTATACAGAAGGATCTACTGTAGGTTACACGCAAATATTATGCCACTTCATAAGAGACACTTGAGCATCTGCAGATTTTTTGATATGGAACGGTTCTGGAACCAATTCCTTGCAGATACTGAGGGACAACAGTATTCAAATGAAATATATATGGCATCTGAGAAACTGTGAAATATAAAATATAACTGAAAAACAGTTGTTAGCATTTCCTGTGCAATGGTGATGTTCATTTGTGACCTAGTAGAGACTGGAAAATAAGTATGTTTGGAGAGAGAAGAAATAAAAAAATAAGTTTTTGTTTTTGGAATGGATAGGTTTGCCAAGCGTACTAGAAATTCAGGTGGAGACATTGAGTAAGCAGTTGAATATATGAGTTGAAGATCAGAAGAGAAGCTGAGGCCAGTGGTATAAATTGGATATGACCACCTAGCTTTGAGGAGTTTAAAGCACAGAACAAAAATGCACTGGAGTCCTAAAGAATTCCAATGTTTAAGGGTAGGAAGATGACAGATATATATCAAAGGAGGCTACAGGAGTCAATAAAGTCAAAGGACGGCCAAACCAAGTCCAGAAATTGATTCACACTACACAAAGAATTCAGAAATGACACAAACAAATGGAAAAACATTTCATGCTCATGGATAGGAAGAATCAGTATTGTTAAAATGGCCATACTGCCTGAAGCAATTTATAGATTCAATGCTATGCCTATTAAACTACCATTGACATTCTTCATAAAACTAGAAAAAAAAAACTATTTTAAAAAATTCATACAGAATCAAAAAAGAGTCCAAATAGCCAAGGCAATTCTAAGCAAAAATAGCAAAGGTGAAGGCATTGTGCTACCCCAATTCAAATTCTACTAATGGGCTACAGTAACCTAAATAACATGGTACTAATACAAAAACAGACACATAGACCAGTGTAGCAGAATACAGAACCCAGAAATAAGTTCCCACATCTACAGTTATCCGATCTTTGGCAAAGCTGACAAAAAAGCAATGGGGAAAGGATTCCCTATTCAATAAATAGTGTTGGGATAATTGGCTGGCCATATGCAGAAGATTAAAACTGGGCCCGTTCTTTATAACATATACAAAAATTAACTCAACATGGATTAAAGACTTAAATGTAAAGCCTAAATTTATAGAAACCCTGGAAGACAATATAGGCATTACCATTCAGAACATGGGCACAAGCAAAGATTTCATAATGAAGATGCCAAAAGCACTTGCAACAAAAGCAAAATTGGCAAATAGTATCCAATTAAAGATTTTCTGCACAGCTAAAGAAACTATCAATAGAGGAAACAGAAAACCTATAGAATGGAGAGACGTTTTGTAAACTATGCATCTGACAAAGGTGTAATATCCAGCATCTATAAAGAACTTAAACACATTTCCAAGAAAAAAAATTGAACAACCCCATAAAAAGTGGTCTAAGGACATGAAAAGACACTTTTCAAAAGAATACATGCATGTAGCCAACAATCATATGAAAAAAAGTTCATCACTGATCGTTAGAGAAATGCAAATCAAAACACAATGAGATACCATCTCACACCAGTGAGAATGGCTATTATTAAAAAGCCAAAAGAAAAAAAAAAACAGGTGCTTGTGAGGTTGTGGAGAAAATATGAATGCTTATACACTGTTGGTGGGAATGTAAATTAGTTCAACCATGTGGGAGACAGTGTGGTGATTCCTTAAAGACCTAAAGACAGAAATACTATTTGACCTGGCAATCCCATTACTGGGTATATATCCAAAAGAAAATAAGTCATTCTATTATAAAGACAAAGGTACATGTTATCCTCATTCCAACACTATTTATAATAGCAAAGACATGGAATCAACCTAAATGCCCATCAGTGATAGACTGGATAAAGAAAATGTAGTACAAATACATCGTGGAGTACTATGCACCCATAAAAAGAATGAGATCATGTCCTTTGCAGGGACATGGATGGAGCTGAAGTACATTATCCTTACCAAACTAATATAGGAACAGAAAACCAAATACCATATGTTTTCACTTATAAGTGGGAGCTAAATTATGAGAACACATGGACACATAGAGGGGAACAACACACAATGGAACATACTGGAGGATGGAGTCTGGGAGGAGGGAAAGGATCAGGAGAGAAAACTAATGGGTAATCTTAATACCTGGGTGATGAAATGATCTATACAACAAAACCCCATGACACAAATATGCCTATGTAACAAACCTGCACATGTACCATTGAACATAAAAGTTAAAAAGAAATTGATTTAAGGAGGAGGCAGTAAATACACCGTGTAAGAAACACTTTCAAATTTCGCCATGAATACCTTAGATGAAGATAAAATTTACTATCACTGAGAGCAGAAATGAGTGGCATCAAGTTAAGATAGAAATATATCAAGCAGGAAATCGACTGGGTATTTTTAAAGAAGGTAAGTATTCATTTAGAAGACTCCCTGAAATACATAGCATTCCAACCTTGAGAACTGGAATATTAGCCAGATCTACAATTTTCTGTGTAAGTTAATAATATAAGGTCCCTGTTTTAACAGACAAGAATAATTAATCTTTTTATGTTATGAGAAAGAATTCTTGCATAAAAGATGCTAAAGATCATAAACTATTTAAACACTATCTCTATTGTCCCATAAAGTTCACACTCCTTAGTTTTTTGTTTGTTTGTTATTGTTGTTTTTTTTGTGTGTGTGTATATATACATATACTTTTTTTAAATTGCCCTTTAGGTTCTGGGGTACATGTGAAGAACATGCAGGACTGTTGCATAGGTACATACATGGAAATGTGGTTTGCTGCCTTCATCCCCATCACCTATATATGGCATTTCTCCCTATGTTATCCCTCCCCAGCTCCCCACCCCCTACTGTCCCTCCCCTAGTTCCTCCCTACAGACCCCAGTGTGTGATGCTCCCCTACCTGTGTCCATGTATTCTCATTGTTCAACACCCACCTATGAGTGAAAACATATGGTGTTTGATTTTCTGTTCTTGTGTCAGTTTGCTGAGGATTATGGTTTCCAGGTTCATCCATGTCCATACAAAAGACACGAACTCATTGTTTTTTATGGCTGCATAGTATTCCACAGTGTATATGTGCCACATTTTCCCTGTCCACTCTATCATCAATGGGCCATTTTCCCTGTCCACTCTATCATCAATGGGCCTTTGGGTTGGTTCCAAGTCTTTGCTATTGTAAACAGTGCTGCAATGAACATTCGTGTGCATGTGTCCTTATAATAGAACAATTTATAATCCTTTGGATATATACCCAGTAATGGGATTGCTGGGTCAAATGGAATTTCTATTTCTGGGTCCTTGAGAAATCGCCAAACTGTCTTCCACCACGGTTGAACTAATTTTGACTCCCACCAACAGTGTAAAAGTGTTCCTATTTCTCCACATCCTATCCAGCATCTGTTGTCTTCAGATTTTTTAATGATCACCATTCTAACTGGTGTGAGATGGTATCTCAATGTAGTTTTGATTTGCATTTCTCTAATGACCAGTGATGATGAGCATTTTTTCATGTGTTTGTTGGCCTCAAATGTGTCTTCTTTTGTAAAGTGTCTGTTCATATCCTTTGCCCACTTTTGAATTGGCTTGTTTTTTTCTTGTAAATCTGTTTTAATTCTTTTTAGATTCTGTATATTAGCCCTTTGTCAGATGGGTAGATTGCAAAAAATTTTTCCCATTCTGTTGGTTGCTGGTTCACTCTAATGATTGTTTCTTTTGCTGTGCAGAAGCTCTGGTGTTTAATTAGATCCCATTTGTCTATTTTGGCTTTTGTTGTCAATGCTTTTGGTGTTTTAGTCATGAAGTCCTTGCCTATGCTTATGTCCTGAATGGTTTTGACTAGGTTTTCTTCTAGGGTTTTTATGGTGTTAGGTCTTATGTTTAAGTCTTTAATCTATCTGGAGTTAACTTTAGTGTAAGGTGTCAGGAAGGGGTCCAGTTTCTGCTTTCTGCACATGGCTAGCCAGTTTTCCCAACACCATTTATTAAACAGGGAATCCTTTCCCCATTGCTTGTTTTTATCAGGTTTGTCAAAGATCAGATGGTTGTAGATGTGTGGTGTTGCCTCCAAGGTCTTTGTTCTGTTCCATTGGTCTATATCTCTGTGTTGGTACCAGTACCATGCTGTTTTGGTTACTGTAGCCTTGTAGTGTAGTTTGAAGTCAGGTAGCATGATGCCTCCAGCTTTGTTCTTTTGCTTAGAATTGACTTGGCTATGCAGGCTCTCTTTTGGTTCCATATGAAGTTTAAGGTGGTTTTTTCCAGTTCTGTGAAGAAGGTCATTGGTAGCTTGATGTGGAATAGCGTTGAATCTATAAATTACTTTGGGCAGTATGGCCATTTTCACGATATTGATTCTTCCTTAGTTTTTTAGCCAAGATGATCTGGTTCCTTTCAACTTCTACAGCCTCATTTAAATTTTCTTTTTCCTTTACAGCTTCTATTCTGCATCCAAGCCACAGTGGTTTTTAAAAATTAATTGTAATTCCATCAAAGCAGTATGTGTTCTGTTTCCTTTTGTACATACTTTCCTTTCTGAAATTATCTCATAATTTTGCTTTGATAATTTAACAATTCCCCCAAAATGTACATGACATGACATAATGTAAATCCTGTTTACATATCAACTACTCAGTTATGTTTCTCCTTACTTCCAATATCTTTTAGTATAATTTTATTGCTTCTTTTTCTATATAATTTCTGTGCTCTTAGAGAAATAAAATTCATAATGTCCCCTAGGCAAAAGGTGGCAGAGTTAGGGGGTCTGTCTGGATTCAAATTTCATGCTCTTTCCATGATAGGATGTGATTTAATCCACTTAATTAATATCCATTCCCTACTTCACAAACTCTTCACGTTGTGCTCTGATGTTGCTTCTAGACCAACAGAAGTCATTTTATTCAGAAATAAAAAATAACAGCTATTCTACCCCTGCCTTCCTTAATAAGGATGAACAGCTGCATGTGTGAACTTTCTGAAGGCCTAGATAGCTTTGACAAGTCCTTGTCACATAAAAAAAATTTTTTTAAGGAAATAAATCACAATTTAGAGCAGGTTCTTGAATAATGTCATTTTATCAATGTGGTTTGGTTACAATAGTGATGAAAAAAAATACTCATTCTCAGCCAGGGCCACAGTCTGTGTGGAAGGTCCACGTTTTCCCCATATCTGCTGAGGTTATCTTCAAGCATTTTGGTTTCCTCCCACATCCCAGAGCTGTGCATGTTAGGCTCATTGGCGTGTCTACACTGTCCAAGTGTGAGTGAGTGTGGATGTGCATGAGTGCCATGCTGAGAATGGCGTCCAGTCCGGCATGTTTTCCTGCCCTGATCCCTGATCTGCTGAGATAGGCCTCAGCCACCCACAACCCTGAACTGGCATAACTGAGTAAACGTATTTCAATTGCTAATATAATTAATATTAAAAATGTTCTGCATCTTTATTTTTGTGACCAGAAGTATGCTGCAGAAAGTTAATTTTTTTTTTTTTTTTGAAACAAGGTTATTACTCTGTCACCTGGGCTTAAGTGTAGTGGCTTGATCTTGGATCACTGTAGCCTCAAACTCCTGGACTCAAGAAATCGACCCACCTAGGCTTCCCAATGTGCTGGTATTAGAGGTGTAAGCCACTGCTTCTGGCCAAAAATAAAATATTGCTTATATCAATTAGCCTATGGTAAAATTGGTTTCATTATAGGTTATTTTTACTTAAACTCACTTTTTCCAAGAACTTTTCAACAATGTTAACTAAGGAGTTACCATATTAGATAAGGTCTTCCTAGAAAGCACAATAACTGTTTATCTTTGAGAAGTTACATACATTTTAAAAAAATTAACTTTCATATGAAGAAAATAAAACAAATATTTAATTAAATAAACTAGCTTATTCCATACTATAAAAACAGGTATCAGGAAATAAGGTCATAACAGATTTCAGGAAATTTGATAAAAATGAAAACAATATGGAAGACATGATATACATAAATGATACCAAACCTAATCTCATTAGTGAAGGTTTGTCATATAGAGCTCTAACTTATTAGGTTGGTGTCACTGAAAGTAATGACAAAAACCGCAATTACATTTGCACCAACCTAATATTTTGGTCAACAGTGTCAATTTTAGGAAATCATCAGTTCCAGAGATATTATTCTGCAGGAATGTCATGGACTTGATCAATTCTCACAACCCTTACCTTTCACACCTTTGACGATATAATTTTCAATTTAATTTATAAGTATTTATTTTTATCAATATTTTTATTTTTATTCAGATATTATTAATAGTGTAGTCTTTTTACTATTCCATTTTTAATATGGTTTTTAAAAGCACAGTTATCCTGGCAGGATATTAATAGCCTTCTACAGTGAGTAACCACTTAAATTTGAATCACTAGTAAAGAAAGTTGCATTAGTAGCATTCAATTAACAGATTATACTCTTAGTTTGTGATTTATATTTGGTGTTCTGATTCAAGGGCTAATGAAAAGGTAATGTTGAGGAAGTAAGACAAATCAGCTGCTAGTTTATTTTTAAGTGAAAGGCAAAATAGTTCCAGGAATTGCTCATTTATTCAAATAAGTGTGTACATTGCTGATATCTGTTTCTGTTAATTTTATGAAGCCATTAATAAATATGGAGCAAAGATGCCAATTGTTTTGTATTAGACACATATACTGCCAGGAAATGCATACTGAATTTGAGGTACATGAATGGGGATTTTTCTTAATCTTTTATTCATAAAATCTGAAGGAGTCATTTTTGTTAAAAGAATAAGCCTGTAATCTACATGTATATACATAATGTGATTGATGATAGTTGTAGCCAGTGGATCTTAAGGATGACCATAGCAGCAAACTGGATAGAGAGGCAAGATCCATCAGTGTGCTGTATACAGGAGACCCAGCTCATGTGCAAAGACGACACAGGCTCAAAATAAAGGGATGGTGGAATATTTACCAAGCAAACTGAAAGCTAAAAAGAGTAGGGTTTGCAATCATAGTTTCTGATAAAACAGACTTTAAACAAATATCAAAAACCACAAAGCAGGACGTTACATAAGCTTCATAAGTGAAGGAAAAATAAAATCCTTTGGGAACATGCAAGTACTCAGAGATTTCGTCACCATCAGGCCAGCTCCACAAGAGCCCCTGAAAGAGGCTCTACACATATAAAGGAACAAGTACCAGCTCAACTAAAGGGCAAAACACCCAGCTAGCACCAAAATGGCAGTATCAAATTCACACATAACAATATTAACCCTAAATGTAAATGGACTAAATGCCCCAGTCAAAAGACACAGACTGGCAAATTGGATAAAAAGCCAAAACCCATCGGTGTGCTGTATCCAGGAAAACCATTTCACATGCAAGGATACACAAAGGCTCAAAATAAAAGGATGGAGGAAGATTTACCAAACAAATGGAGAGCAAAAAAAAAAAAAGCAGGAGTTGCAATTCTCACCTCTGATAAATTAGACCTTAGAGCAACAAAGATCATAAGAGACAAAGAGGGACATTACATAATGGTAAAAGGATCAATGCAACAAGAAGAGCTAACGATCCTAAATATATACGCACCCAATACAGCAGCACCCAGATACATAAGGAAAGTTCTTAATGACTTACAAAGAGACTTAGACTCCCACACAATAATAGTGGGAGATTTTAACACCCCATTGTCAATATTAGACAGATCAACCAGACAGAAAATTAACAAGGATATCCAGGAATTGAACTCAGACCTGGACCAAGCAAACCTAATAGACATTTACAGAACTCTCCACCCCAAATCCACAGAATATACATTCTTCTCAGCACCACATCACACCTACTCTAAAATTGACCACATAATTGCGAGTAAATCACTCTTCGGCAAATGCAAAAGAACTGAAATCATAACAAACAGTCTCTCAGACCACAGTGCAATCAAGTTAGAACTCAGAATTCAAAAACTAACCCAGAACCACACAGCTTCATGGAAACTGAACAACTTGCTCTTGAATGTTGACTGGATAAACAACGAAATGAAGACAGAAATAAAGATGTTCTTCGAAACCAACGAGAATGAAGACACAACATACCAGAATCTCTGGGACACATTTAAAGCAGTCTCTAGAGGAAAATATATAGCAATAAGTGCCCACATGAGAAGCAAGGAGAGATCAAAATCGACACCCTATCATCAAAATTGAAAGAGCTAGAGGAGCAAGCTCAAAAAAACTCAAAGTCTAGCAGAAGACAAGAAATAGCTAAGATCAGAGCAGAACTGAAGGAGATATAGACACAAAAAACCCTTCAAAAAATCAATAAATCCAGGAGCTGGTTTTTTGAAAAGATCAACAAAATAGACAGACCACTAGCCAGATTAATAAAAAAGAAAAGAGAGAATAACCAAATTGATGCAATAAAAAACGATAAAGGGGATATCACCACAGATTCCACAGAAATTCAAACCATCATCAGAGATTATTACAAACAACTCTATGCACATAAACTAATAAACCTGGAAGAAATGGATAAATTCCTGGACACTTGCCTCCTCCCAAGCCTAAACCAGGAAGAAGCCGAAACCCTGAACAGACCCATAACGAGGTCTGAAGTTGAGGCAGCAATTAAGAGCTTACCACCCAAAAAAATCCCAGGTCCAGACGGGTTCACAGCCGAATTCTACCAGGCATACAAAGAGGAGCTGGTACCATTCCTTCTGAAACTATTCCAAACAATACAAAAAGAGGGAATTCTTCCCAAATCATTTTATGAGACCAACATCATCCTGATTCCAAAACCTAGCAGAGACTCAACAAGAAAACAAAACTTCAGGCCAATATCCATGATGAACATAGATGCAAAAATCTTCAATAAAATACTGACAAGCTGATTTCAACAGCACATCAAAAAGCTTATCCACCATGATCAAGTAGGCTTCATCCCAGGGATGCAAGGCTGGTTCAACATACGCAAGTCTATAAACGTAATTCACCACATAAACAGAACCAAAGACAAAAACCACATGATTTTCTCAATTGATGCAGAGAAGGCCTTTGACAAAATTCAACAGCGCTTTATGCTAAAAACCCTCAATAAGCTAGGTATTGATGGAACGTATCTCAAAATAATAAAAGCTATTTATGATAAACCAACAGCCAATATCATACTGAATGGGCAAAAATTGGAAGCATTCCCCTTGAAATGTGGCACCAGACAAGGATGCCCTCTCTCACCACTGCTATTCAATATAGTATTAGAAGTTCTATTCAGGGCAATCAGGCAAGAAAAAGAAAGAAAGGGCATTCAAATAGGAAAGGAGGAAGTCAAATTGTCTCTATTTGCAGATGACATGATTGTATATCTAGAAGACCCCTTCGTCTCAGCCCCAAATCTCCTGAAACTGATAAGCAAGTTCAGCAAAGTCTCAGGATACAAAATCAATGTGCAAAAATCACATGCATTCCTATACACCAATAACAGACTTAAAGAGAGCCAAATCAAAAACAAAGTTCCGTTCACAATTGCCACAAAGAAAATAAAATACCTAGGAATACAACTAACAAGGAACGTAAAGTACCTCTTCAAGGAGAACTATAAGCCACTGCTCAACGAAATAAGAGAGGACACAAACAGGTGGAGAAACATTCCATGTTCATGGTTAGGAAGAATCAATATCGTGAAAATGGCCATACTGCCCAAAGTAATTTACAGATTCAATGCTATCCCCATCAAGCTACCAATGACCTTCTTCCCAGAACTGGAAAAAACAACCTTAAACTTCATATGGAACCAAAAGAGAGCCCACATAGCCAAGTCAATTCTAAGCAAAAAGAACAAAGCGGGAGGCATCACACTACCAGACTTCAAACTATACTACAAGGCTACAGTAATCAAAACAGCATGGTACTGGTACCAAAACAGAGATATAGACCAATGGAACAGAACAGAGGTCTCGGAGGCAACACAACATATCTACAACCATCTGTTCTTTGACAAGCCTGACAAAAACAAGCAATGGAGAAAGGATTCCCTGTTCAATAAATGGTGTTGGGAAAGCTGGCTAGCCATGTGCAGAAAGCAGAAACTTACACTAAAATTAACTCCAGATGGATTAAAGACTTAAACATAAGACCTAACACCATAAAAACCCTAGAAGAAAATCTAGGCAAAACCATTCAGGATGTAGGTGTAGGCAAGGACTTCATGACCAAAACACCAAAAGCATTGACAACAAAAGCCAAAATAGACAAATCGGACCTAATCAAACTCCACAGCTGCTGCACAGCTAAACAAACAGTCATTAGAGTGAATCGGAAACCAACAGAATGGGAAAAAATTTTTGCAATTTACCCATCTGACAAAGGGCTGATATCCAGAATTTACAAAGAACTAAAACAGATTTACAAGAAAAAAACTAACAAGCCCATTCAAAAGTGGGCAAAGGATATGAACAGACACTTTACAAAAGAAGACATACGTGAGGCCAACAAACATATGAAAAAATGCTCATCATCACTGGTCATCAGAGAAATGCAAATCAAAACTACATTGAGATACCATCTCATGCCAGTTAGAATGGCAATCATTAAAAAATCTGGAGACAAGAGATGCTGGAGAGGATGTGGAGAAATAGGAACACTTTTACACTGTTGGTGGGAGTGTCAATTAGTTCAACCATTGTGGAAGACAGTGTGGCGATTCCTCAAGGACCCAGAAATAGAAATTCCATTTGACCCAGCAATCCCATTACTGGGTATATATCCAAAGGATTACAAATCGTTCTACTATAAGGACACATGCACACGAATGTTCATTGCAGCACTGTTTACAATAGCAAAGACCTGGAACCAACCCAAATGCCCATCGACGATAGACTGGATAGGGAAAATGTGGCACATATACACCATGGAATATTATGTAGCCATAAAAATCAATGAGTTTGTGTCCTTTGTAGGGACATGGATGAACCTGGAAACCATCATTCTCAGCAAACTGACAGAAGAGCAGAAGATCAAACACCGCATGTTCTCACTCATAGGCGGGTGTTGAACAATGAGAACACATGGACACAGGGAGGGGAGCACTACACACTGGGGTCAGTTGAGGGGAAATAGGGGAGGGACGGTGGGGGGTGGGCAGCTGGGGAGAGATAGCAAGGGGAGAAATGCCAGATGTAGGTGATGGGGAGGAAGGCAGCAAATCACATTGCCACGTGTGTACCTATGCAACAATCTTGCATGTTCTTCACATGTACCCCAAAACCTAAAATGCAATAAAATAAATGGGAAAAAAAAATAAAAAAATATAAAAAAATAAAAAGAAAAGGAGGTCAGTGAAAATTATTTTTGAAGACAGCAAAAAATATTGTGAGGTTTCTTGCTGTGGTTCTGGATGTTCAGTAATAGGCTCATTTGAAGGTGGAATCAACCCTGAAGGATATTTACCTATTCTTTTATTTGAAAATTGACAGCAGAATAATTGCTTGATCTAGCAAGATAATTTTTACAACATTGAGAAAAATGTACCTCTTCAAATACAGGTGATTAAAGAAAATATCATTATTATTATGATGATGATTATTTTTGAGATGAAGTCTTTCTCTGTTGCCCAGGCTGTGGCAGTACAGTGGCACGATCTCAGCTCATGGCATCCTTCACTGCCCCGGTTCAAGAGATTCCCCTTCCTCAGCCTCCTGAGTAGCTGGGACTACAGGTGTGCACCACCACACCCAGCTAATCTTTTGTATTTTTTAGTAAAGACAGGTTTTCACCATGTTGGTTAGGATGGTCTCGATCTCCTGACCTCATGATCCACCCACCTCAGCCTCTGAAAGTGCTGGGATTACAGGTGTGAGCCACTGTCCCCAGCCAATATCATTAATTTTTAATTTAATTTTTGTCCTATCTTAACACCTCTTTTAAAAAGGAGGAAATACTTCGAAATATATTAAACTTAATGTAAAATATTTTCTTTCATTATCAAAGTCCTTCCCCAAACAAAATTCATTTTAATTCACTTTAAACTTTAAAAAGAGAGGAGAAACAAGGAAAGGAATACTAGATGAGACATTCATAGGCAAAGCCTAGTATTTGGTAACCATATATTTATTCTGCAGAACGCTATAGTTCAAAACGGTAAAGTATGAATATAAAAACAATATATTATGCCTTTTTCCTATGTGAAGCTTTAAAAGAATTCAATAAATCCAACAATTAGGTCAAACATAATAAATACATTTTATGCTTCAAATAAATAGGACTACATCAGAACTACTTATGAAAAAGAGTTTAAAAAATATCTTAGCCAGTAATGTTAAGGCTAGAATATAAATTTTAATTATTTTAACTAACTGCCAGAATAACAAGTTGCTTCCAAATAAGATACAGATAATTTTAGTTTTGGAAGCCCTGCAAAAAGTCAATTATTTTTTGACTACCAAAATACAGAAATAATTCTATATTATTAAGATGAACCAATTTGAAACCTCATTACATTCTACTTATGGCTGGCTGCCTTCCCAATTGGGAAAAGTAATGGTACACTCACAGAATGCTAGAAAAATTTTTCCTCCACTGTTTTACTATATGAACAGATAGTAAAATTAACTCTGATCAATAAAACACATATTGAGCTTTAAAAACAAATTTTAAAAAGCAAGCACACTTGCAAATGGAGCATGTAGTGGACCTTGGAAATCCCTTGGTGGAAAATAATCTCTAGAAGCTCCCTTTTCCCACAGAGGTGACAGGGGCCTAGTGTCAGGACCCCTTTGAGAATCAGTTAATGTATCAGAGCTTGATTCTCCTCTTGCATTGGTAATCTGATGGTTCAGAGGGTTCCCTGGGCCTCTTGAGCCTCTTCCTTCTCTCCTTGGAAGCAAAGGTGAGAATCTGGGTGGACCCTCCATTAAAGTTGGAGGAGGCAGAAAAGCTCTCATTTCAGATGAAGGCTGACCCAATGGTGAGGGGCCATATGGGGAAGGCTCTCTGCCAAATGGTGCATTTGGAACATCCAGTACATACGGATTTTTTCCTAAAAGTTCAAATTTAAACTCTATTTCAGTTAATTTTTGTCTGTTATGAGCATTTTCTTTCCTTAAATCATTGAGATTTCGTTCAGCAGTTCCAGGTGCAAACCAATTATCATGCGCTTTTTTCTAATAGGAAATAGTGCACCCTTGATAATAATGCATCGTTCTCTCCAATTCTTCTTCAAGATCTTTGGCTCTCTTTCTATAGGTCTCCAGCTTTGCGGTGGCATGGCTGATCCTTTTGTCTACTTTAGAAAGTTTCTCTTCTTTCTCTAACTGGTAATTTTCCTCTGTTAATTTACTATAGAGTTTCATTTCATTTTCTTGATATAATTCAGTCATTACTGTAAGTTTCTGTTGAAGCTTCTGATTCTCACTTTCAAAATGTGTTTTCTGACTGCAAAGGTGCTTGTTTTCATTCTCAAAAGTTTTAATATGCTCTGTAAGCTTTTCCTTTGTTTTATCAACTTCAGATAAATGAGTATAAATTTGGGTTCTTCTCCTTCTAAGCTTTTGAAAGAAGCATTGAACTTAGCAGCATGAATCAGTTTCTTCAAAGCTCCGTTTGAGGATGACCTAAGTACACACCATTTTGTGATTCACTGTTCAGTTCTAACTCCACGTTGTCTTCATCCATTCTGTCTTCTCCGAGCTTATCAGCCCAATCTTCATCTTCAGCAAGTGTTCAGAGTCTTGATGTGACTGTCTTTATCACTGAGAACTTGTTCTGCGTGTACTTTGGAGTCTTCCAATGCTATTTTCTGTTTATTAAGTTCAATCACTTGTTCTTCCCATACTTCAGCTTCTTGCAAAAGCTGTCTCTGGCTTTCCTGAAGTTGAGAATTTTCATCCAAAGCATCTCTTATTGCTATCTTCAGTGGTTCTTCATTCATTGGAAATAGTCTTGAAGGTCATTTTGGCTTCAGCTACTTGTGATTTGAGAGATTTTGACTCATCTTCTAGAGACTGTATCCTTTTTGAAATATCTGCCATCAGTTCATTTTGTTCAGACTGTTTCAATTTCTCTTCTTTTAACTCTCTTACTAGACATAGTATTTCTTCCTCAAGTTCCACATTGAACCTGTTCAGATTTTCATACGTTACCTTCAAGCTTTGTGCTTCTGTTGCCTCCTTCTCAAAGCTGGCATCCTTTAAAGATGACTCCGCTTCATGGCCTTCATACTCTTTTTGAATAAGGCCAAATTTTTTTCTTCAGTTAGTCTAGAAAGCATTTTAGTAAGCTTTTTCTCTCTTCCCACATAAATCCAACTCCTAACCAATCTAAAACCTCTTCACAAAAAAAAAAAAAAAAAAGAGAAGAGCAAACAATCCAAAAATAGCTGCCCATATCACCTATTCCCATGGAAAACCGTAAGAATTAGAATCTGCTCCCATACTTTGACTCAGTGTTGCCACAGTGCTGCGTAGCACTTCCAGAACTAGCCTCAAGTATGGCTGAGGGGTAGCCTGGGGCTCCTACGTAGTGACAAGGCTGCTCTGGCAGTTGCTGCAGTACCACTGGTCTGCTGGGATCACAACAAAGGGCACAGAACAAGCAGCCTTCTGTCTGGAACCTGAATCCACAGGGGGCCACCAGACTGGACCACTGCAGAGCCAGCTGCAGGGGGAGCTGGGAAATGCTGGGGAGCTGGAAGACATGGGGTGGGGGTAGTGCTGGGGGATGCAGGCACCCACAGGCCTCATAGGCCCATGCTGCCTTTTTCTTTTTTATTTTTACTTTATTTTTAGAGATGGCTTGTCATGTTGTCTAGGCTGGTCTTGAACTTCTAGCCTCCAGCGATCCTCCCATCTTCCTCAACTAATCTTGGCATTTCAACTTCCACACTTTCCCCCAACTAGAATAATTTCACAATTTCAAAATCCTATTCATCCTTCTCTGACTAAGCCTTTGTTAATACCGTAACTGAAAAGGCTCTTCCACCTTTAATTATCCTTACTACTTGTATAATACTGAATTTCACAGTCTCACACAAAAATTATGCAAAACATAATTTTGCAGGCATGTTTCTCATCTGAATTATATATACATTTGAGCTAAGACCTGTCTTAATCATCTTTATATGTCCACATAGGTAGAATGCAAGTAACAAGACACAACACTTAAGATACTTATGGGTTTTTTTCTTAGAAAAATGTCTCAAGTCATAGATACTTATGTTTTTTAATAAACTTTGAGATTTTCTTTTAAAAAGCCTTTAAACAATTAAAAAAAAAAAAAGGCCTGTAGCTGCTTATCTGATTCCTCATTTCAGGACTTCAATAAATTGTGAGAACCTAATAAGAATTTCAGGCCCATATTTGCTGTCAGTGGCTAAGGGTAGGAGCATATACTAAGTAGGAGGCTACCACTGGAAAAAGTCTGGCAGTCAGGATACGACTTATTCTACAGGTGATACTAAGTAGCTGATTTAACACTTACACACATCATTTAATTTTTTTTTTTTTTTTTTTTTTTTTTGAGACAGTGCCTTACTCTGTTGTCTAAGCTGGAATGCAGTGGCACAATTCAGGCTCACTTCACCCCCACCTTTGGGATTCAAGCAATTCTCCTGCCTCAGCCTCCTAAGTATCTGGGATTACAGGCATCCACCACCACACCAGGCTAATTTTTATATATTTAGTGGAGATGCAGTTTCACCATGTTGGCTGGGCTGGTCTTGAACTCCTGACCTCTAGTAATCTGCCGCCTCAGTCTCCCACGGTGCTAGGATTAGAGTATAAGCCACTGCTCCCAGCCCATATCATTTAACATCTAAAGGCTATAGCTACTTCATCTAGAAAATGAGTTTAGATTAAATGACTTCCATATCTACCTCAGTTCTTAAAACAGAAACAAAACATATTATTTTATGGCCTCTGATATCAAAAGACTTTTTTAGAGCCATGTTAGGAAGGAGTAGTAAAAGCAACATTCATCAAGCTTCAGCTCTAATCCCTAACAAGGGCTCTGCTGCCAATCAGGTTAGAATTGCAAAACAAGTTAGGATACGATTAAGATCTCTAACAAAGTAACCCAACAAACCAAATACTTCAACTAACTCAAGTCATTAGTGTGCTATTTTAGAATAAGGGGGTAAGTCACAAAAAAACCATTAAGTTTCAGAAAACATACTCCATGGTAGCGGTCTGCAAACTGTGGCCCATCACCCACCTATTTGTATTAATAAAGTTTGATTGAGCACAGCCATGCCCATGTGTTTACTTGTTGTCTATGGATGCTCCTGCATTGCAAGACTGGAGCTGAGTAGCTGTGACAGAAAACATGGCCCTGCAGAGCCCAAATAATTAACTATTTGGCTCTTTGCAGAAAGTTTGCCAACTCCTGTCCTAGGGAACTATAAAAAATGCAATTGGTAATGGTTTTAAGAAGTTTTGGCTAATGTTCACAAAAGAATGCCCCAGAAACTATTAAATACTATATGTTTCAAAAGCATCAGGCTGGGAGTGGTGGCTCATGCCTGTCATCCCAAAACTCTGGAGCCAGTGCAGGAGGATCACTTAAGCCCAGCAGTTTGAGACTAGCCTGGGAAACAGGCTGAGACCTCATCTCTGAAAAAAAAAAAAAAAAGTAAAAATAATTAGCCAGGTGTGGTGGTTCACACCTGTAGCCCTAGCTAACTCTCAAGGCTGAAGAGGAAGGATTGCTTGAACCCAAGAGGTTGAGGTTGCTGTAAGCCATGATCATACCACTGCACTACAGCCTGGGTGACAAGACTAAGAGGCTGTCTCAAAAATAAAAATACTTAAAAAGCATCAGATAGGCTTGCTCTGCAAAGATCTTAGATTTTCATAATCAGAAATACCTAGAATTGTTTGAAAACCCCCAGTCTTAGCTGAAAATGAAATTTGAGCCTACAAAGATGACAAAAGATCACAATATAAGCTGTGTGGTGTACAGTCTAGAACATAGTCTTAGTTTCCCACAATTTAGTTTCCCAGAGAAAGAAAAGACAGGAGAGGAATGCACTTTCACAAACTGGTGAATGGTGACACCCAATGATGACTATAACATTCTCAAATAAGAGAAACTAAAATTAAGGAAAAAAAAAAAAAAAGCTGGCCCAAAGGTTTTCCAAGATGGCCAAATAGAGGCAGCTCCAAGAATGCAGTTTGCAGCGAGAGAGATGCAGAAGTCGAGTGGTGTCCATAGTTCCAAATGAGGTACCAGGTTCATTTTGTGGGTCTGGTTGGACAGTGGTTATAAACCAAGAGGGTAAGGTGAGGCAGAGCGGGGCACTGCCACACGTGGGAGGTATGTGCAACTGACTGGAGGATCGGGGGCTCTCCCCCTCTGGGACTTTGGTTCGGATACTGTGCTTCACCCATGCACTCCACAGCCCACAGAACAGGAGATCTTCACCATGCTGAAAAGCCCCAGCTAGCCACCTGAACAAGGATAAGCAGCAGCTCTGGCAGAGCCGGGGTTGAAGGCACAGATCTAGGTGGAAGCATTGGCTGACATCGAGAAAGCCTGTGGGATGGAGCTACCTGTGCCCCAGAAAGAAAGAGAACTGAAAGCAGGGAATCAGGCAATATGGCTGGGAGGATCTGTCCCACACAAAACCCAGCAGGCTGAAGCCCTCTCACTTGAGAATATTGCAGCCAACACATCAGTTAGAGTGCAACCAGGAATGATTGAGCTTGGTGGGGGGAAGGGCAGCCACCATTGCAGAGGCAGCCTGAATCTTCCTGATTAAACAAAAGATGCAGGAAATCTAAGCAGCAGCTCTACTGAATCTGTGGCAGCCCACCAGCACCTCTGCAGGCAGACAAAGGAAAGGCTGCCTCCCCAAGTAGCTACCTGAAATCAAAGCTAGATAAATCCAAGAAGATGGGAAGAAACCAGCAAAAAAGGATAAAACCATCAAAGACCAGAATACTTCGCACCCACCGAGGAACACAACTCCTCACCAGCAAGGGAACAAAACAGGATGGAGAATGAATTTGATGAACTGACAGAAGCAGGCTTCAGAAAGTGGGTAATAACAAACTTCTCTGAGCTAAAGGAACATGTTCTAAGCCAAGGCAAAGAAACTGAATACCTTGAAAAAAGGTTAGATGAAATGCTAACTAGAATAACAAGCTTAGAGAAGAACATAAACGACTTGATGGAGCTGAAAAACACCGCACAAGAACTTCGTGAAGCATACACAAGTTTCAAAAGCCAAATCGATCAAGCAGAAGAAAGGATATCAGAGACCTAAGATCAACTCAAGGAAATAAAATGAGAAGCCAAGAAAAGAGTGAAAAGAAATGAACAAAGCCTCCAAGAAATATGGGATTATGTGAAAATACCTAATCTATGCTTGATCAGTGTATCGGAAGATGATAGGCAGAATGAATCCAAGCTGGAAAACAGTCTCCAGGATATTTTCCAGGAGAACTTCCCCAACCTAGCAAGGCAGGGCAACATTCAAATACAGGAAATACAGAGAACACCACAAAGATGCTCCTCAAGAAGAGCAACCCCAAGGCACATAATGGTCAGATTCACCAGGGTTGAAATGAAGAAAAAAATGCTAAGGGCAGCCATAGAGAAAGGTCAGGTCACCCAAAAAGGGAAGCCCATCAGACTTACTGCAGATCTCTCAGCAGAAACCCTACAAGCCAGAAGAAAGTTGGGGCCAATATTCAACATCCTTAAATAAAAGAATTTTCTTTTTACTTAGAAGTGAGTTGGCTTTGCAGGCTCCCTTTTGGTTCCACATGAAGTTTAAGGTGGTTTTTTCCAGTTCTGTGAAGAAGGTCATTGGTAGCTTGATGGGGATAGCAGTGAATCTATAAATTACTTTGGCCAGGACAGCCATTTTCACAATATTGATTCTTCCTAACCATGAGCATGGAATGTTTTCCCATATGTCTGTGTCCTCTCTTATTTCCTTGAGCAGTGGTTTGTAGTTCTCCTTGAAGAGGTCCTTTACATCCTTTGTTAGTTGTATTCCTAGGTATTTTATTCTCTTTGTAGCAATTATGAATGGCAGTTCATTCTTGATTTGGCTCTTTTTAAGTCTGTTATTAGTGTATAGGAATGCTGGTGATTTTTGCACATTGATTTTGTATCCTGAGACTTTGCTGAAGTTGCTTATCAGTTTCAGGAGATTTTGGGCTGAGATAATGGGGTCTTCTAAATATACAATCATGTCGTCTGCAAATAGAGACAATTTGGCTTCCTTCTATCCTAACTTAATACCCTTTATTTCTTTTTCTTGCCTGATTGCTCTGGCTAGAACTTCCAATATTATATTGAATAGCAGTGATGAGAGAGGGCATCCTTGTCTAATGCCAAATTTCAAAGGGAATGCTTCCAGTTTTTGCTCATTCAGTATGATATTGGCTATGGGTTTGTCGTAAATAACTTGTATTATTTTCAGATACCTTCTGTCAGTACCTACCTTATTGAGAATTTTTGCATCTATGTTCATCATGGATATTGGCCTGAAGTTTTCTTTTCTTGCTGTCTCTGCTGGTTTTTGGTGGCAGGATGATGTTGGCCTCATAAAATGATTTGGGAAGGATTCCCTGTTTTTGGATTGTTTGGAGTAGTTTCAGAAGGAGTGGTACCAGCTCTTCTTTTTATGTCTGGTAGAATTCAACTGTGAACTCATCTGGACCTGGGCTTTTTTTTGTTGGTAGGCCATTAATTGCTTCCTCAACTTTGGCCCTCATTATTGGTCTATTCAGGGTTTCGACTTCTTTCTGGTTTAGGCTTGGGAGGATGCATGTGTCCATGAATTTATCCATTTCTTCCAGGTTTACTGGTTTATGTGCATAGAGGTGTTTGTAGTAATCTCTGATGGTGGTTTGTGATTCTGTGGAATCTGTGGTGATATCCCCGTTATCATTTTTTATTGCATCTATTTGATTATTCTCTCTTTTCTTTTTTATTAATCTGGCTAGCTGTCTGTTTATTTTGTTGATCTTTTAAAAACACCAGTTCCTGGATTTATTGATTTTTTTGGGAGAAAAAAAAAAGAGAAAGCAAAGAACTTTCAATCTAGAATTTCATATCCAGCCAACCTAAGCTTCACAAGTGAAGAAGAAACAAAACCCTTTATGTACAAGCAATTGTTAAGAGAGTTCATCACCACCAGCTCTAATTCCTAACAAGAGCTCTGTTTTTTGAGGGCTTTGTCTTACAATAGCTCCTGAAGGAAGCACTAAGCATGGAAAGGAACAACCAGCACCAGCCACTGCAAAAAAGAACCAAATGGTAAAGACCAATGACGTAATAAAGAAATTACACCAACCAAAGGGCAAAACATCCAACCAGTAACAAAACGGCAGGATCAAATTCACATATAACAATACTAAAGTTAAATGTAAATGGACTTAATGTCCCAATCTAAAGACACAGACTGGCAAACTGGATAAAATGTCTAGAATCATTGGTGTGCTGTATTCAGGAGACGCATTTCACATGCAAAGACACACACAGACTCAAAATAAAAAGATGGAAGAAAATTTACTAAGTAAATGGAGAGCAACAAAAGCGGGGGTTGCTATCCTAGTCTCTGATAAAACAGACTTTAAACCAACAAAGATCAAAAGAGACAATGAAGGGCATTACATGATGGTAAAAGAATCGATACAACAAGAAGAGCTAACTATCCTAAATATATATGCTCCCCAAACAGGAGCACCCAGATACATAAAGCAGGTTTTTAACAACCTACAAAAAGACTTAGACTCCCATACAGTAATAGTGGGAGATTTTAACACTCCACTGTCAATATTAGATGGGTCAATGAGACAGAAAATCAACAAGCATATCCAGGACTTGAATGCAGATCTGGACCAAGCAAACCTAATAGACATCTGCAGAACTCTCCACCCCAAATCCACAGAATATACATTCTTCTCAGTACCACATCACACTTACTCTAAAATCGACCACATAACTGGAAGTAAATCACTCCTTAGCAAATGCAAAAGAACGGAAATCATAACAGTCTCTCAGACCACAGTGCAATCAAATTAGAACTCGGGATTAAGAAAAGCACTCAAAACCACATAACTTCATGGAAACTGAACAACTGGCTCCTGATTGTCGACTGGATAAATAATGAAATGAAAGCAGAAATAAAGATGTTCTTCGAATCAACAGAACGAACACACAATGTACCAGAATCTCTGGAACACATTTAAATCAGTGTCTAGAGGGAAATTTATAGCAATAAATGCCCACATGAGAAACAAGTAAAGATCTAAAATTGACACCCTGTCATCAAAATTGAAAGAGCTAGAGGAGCAAGATCAAAAAAACTTAAAAGCTAGCAGAAGACAAGAAATAACTAAGATCAGACTAGAGCTCAAGGAGATAGAGACATTTAAAAAATCTTCAAAAAAATCAATGAATCCAGGAGTTGGTTTTTTGAAAAGATTAACAAAAAAGATAGACCACTAACTATACTAATAAAGAAGAAAAGAGAAAAAAGTTAAATAGACACAATAAAAAATGATTAAGGGATATCACCACTGATCCCAAAGAAATACAAACTACTATCAGAGAGTAATATAAACAACTCTACAAAAATAAACAAGTAAATCTAGAAGAAATTGACAAATTCCTGGAGACATACAACCTCCCAAGACCTAATCAGAAAGATGTCAAATCCTTGAATTGACTAATAACAAGTTCTGAATTGAGGCAGTAATTAATAGGCTAGCAACAACAACAAAAAGCCCGGGATCATACAGATTTACAGCCAAATTCTACCAGAGGTACAAAAAGGAGCTGGTACCATTCCTTCTGAAACTATTCCAAACAATAGAAAAAGAGAGACTCCTTCCTAACTTATTTTATGAGGCCATCATCATCCTGATTCCAAAACCTGGCAGAGACACACAAAAAAAGAAAATTTCAGGCCAATAGCCCTGATAAACATTGATGCAAAAATCCTCAATAAAATACTAGCAAACAGAATCAAGTTTATCCAAAAAGCTTATCCACCATGATCAAGTTGTCTTTATCCCTGGGATGCAAGGCTAGTTCAACATGCGCAAAAGAATAAACATAATCCATCACATAAACAGAACTAATGGCAAAAACCACATGATTATCTCAACAGATGAAGAAAAAGCCTTTGATAAAATTCAGCATCCCGTTGTGCTAAAAACTCCCAATAAACTAAGTATTGATGGAACACATCTCAAAATAATAAAAGCTATTTATGACAAACCCATAGTCAATATCATGCTGAATGGACAAAAACTGGAAGCATTCCCTTTGAAAACCAGCACAAGACAAGGATGCCCTTCTCTCACCACTCCTATTTGGAATAGTATTGGAAGTGCTGGCCAGGGCAATCAGACAAGAGAAAGAAATAAAGGTATTCAAATAGGAAGAGAGGAAGTCATATTGTCTCTGTTCGCAAATGGCATGATGGTATATTTTGAAGACCCCATCCTCTCAGCCCAAAAACTTCTTATGCTGATAAGCAACTTCAGCAAAGTCTCAGGATACAAAATCAATGTATAAAAATTACAAGCATTCCTATACACGAATAATAGACAAGCAGAGAGCCAAATAATAAGTGAACTCCCATTCACAGTTGCTAAAAAGAGAATAAAATGCCTAGGAATACAACCTACAAGGGACATGAAGGACCTCTTCAAGGAGAACTGCAAGCTGCTGTTTAAGGAACTAATAAAGGAAACAAATTTTTAAAAATTCTATGCTCATGAATAGGAAGAATCAATATTGTGAAAGTGGCCATACTGCCCAAAGTAATTTATAAATTAAATACTATTCCCATCAAGCTACCATTGACTTTCTTCACAGAATTAGAAACAACTATTTTAACTTTCATATGGAACCAGAAAAGAGCCTCTATAGCCAAGACAAATCTAAGCAAAAAGAACAAAGATGGAGGCATCAAGCTACCTGACTTCAAACTGTATTACAAGCCTACAGTAAGCAAAACAGCATTGTACTAGTACCAAAACAGATATATAGACCAATAGAGCAGAACAGAGACCTCAGAAATAACACCACACATCTACAACCATCTAATCTTCGACAAACCTGACAAAAACAAGCAATGGGGATAGGATTACCTATTTAATAAGTGGTGCTGGGAAAACTGGCTAGCAATATGCAGAAAACTGAAACTGGACCCCTTCCTTATACCTTATACAAAAATGTATATAGGGCTGAAAACCTAGATGATGGGTTGATAGGTGCAGCAAACCACCATGGCACGTGTATACCTATGCAACAAACGACATATTCTGCATATGTATCCCAGAATTTAATTCAAGATGGATTGAAGACTTAAATGTAAAACCCCAAACCAAAAAATAAAATCCTAGATGAAAACCTAGACAGTATCATTCAGGAGATAGGCATGAGCAAAGACTTCATGACTGAAACACCAAAAGCAATTACAACAAAACCCAAAATTGACAAACTGGATTTAATTAAACTAAAGAGCATCTGCACAGCAAAACTATCAGAGTGAACAGGCAACATACAGAATGAGAGAAAATTTTTGCAATCTACCCATTTGACAAAGGTCTAATATTTACAATCTGCAAGGAACTTAAACAAATTTACAAGAACAAAAAAAAAACCAACCCCATCAAAAAGTTGGCAAAGGATATGAACAGACAGTTCTCAAAAGAAGATATTTATGTGGCCAACAAACATGAAAAAAAGTTCTTCATCACTGGTAATTAGAGAAATGAAAATCCCATCACAATGAGATACTACCTCACGCCAGTTAGAATGGCAATCATTAAAAAGCCAGGAAACAACAGATGCTGGCAAGGATGTAGAGAGAAATTTGAATGCTTTTACACTGTTGGTGGGAATGTAAATTAGTTCAGTCATTGTGGAAGACAGTGTGGTGATTCCTCAAGGATCTAGAACCAGAAATACCGTTTGACCTAGCAATTCCTTTGCTGGGTATATACCCAAAGGATTATACATCACATCGACACATATGTTTATTGCAGCACTATTTGCATTAGCAAAGGTTTGAAATTAATCCAAATGCCCATCAATAATAGACTGGATAAAGAAAATGGGCACATATACACCATGCAATACTATGCAGCCATAAAAAAAATAATGAATTCATGTCCTTCGCAGGGACATGGATGAAGCTGGGAGCCATAATCCTCAGAAAACTAACACAGGAACAGAAAAGAAAACACCACATATTCTCACTCCTAAGTGGGAGCTGAACAATGAGAACACACGGACACAGGGAAGGGAACATCACATATTAGGGTCTGTGTCAGGGGGTGGGGCACAAGGGGTGGGAGGGCATTAGGACAAATACATGTGGGGCTTAAAACCTAGAAGATGGGTTGATAGGTGCAGCAAACCACCATGGGACGTGTATATCTATGTAACAAACCTGAATGTTCTGCATATGTATCCAAGAATTTAAAGTAAAATTAAAAAAATAAAGGATGACCAGTAGCAAGAGTTTAAGGGAATCTGTTAGGGCTGACATGTGCATTTATCAAACAGGTTAAAAAAAATGGCCTTGTTATCCCAGGTGCCTGTTCCCAAATGAGCAATATGCTATTTTCTGAAAATCCTTTCTAAATGTTTTTGTGTTTTTTATTTAATTATGAAACACATGAAAATTATTTTTAAAAGAATTACTTATATATCTAAGTGAACTAGGTCCAGCCTTTTGTAATATATTAGCTTTCCATTATTACTTCAGAGATTTTTTCCATAGATTAAAACACTACAATGCTATTGATAAAGTTTTGTAAATATTTAAAGTTTTTAAGATTTAGTGAAAGTACCGTCCTCTATGGCATGAGAAATACGGTTTAGTGGCTACCTGCAGCTCTTCTAAGCAGGCTGCATGAAGCCAACATAAATAGACTGGGCTGGCTATAGTACATTGTCCATTTCCAACTGGCCCTAATCAGTTGGTGCGTATCCTAAGCTTGTCCTATTCCATTACTGCCAATAATCCACATTCTGGGGAGCCAAATCTTAAACGGACATATGCAAACCATCACATTTCACCACATGAAAAACCCAGCTGATTGCTTTCTAATGGTATACTGCTATTTAATAGACTGAACAAATCTTTATTGAACATTATACCATGAGACAAATATCACATTTCAACAGGGTATCCTATAAAATTTCCATTTTTGAAAAAAATGTTTCCACCAGTTTTTTCTGCTCATAGGTAGCTTTACAGTAGATCTGAGATGAGACATTCCAAAAATTATGATAGGAGTAGGTCAAATGGTATTGATGTCATAATAGGTATAAGGTAGGAGGCAGATAGGGGAGAAAAGAAATATTTTTGTTTTGGTAACTAAAAAGGCTTAATGTTGCATTTATTTGTGTTTTAAAGGTTGGGTAGAATTTACAGATGGAATGTAAGAAGATGTATTTTATGTTAGTAACTTGTATCTTATCTATGGAGGTAATAATTAGATGGTTGACTTTTGGTTCTCTCTGGAAAGATAGAAAATATGGTTTACTAGAGTTTACAAAACATTCTCATACATTTGGGAAAATCATGGAATCTAGTGCCTAAAATAATTGTTTTCTCAGATGATTCAACTAAAGAAATTTCAATACCTCAAACCAAAGAGCTGTCTTTCCAATCCAATTCTCTAATCATTTCTTTATGTTTCCTATTTTTAGAATACTTAATTGTTCCAAATAAAGAAGGTTAGGGAAGAATGGAAGGATAATTTCAATGTAGTCGGTTTTGCTATTTGTTAACTCTGGTAAATGTGCTGGTGTGGAAGGTGATGGGAGATAACGATCTTTGGTAATGGTCATTGGGTAATAATGTTAAGTGGCAGAATGCTGCAGCTGATGGCACCATGTTACATCTGTGGCTACTCCTGAGACCCCAGAATTACATTTAGGTATCAGGAGTAGATTTATGTGAGTTTCATGGGTTCAAGAGTTCATACACACATCTGTGTATTTTAATTACACATGCTGCCACTGTCCTATATTACATTGAATAAATGAGGGCTATTTTAAAATCTATTATTTATGTTTCCTAAACAGGCCCTCCTTAAGAGTAAAATTAACAGTGCTCCCAAGCACCCATGACACAGGAGTTTGCTTTTGTTCTCTAGGTAAAACTTGAAACTTTCCCTCATGGTTTTAGCTTAACTTCCAGCTGTTTGCAAAATTTTTTAAATTATACTTTAAGTTCTGGGGTACATGTGAAGTTCATGCAGGATTGTTACATAGGTATACACATGCCATGGTTGTTTGCTGCATCCATCCACCCAAAAACTACATGAGGTATTTCTCTTAATGTTATCCCTCCCCAATGCCCCCACCCCCTGCTATCCCTCTCCTAGCTCCACCCCTCAACAGGCCCCAGTGTGTGATGCTCCCCTCCATGAGTCCATGTGTTCTCATTGTTCAATACCCACTTATGAGTGAGAACATGTGGTGTTTTGTTTTCTGTTCTTGTGTCAGTTTGCTGAGAATGATGCAATTTTTGTTGTTGTTGTTGTTGCAGAAAGGTGATTTAGGTAAAGAAAAGAGAAGAAAAGGAGAAGGAAAGAAAGACTTCTACGAAGAGTGTGGAAGGGGATTCCAGAGAGGAAATCCAAGAAGGGAAAGAGAGCTCCCACTATGTGGGAGGGGATCCCAGAGAGCTGGAAATCCTGAAGCAATTTTTTTTATAGGGTCAAAGCGTCATCCAAGCGCAATGCATTCTATACCAATTGACTGAGCATTAAGAATCCTTTACTGCTTAAGGCCAAACTGAAAATTGGCCTTACTGAGGGGCATTAAATAAATGGGAGAGGTTGCCCACATTCATATATAAAAAGACTTCATTTATCAAATTGATAAAATGTTAATTTATATTCCAATAGGGTTATAGATGGGACTTGGTAAGTGGACTTTAAATTTATGCAGTTTTCCAAGAAGTGAAGAAGAAGGAGGAGGAAGAAAAGAAGAAAGCATTTGTCCTACAATATAGATAACGATTTATTGCAAACACATGTTATTGGCACAGTGATAGACAAACTGACACTTGCAGTTAGGCATGAAAGCTGAAGAGCAGATCATAACTCTATGTAACTTGACAGATGACAGAGGAGGTGTCACAAGGTAAGCTTTGGAGTGTGGGATTATTTAATACAATACTATTTAACAATACTGTATTGTATACCTCAACTATTATTTATACAGAAAAGAAAAAGAAAGTAAATTCCTACTTTATACCATCACAAAAATAAAGCCTAAATGGATTAATATCTTACATTTCAAAGGCAGAAATTTAAAACTTCTAGAAAAGATTATATTCATAAAATAATTAATAAATTTTATCTCATTAAGTTAGAAATATTTTTTAAAGGACACAGACAAATTTGTATATTGTACTTATACATGGAATCTAAAAATGTCGAACATTTATATAAACAGAGAGTAGAGGGGTAGTTACCAAGGATCAGGAAATGGAGACTAGCAAAAGTTGTTGGTCAAAGGGTACGAACTTGCATGAATAAGATGGATAAGTTCTGGAGACCCAATGTACAACAGGTGGCTATAGTTAATAATACTGTATTGTATACTTAAAATTTACTAAGAGAGTAAGTTTCTCATTACACACAAAAAGGCAGATTTGTGAGGTGATGGATATGTTAATCAGTTGAGTTGTGTTAATAGTTTCACAGTATATATGTATAAAAAGACATACTACATAGTGCACCTTGGATAAACATGTTTCACAGTGTATAAAACAAAACATACTATGTTGTGAATAAAACAAAACATACTACATTGTGCACCCTCAGTATGTACATTGTATTTGTTATTTATGCCTCAAAAAAGTTTAAAAAAAGACTTCAGAATGAAATAATTTTTGGAGTAGGAACACAAGGGAGTATAAACAAACTGAAATGTAAATACATTAATTTTAAATTTAAGAATATCAAAAAGAAATAATTTCTAAAACTTACAGAAAGTAAGAAGAGATTGCCCAAGAAAAAATACTAAGTGGCTTCATTGCACACTGTTCAACAACAATAGAGGATCTAAGATGATAAAGTAATTTTTTAAAGTATTAATAAAAAGTAAAAACTTCAAACATAATGTTTGCCCAGTCCGACAGTCATAAGAAGAATGTTCTCCAGCATACAAAACCTTAAAAATCTGTAATTTCAGAACCTACACTGGCATTACTTTTGGAGAAGGTGCTCACATGGTAAACACATTGAGAGAATACTGCAAGACTGTATGCGGACAAACTGTGATCGGTTTTGGTGGAGGGAGACATTTACTGTTACCTAAAGAGCATGAAGACAAGAAAAAAAAGTGGAAAACAGACAATAAGTGATCAAAGAAACATGAGAGCAAGTTAACATACTTGCCTTTCTGAGGAAGATTCTACCTGGAAGAAAGCAGGAAAGATGAAAACCAACAATTTAATAAAGAAAATTCTATATTTAAAAAGATAAAAGAGCAGAAATAATTTCTAATCTAATGGCAATTATAATAAATAAAATGGGTTAAACTCACCAATTAAAAGACATGATCAAGTTGAATAAACAACCTGATGCAGCAATATGACATCTTTAAGAAAAAAAATGGTTAAAATAGAGAGAGATGAGCTTGCCATGATTGTGGGGTCAAGGGAGAGCTTCTAATTTGTTGTTCTTTTGATAAGTCACGAGAGAAAGTTGGTTTATGGGTACAAGGAAGGAAGTAGTAGAGAAATATTTAACGCTTAAAAAAGAAGATATAATTAAATAAGCAAAGTGACAGAAGAGATAAGAAATCAGGTAAACAAAAATGATAATTGAAAAGGTAAGTCTTAGGAAGAAGACCAAGCCACCCTTTCTTCTATCACTTTAAGAGGTAAGGGAAATGAAATCATTTAGGGGAGATAAAGTACTTCACCTTAGAGATTTGTGAACCCTATTGGTTAAAAAATTAACAATCTAAATACCGGTGAAGCTACAAGAATTGCAGTTGACAGTCTAACTTAATTAGGATTAAAAATTGTATGAATGTTACAAAGATTTAATGAAAGATGAGTAAGTGGCAACTGAGCAACAGCAGAGTTGAGATAGGATGAACTGAAAAAGGAAGCATGCGTCAGTGCGTCAAGATTTTCTCCAGCGCTGCTCCAGAACCTGAAAGTGGAGAAGGTGGATGCCAGCATTTCTAAGTTATGGTTGAATATAGGTGGAGGCAGAGTGAAGACTAACAAGGCAGAGGGATGGTTGAAGTAGCTATTGTCAAGATTGACTATGGAGTCTCACAAGTGGGGAAAGCAAATAAATTCAGAAAGCGCTGATGCAACAAGTGGTGAAAGAATTGGAAGAAGGATCCTTTAATGAGGACAAGGTGCAAGTTCAAGTGTCACAATTAAATCAGAGAGAGAACAGGAATTGAAACCAGAAGAGAGAAATTTCACAGAGCTCTTCTAATATGTCAGCATGCCTGATAACATGAGTGAAGTTGGAGGATTTTGGAATACAGTATAGAAATTAAAAAGCTACCAGCAAGGAGTTAGAACTCCTTATGAAATCAGAGGATTGTAGATGAAATATCTATTCTGTCACTGAAAGGAGAGTTTAAAATTTACATCTAGAAAGATATGCAATAAAACTCCTATTTCAGAGTTCCTTCCTTTTATTTGATATGTTTCCACTGAATTGCTTTTTAAATGTCAGAGTGGCTTACCCAAACTTCAAAATGCAGTTCCTTTGTGCACATAACTCATTACACTTAGCAACTGCTTGATATGTTTGATTTACATTCCCCAGAGTTAAAATGAAGATATTGGTCTGAGAAGGTAGCATTGAAAGCATCACAAACTGTGAAGAGGTGTGCATTCAGTTTGAAAGTAGGTCTGCTTGTCTCTATCTTGAAAGTAATTAGAGTACCCTAAAGACAGAAAAATCAATGGATTCTAAATGAGAATAATTTAGTTGTTAATGGATTGAATCAGCACAAAGCCACCAAACAAAGCTCTAGAACCGTATATATTTTCATCATCTCACTTCAAATAATGTTTATAGTACTGTCAAATTACAAGTGTCAAGTTATGTTAAAAATGCTAACAAGACAGATGATGACACATAATCAATATGGGCAAAGCTTCTGCTAGTACCTTAATGTTCCATGCACCGTAATTATTTTCAAATAACAACTCTGTTTAAAACAAGTTCACATCTTTCGTTAACATGGACACATTTTTCCTTTTAACATTCCTTAACAACATAGTCTCAAGATTCATATAATGAGAAATGTTATAAAAATTTGTTAATAAAAATTTTTTAAAAAGCTTGTTATAGTCTGCCCTGATACAGGAATTGCTGGATGTAACTGTTGGAGGCATGAACTAATGCTATGTGAGAGAGTATCTTCAAAAACCTACACATCCAGTAGAGCACATTCTGATCAAGATGGATACAGGGCTAAAGTGAACTTCTGTGCAGCCAGAAACAAGCTCACATTTGAAATTTTTCAAAATAATGGACAAGTATTTCACCTTTAGCAAACCTCTTAGGTGTAGAGTTTAACCACTGAAGTCAAGCCACCTTAACAAACACATTTCATAAGAACAACACAATCATTAAGGCTTAGTCCTTAAGCACAGCTCAATAAAGGTTTTCCTCTGTAACCTGTTCCGATAATCTTTTTGCTCTGAATTCATTTATTCAATAATATTCACACAGACAAGTCTTGTGATAACCTAGGCCAGCAATGGTGAACATTAAAAAAAAAAAAAAAGAAAAGAAAAATACATGATGGCAGACCTAATCTAGATAGAACGAATGAAATAGATCTTTGAGTAAGATATAATTCAACTGAGATTATAAAAATAGTAAAAGTTAGTTATTGGAAATGTGAGGCGTAAGGTGGTGAAGGGTTGAAGGAGACATAACTAAAGTGGTAACTGTGTGGTCCAGGTAGAAAGACCAGCATGTGCAAAGATCTTGTGGTAAGAGTAAACAGAACATACTAGCAGAAAGAGAGCAGTGCAGCAAGGAAGACAGAACAAGGTATGTGACGAGGCGAGAGCCAGAGGATACCAGAAAATTATAGCAGAGCTCAGCCCTCCAGTGCGTCCTCTTTTCCATACATTATACTCATTTTCTGTTCTTCACATCTTCCGCACTCATGCAGTGTTCCTTCTGCTTTTATAGGTCAGTCCTTCCCTCAAAACTCCCCATCACAGAGATGTCTGTGTGGCCAGAGGATTCTCCTTATCTGTTAGTAAACATGTCAATGAAAACTAGTGGCACTACTTATTTTAATGACAACCCATGTAAATATTTTTCATTTTAAAATAGTTTAGGAGCCCTCTGAACTCCTCTGCCCTGTGTGTATGTACGTGCAGTGAATTTTAAAAAGGGGAAATGTATAATTCTCAGAACAAGTATTATCAGTACTGCTCCACACCTTACATTCCTACAATTGATTTATCATTCACTGCTTAATTTACTGGAACATATTTTGGAATAATTTTCACCTCTGATAAAGTTTGTATAGAAGGTAATTTGAAAATAATTTTTAGATATTTTTATCAGATACAATATTTTAAAATCTAACTGGTTATGACCACTTCATCCTTATAAAGAAATAACATATTTTAAAGGGAAAATAAATCTCTATACTATTCTTTTCTGTTCAGAGACTGAGCGAGATGAGAGAATACGAAAAGTGAAATGTCAAAGCCTATGCCAGCTTTTCCTACTTAAAGGAAAGCATGGACATAAGTAGACCATTGTTTCAGCAAAGGTGCTGAGACTTTGGATATGCAAAATTATGTCTGGAGTCTGACCAAGCATAATTCAGGGAAGGAAATTTCTCTGCATAATAAGGTGATTTGTGTATCTTCAAGGGCACCTAAGGATGGGGAGTGACGAAGAGGAAAAGGTAGGTTGTTATCAGAGAGCCTAGAGGGGAAAAAGGGGTGAGTAACTTCATGATAGAACACCTCACCATTTTCCTCAAGACTTGAGTGAAATCTGCTCTTGCCACAAGTGCTTTGTGTGAAATTTGTTCCAGTGTTTGTCAATGTGTGTGTGGCTAGGGAACCTTATAAAGAAAATATTCTATGTTTATATAAGTGAAAACAGAGAAAAATGATAGCCAAGGACTATGAGATACAAGTAAAATGGATAGTTCAGAGAAAACATAAACTTAGACACAGAATTAATTCTAAAAAAGAAGGTCTTTGGAACAAATGGAAATCTTGGGTAAGCCCTTACAATAGCAATAGAATGGACATTCAAAACATCTTTTCTTTTTTAATTTCAAAAGAACAATTGCAATTGAATTTTATTAATAAAAAATATAAATTTAGAAGCTAGAATTAAATAAACGCTAGTCAAAGGAGGCATTATCTTAAGGATTAGGCACATCTAACAATCATAGAGTTATTTTATCACCCTGAAAAATATTTCACTTCCCTATGAAACAAGTCTTCTCAGGGACAACAGTTTAGATATGTCTGACTTCTTAAACCTATTTTTATCAGTCTAACCTGGAATATACTTCATATTTGGGCACTTTATGCTGGAAAGCAATACTTCTATAGACATTGACTGCATTCACTGCTTCTTGCTTGCCTCTCTTTATTATCACATGATACACGTACAAACCCATGAACCACACATCTGAACATAACATTCAGGAAAAATTAATTATCTTTTATACACCTTGTCCAAGTGTAACATAAGTAGTGGTTTTGAGGACAAGGACTCATGCCTTAGACCTGTTTACATTCACCTTACTAAAGGGAAAGCTAAAGTTTAGGGAGTTTGTTAGGTTTTCTTTACTAAAGAAGAAATAATATACTCAGGTTGGGTGTCTCCATATAAGAAGGCTCACTTCTGGTTCTTTCATTTCTCTGTCTTTCTCTCTCTCTGTCTCTTTCTCTGTCTCTCTCTCTCTGTCACTTTCTTGTTAACTCATGTTCTTGGTTTCTTTCTTGTAATAATTTCATTGAGATATAGTTCACATTTCATACAATTTACCCATTTCTGGTGTGTGCTGCATCCCATGCTGCACAAGAGTTCAAAGACCTAAGAGGGAACAGGAGGGGATAAGGAGGGAACAGGAGGGGATAAAGAAAGACACAGACACAGACATAGAGAAAGCTGGGCCAGGCGGTCTGAGAGGTAGGGATGTCAGTCTCTTTGGCCCTGACCTGTCTCAATGTACTTTATTTGTTCACAAAGCACATAGCAAAGAGAGGGTGCAGTTACTTAGAACAGCCTGTGGTTATTATTCTTATACTTCAGTTAACATCAGCTAACAACTATCTTGCAGCAAGGTCAGTGAAAGCTGGTTATCTCTCTAGGCCTGTCTGCTCTACCCCAAGACATACACATCCTCCTATTAAGGTTTCACTTCTCTGGAGTGAAACCTTAAGGTTTCACTTCAGTCAAAGTTCACAGCAGACTTGCTGCTGGTCCCGCCCCCCCCAGGGGGTTGGGCTATTCTGGCTCCCTACACCCATTTAAAGTATATAATTCAGTGGTTTTTAGTATAGTCACAGAATTGTGTGACCATCACAAAACCAATTTTAGAACACTTTTAAAAACTCAAAGGGAAATTCTCTACGCTTTAGCAATTATTCCCAACTTCTCACCAATCTCTCTAACCCCAGTCCTAAATAAAAGACAATATACTTTCTGTTTCTATAGATTTACCTATTCTGTGCACTTTATATAAAGGGAATGATAAAATATGCTGTCTTTTATGTCTGGCTTCTTTCACTGTCATTGTGTTTTCAAAGTTCATTCATGTTGAATTATGTATCAGTAATTTATCATATTAGTCACTCAGCTTGTAATTGCTGAATAACCTATATAAACATATTTTATAGTATTTAAAAATATATATTTATTATATTTTATGTATTCATTCATCAGTTGGTGAACATTTGGGTTATTTCCACTTTTGGCAAATATAAATAAAGTTCCTTTGAACATTCATGTACAAGTTTTTGTCTGGATACATTTTCATTATTCTTGGTACATACATAGGAGTGGAGATTTTGTGTCATATAGAAATTTACTGTTTATTGTGTTAAGGAATTGCCAAACTGTTTTCAAAAGTTGCAGCACTAATTTACAATCTCATTGTCATTATACCTTTCCTAACTTCTGTAAACATGTTTACTTTAGTTATTTAAACATGCTTATGATGGATGCTTTCAAGTCTTAGTCTATTAAATATTCAGCTGAAATCTCATAGACAGTTCATTTTTTCTGCTCTTCTTCCTGTATATAGATCATACTTTCCTGTTTCTTTTCATGTCTGGTAATTTTTTTGTTAAAACTTAGACAACGTAGTTACACTATTATAACACTCTGGATACTGATATTCACCTTCCAGTCCTCACCCCTAGAAGCTTATTGTTTTTGTTGTTTGTTTAATTATTTGTTCAATGACATCAGTATGCTAAAGTCTCTAATGCGAAAAGTGAACAACATGCAAGAACAGATGGGCAATTTAAGATTTAAGAAGAAACACTGAAACTAAGAATCAAAAGAAAATGCTATAAATCAAAAGCACTGTAAGAAAAATAAAGATCATCTTTGAAGGCTCACCAGTAGACTCAATAAAGCCAAGAAAACAATCAGTGATTGGAAGAAATGTCAATAGAATCTTACAAAACTGAAATACAAAATGAAAAAAGAATGACGACGGAATAGAAAATTTAAGAACTATGGCACAGTTTCAAAAGGTGTAACATAACTGTAACAGAAGTATCAGAAGGAGAAGAAAGTGGCAAAGGAACAGAAGAAATATTTGAAGTGATAATGACAGAATTTCTAAAAGTTAATGATAAACACTAAATCACAGATTCAGAAAGCTCAGAGCTCCAAGCAGAATAAAAACAAAAACAAAATACCTCTAGGCAAATCATATTCAAATGGCAGAAAATCAAAATAGACAAAATATTTTAAAAAGTCAGGGAGTAGGGGTACTCTTTACGTCTATAGGGGCAAGGACGGGGATTCCACTGAAACAATTCAAGTTGGAAGGGAGTGGAACCAAATGGAACTAAACCAGAACTGAATGACAGAAGGTTACATGAAAAATCTCAAATAACTTGGAGATTAAATAATTCCAATATAGCACTTGGGTGAAAGAAATCCCCAGAGAAATCTTTTAAAAAAATTGAAGTAAATTAAGATAAAAGCACAATTTCCCAGAATCTGTAGGATGCAATGAAACCAGTGTTTAGAAATAAATTTACAGCATTGACTGCATATATTCAAAAAGAAGAAAGATCAAAAATCAATAATTTAAGCTATCATTTTAGGAGACTAGGAAAAAGAAAGACAAATTAGATCCAAAGTAGATAGAAAAATATTTTATTAGAACAGAATTAAATAAAATTGAAAACAAGAAAGCAACAAGAAAAGAAATCAATACAACCAAAAACTGTCATTTAAAAAATATCAAAACAGGGCCAGGCACAGTGGCTCCCTCCTGTCATCCCAGCACTTTGGGAGGCTGAGGCTGGCGGATCATGAGGTCAAGAGTTTGAGACCAGCCTGACCAATGTGGTGAAACCCATCTCTACTAAGAATACAAAAATTAGCTGGGCATGGTGGTGTGTACCTGTAATCCCAGCTACTTGGGAGGATGAGGCAGGAGAACCACTTAAACCTGGGAGGCAGAGATTGCAGTGAGTCAAGATTGTGCCACTGCACTCCAGCCTGGGCAACAGAGGAAGACCCCATCTGGGGGAAAAAAAAAAAAGATCAAAATAATTGATAAGTCCTTAGTCAGGCTAACAAAAAGTAAAAGTGGGAGAGAGAAGATAACACTACTGATCTTATGAACAGTGAAATGATAATAAAGAACTATTTTTGAACAACTCTATGCTCATAAATTCAATGACTTAGATTAAATAGATCAATTCCCTGAAAGACACAATCTCAAACTTCACACAGATGGGAATCAATTATCTGAATATCTATTAGAGATTTGAATCAGTAATTGGATAAATTACGATAATCTTTATAAACAGAAACACCAGGCCCAGACAGTTTCACTGGCAAATTCTACCAAACCTTTAAAAAATAAATTATTCCAATTCTCTATAATCTCTTTGAGAAAATAGAAGCAAAGAGAATACTTCCTAATTCTGAGGCCAACACGAATACCAAAACCAGAAAAAAACACCACAAGAAAGAAAAACTATAGAACAACATCTAAAATGAATATAGATGCAAAAATTCTTAATAAAATATTCACAAATTGAATCCAACCAAAAGTGTATAAAAATATAACACAATCAACAGAGATTTGTTCCAGTTATACCAGGCTGGTTCAACATTCAAAAATTAATGTAGGACTGAGCACCGTGGCTCATGCCTATAATACCAGCACTTTGAGAGGCTAAGGCGGGCAGATCACTTGAGGTCAAAATTTCCAGACAAGACATGGTGAAACACTGTCTCTACTAAAAAATACAAAAATTAGCTGGGTATGGTGGCACAAACCTATAGTCCTAGCTGATAAAGGGAAATTCTGGGATGGGCGTGGTCCTTTAAATGACAGGAAGCAGGGCAGGAAAGTGCTGAGCAGAGGGGGACATGGTCCCTAGCTAGGAGTCCATGCCCAGACCTGTACCCACAGACTTAGGTGAAAGCAGGCATTTTTGTCTTCCTGACCAAATGTTGCATTTCCCAAGACCACGTTGGCCTGTCACACCCCTATCCTGTGCCTATAAACTGTCCCCAAGACCCTAGCGGGCAGACACACAGGTGGCTGGACACGAAGAGGAGCACATCAGCAGAGGAACACACAGGTGGCTGGACTTCGAGAGGAACACACAGGCATAGAAGCACAGGAGCAGGCCGACAAGCCATCGACCGGTGGAACGAGGCACTCGGGTGGCTTGACTCCAGAGGAAAACTATCTCCCTTCTAGATCCTCCATCTGCCGATAGATACTTCCACTCAATAAAACCTTGCACTCATTCTTCAAGCCCATGTGTGATCCAATTCTTCTGATACACCAAGGCAAAAATGCTGGGATACAGAAAGCCCTCTGTCCTTGAGATAATTGTCTGATTGAGCTGACTAACACAAGCTGTCTACAGATGGCTAAACTAAAAGAGCACCCTGTAACACACACCCACTTTGGGCTTCAGCTGTAAACATTCACCCCTAGACATTGCCGTTGGGTGGGAGCTCCACAGCCTGTCTGTATGTTCCCCTAAGGGTTTGAGCAGCCGGACACTGAAAAAGCATCAATGTGAAACATCACCTCAATAGGCTAAACAACAAAAATTATATGATCATATCAATCAATAAGCATATAAGAAGCATTTGACAAAATCTCCCACACATTTATAATAAAAACTCTGAGCAAAATATGGGAAGAAGGGAATTTCCTCAGCTTGATGAAGAGCATCTACGGAAAGTCCTCTGCTAACATTATACACAATGGTGAGAGACTAAATGGTTTTTCCCTAAGATTAGAAACAAGGCAATAATGTTCCCCTCCCACCACATCTGCTCAAAATTTTACTGGAAGTGCTAGCTAGTTCAATATGGAAAAAAAAAAAAAAGAAAATAAAGACTACATAGATGGAGAAAAAGATAAAATTTTGTTCACAGACGACATTATTTTCTATATAGCAATCACAAAGAATCTGTAACAGCAACAAAAAACTCTTGAAATGAATAAGACATAGCCAAGTAGCAGGAAACAAGGTCAATATGCAAGCTCAATAGCTTTTCTATATACCAGCAATAAACAATTATAATTTGAAATAAAAGATACAACAACATTTACATCAGTACCAAAAAAAATGTATTTTGGTATAAATTTAACAAAATGTGTATCAGATATATATGAGGAAAATTACAAAACTTGGTTGAAAAAAAAATCAAAGAAGATATAGTGAGATTTTTCCATGCTCATAAATCTAAAGACCTTATGTTAATATATCAGTTATTTCCAACATGGTCTATAGATTGAGTGAAATCTCAACCAAAATCTCATGAAGTTACTGTGTGGATGTTGATACAAATAATTTTAAAGTTTATATGGGAACACAAAAGACCCAAAATGAAGGTAAAATTTATGTCAGTTTACCTGGGCCATGTGGGTTTCCAGACATTTGGTCAAACATTATTCTGGGTATGCCTGTGAGGATGCTTGCAGATGAGATTAACATAAGGGAAATGGCCTCTCTAATGTGGGTGGGCCTCATTCAATCAATTGAAGATTTCAACAAAACAAAAATCCTGAGTAAGAGGGAATTTCTCCTGCCTGACTATTGAGCAAGGACAATGGTCTTATTCTGATTTTTTGGACTTGAACTGAAACATCAGCTCTTCTTGGATCTTGAAACTACCAACTGTTAACTGTAACTAGACTGTCAGCTCTCCCAGGTCTCTAGCTTGCCAAATGCAGAATTCCTTATAATCTCATTCTCTGTCTCTCTTCCCCCTCCGCCACTCACAGGCTGTGAGTGTGTGTGTGTGTCTGGAGAATCCTAACTACTACTTTTAAAATGGTCAACACAATATTGAAGAAGATGAACAAGGACAGAGGACTGGCATTACCAACTAGAAGATTTACTAAAAAGCTGTAGAAATCAAAATGATGTGGTATTGGTAAAAGAATAGGTAAGTAGATCAAGGTAGCAGAAGAGAGAGCCCAGAAATAGCCCCACACAAATATAGTCAACGGATCTTTGACAAGGGATCAAAGACAATTCAATAGTTAAAGTATAGGCTTTTCAACAAATGGTGCTGGAGCAACTAGACATTCAAAATGCAAAAATATAAATCAAGATATAGACCTTCTTTCACAAAATAATGGACCCTAGAACTATATGTAAAATAAAATCTACAAAACTTCTAGAACATAATATAGGAGAAAAATCTAGATGGACTTAAGTAGGACAATGAACTTTTAAATGTAACACCAAAAGCACAATGTATACCAAAAAAAAAAGATAATTTGAACTTCATAAAATTAAAAATGTCTGTACTTCAGAAGACATTGTGAAAATAAGGAAAGACAAGCCACAGACTGGAAGAAAATATTTGCAAAACACATCTGAGATAGTATATCCAAATTATGTCCACCAAAACCCTCTTAAAAATCAGATTAAAAAAAAAATACTGGATTGAAAAGTGTGCAAAGGATACTAGCAGATACTTCACTAAAGAAAATTTGCAGATTGAAAATAGGCATATAAGATGCCCAACATCATATGTCATTATGGAACTGCAAAATAGAACAATAGTGAATGGCTAAAATCCAGAATGCTGACACTATCAAATGCTCGCAAAGATGTGGAACAATGGAAGCTCTCATTTATTGCTTGTGAAAATGCAAAATGGTATAGCCACTTTGGATAACAGTTGAAAGTTTCTTAAAGTGCTACACCTAGTCTTACACCAGAAATCATACTCCTAGGTGTTTACATAAATGAGTTGAAAATTTATGTCCACATAAAAACCTGCATGTAACTGTTTACAGCCATTTTGTTTATAATTGTCAAAAAAGGCATTTTTAAATAGCTGGTGTTTGCTCTGCTCTTATCAAGTTTCCTTCCTATTATAGGCATAATTATGAACAATTTAAGAATTGAAAGCAAGTAAACTAGTGAGATTTAAGTATAATGTATATGTTCAAAGCATGGAAGAAGAAATGAGGTCCAAGAGAGAAGAAATATTTGTTGAATCAGTTAGTTACTGAGTTATTATCCTTCTGCTCCAATCTGTTTCACTCTTCACACTAAGTAGATGACTAGTTATTAGGTTGGTGCAAAAGTAATTGAGATTATTGCCGTTAATATTACTAACTGCAAACACACAATTACTTTTGCACCAACCTAATAACTAATAAATTGTTGGGGATTTTTGCCAATTATGCACTTCTTTTCCAGGTTCAAAGCAACTAGTAATAATTAGGAGAAGAAAATGAGGTTCAAAATATCAGTTTTATAAAAGATAAGTAGGAGAAACTATTGGACTTGGAGCTAAAACGAAGGAAGCATCACCCTACCCCCTTGTTCCTTCCTGTTTAAAGATAACCTTCACCACTCAACGCCTGCATTACTTACTCAGGTGTACATGGAGAAGCTGGAACACAGAAAGCAGAGTCCTGGCTAGGTATGCCACTATTGGACGTGTAAGAGCAGGCCACCATATCCGAGAGTGTTAAGTATAAAATACAATAAAACGAAAGAGCAAAACAAAAGAGACAAAAATCCATGAGGCTGATAAAAATCTCATTCCAGGGAAACAATACCAGTGTAAATTAAGTGACTTATCCCTAATTATCTGTCCAGTCTGCATGAGTCTTCCACCCACTGGTAAGGTAATTATTCAATTCTCCCTTGCAAAAAAAAATTCATTCTCTTTGCCTGGATATTTAATTGGTTTATCAGATATATGAAATTTGAGTACCAAAAATTGTCACTATACTTTAAGACTGTTTCTTCTTGTTGATTTTTAAGTGAAAATGAAATTGAAGGATTTCCTCACATAAATTAATTGGAATTTACTTAGTAGGCCAAAATCTATACATGTGATATCTTCTGTCATTTGCTCATTTAACTGAACATTATTAAAAGGGTCGGAGTCAGTCTAGCAATCAGTACATGTTGGAAGCACACAAATATTTAGAGTGTACATAATTATTCTACTCTAGTGAATCAAAACATCTGTTTAAGAAAAAACAAACAATACCCTCCAGTGTGCAGGTGGGGAGCAGTTCTAAGTAAGTGGCTGTCTAACTCAAACTTGTCACTTTGTCAGTTACTTACAAAAACAGACACCAACTAGCTATTTAAACAACAATTCACCAAATCGGACATTATAGCCAATACATCTGCCACAAGGAATTTATTTCTTAACCTGCATGAAGCTAAAAAGTCTTTTATAACACTGCATGCTTCACCAGCTAAATTATATTATTATATGTCAGACATTCTATCAATGTGACAATGTCAAATATCATTCTTTGCTTTATAAAGTTATTTTTGAAACTTTATTATGAGTTTGGATTTTGTAATCTATATAAGAAAGACAATATTGGCCAGGTACAGTAGCTCACACCTGTAATCCCAGCACTTTGGGAGGCCAAAGCAGGCAGATCATAAGGTTAGTAGTTCGAGACCAGCCTGGCTGACATGGTGAAACCCCATCTCTATTAAAATACAAAAAGTTAGCCGGGCATGGTGGTGCACACCTATAATCCCAGCTACCCTGGAGGCTGAGGCAGGAGAATCAATTGAACCCAGGAGGCGGAGGTTGTGGTGAGTGGACATCATGCCATTGTACTCCAGCCTGGGTGACAGAGCAAGACTCTCTCTCAAGAAAAAAAAAAAAAAAAGATAATATTAACATTAAAGGGGTACTTTAGCTAAGTATTCTAATAGTACCCTATTTGAGGTATGCTAAATGTGCATCCTAGTTCCCATTCTCCAGTGATTATAAAATCAAATTGGACAATACCAGACTAAAAATCAGGCCATGACAAAAATGTTAATTATTAGATGGCAGTATAATAGGAGATTGAATTAAATATTGACTAAAAAATACATTTTGATGGCCAATTCATATGATAAAAGTATCATAAAAAAAAAAAAAGAAATATATGTTAATTGAAGTTGTGGTTTATATAGTGTGTTCTAAGTTATCAACCATTTTGTTTCTGCTTGATGTACTTACTGGCATAGATACAAACTTTTTAACACATGAACCTATCTGGTTGTATTTTTAAATTTCTTGCAATGCACAATATACATGTAATGATTCTCTCAAGAACAACTAATGTTTTAGGTTAAAATTTTTAATAATAATCCTACATAGATAATTCTGATTAAAGTTGTATTATTCTATTTTATAGACTCTTTGAATAGCAAATTTTTCTTACAGAGCCCTGAGTTATAAAATGTCGCCTTAGTACTTTTCTGAAATAGCCATAATTACTGATTTAATATTTAAAAAATCGATTACCCATATGTAACTAAAGACAGAAACAGTCAGTTGTGTCTCATTGTGTCCTTGTTGCCTTTAGGTAAGCATATTTTTAGAATGCCATTTATTTTAAAAAACATTAGTGGCCGAGCGCGGTGGTTCACGGCCTCCCAGCACTTTGGGAGGCCAAGGCCGGCGGATCACACGGTCAAGAGATTGAGACCATCCTGGCCAACATGGTGAAACCCTGTCTCTACTAAAAATACAAAAGTCAGCTGGGCATGGTGGCATGCGCCCATAATCCCAGCTACTCAGGAGGCTGTGGTAGGAGAATTGCCTGAACCCAGGAGGCAGAGGTTGCAGTGAGCTGAGATTGTGCCACTGCACTTCAGCCTGTCAACAGAGTGAGATTCCGTCAAAAAAAAAAAAAAAAAAGCGTTAGGTAGAAATCTCTGAATATCCTTGTTGGATATACTAAACAAATAAAGGACAGAAAACTAAATGACTATTTTTGGGAGATGCGTACAAAAAAAATAAAATTTCATATGGAAACCAAGATCCCAGAAAAATCCAGGGATTTAAAAGCTCTTCTAACAGTTCATAATCATCCTGGCAAAAAGTAGGACATATTTTTCTATATATATTTCCATTTATACACCTAAAATATTAACTGTTGATACATAAACTTTAGAGTTTCTAAAAAACATGCTTGATAAAATCAACGAATACTTGAATGTTCCCAACATCCAAGTTGTCATCATACACATCTTCCCAAATTCTGATACACTAAACCTAATTTTGTTACTCCAGCAAGTCAAATGTTCACTTATTTTTAATTCACTAAATTTTGAAACATTTTTTTCTTTTTCTGTTCCTCCAATTATTGTTCATAATAATGATTTTTCAAGCTAACAGGCTTTCTCCTTAAAAAATCTCTACATAAAATTAGTTATCATTTTGAAAATCATTGGCATATGATATGCTACAGAAATGCCAAGAACATTTTATTACATAAAAATTTGACAAATATTGATAGACAGCCATGTAAAGGGTAAGCTTATATGAATTTTTATTTAATTCACCAATTATCATTTTTAAAGGGCAATTCAGTGCCTGAAAAAAGAGGTTAAATTACTCTGGTTTGCAATTGCTTCCTTACTAGTACTTGTTAGGTAACATCCATACCTCAGGGAGAAAAATGAGGTCACATTTTTTTTCTTTACATTTGAAGAATCTGAGATATATTTGACTCAATTTAAAGGCCAATAAAGAGTGATGAGTTTTTTTAATATTGTTAAGTAATATAATTAATCATAACGTAAAATTAAAAATCTAACTTTTTAAATGTCATCAATTTCAGATATATGTTTTTAAGGATTATGTTCATTGACATGCTAATTTGCTAAAAAAGTACAATATTCTTTTGTGGACATAAAACTGTATATTTAATATCCATGTGTGTGCAGAAAACATAATCTCTTATTGGTTTTCTGAGGTCCATCTTCCCTCTTTAAATTTCTTAATAATTATCTTGGTTTCATGGGTTTTGCTCATAATCAAGGAATCCTTTATGATGATGATCCATCATACCTAAACTCCACAGTTACTCATTATCTCAGTGTAAATTCTTCACAGAACCTCAAATCACTGATCTCATCTGTCTTGATCCAAGCCTTACAAATTACAATTAAGTAAGCAAGGAGTATACAGATGGTCACCATTGTGTTAGGGCCACTCTTGATGCAGTTAGTCATTGGGGTAGGGTCTTGTGATAGAAAAAGCATACTTGTTGCCTTTCAGAAGGCTCTAGGAAGGACAGTCTTTTGAGAGCTGCTTTGGATGAGTAAAGACTTAAACTATGCTTATTGCATTTCTTTGCAAGGAATGTCATGGAGTAGGACGTATTGGATTGTTGATATTAGCAACCCTGAATGTGATTCTGAGAGCTCCAAGAGCGCTCCCTCAGGGAGGCTTAAAGCGTACAGTATTGCTTGTGGCTAGATAAGAAAGATTTGTTTAACACTGGGGTTCAGTTTTAGAAAATGTGACAGTAATTTCCATGTGAGCCTCACATACTAACCATATTCTACCGAAATGTTTAAGGACACAGTGTTTTGCTATTTGCTTCACTATTATCTATTTCTCATCGAGTGAGCTCAGATGAGAAAGTGGGGTACATTTTCCAGGTCACCTTAAATATACACAAAAATATTTCTTTGATTACAAGTGAATACTTTAGTATATTTTATAATAGCAATGCTCCTTAGAATTATGCAAATTTGTAGTCTCTAATATTTATGCATGTATGTGTTCATTACACAAATTGTCTCATTTCATTTATGAATCTCTCTCTACATCTATCAATCTAGCTCCTTCTCTGTATCTATCATCTCTACACATACGTATCTACATGCATATATCACAATGTGTGTGTGTGTGAGAGAGAGAGAGAGAGAGAGAGAAAGAGAGAAAGAGAGAAAGAGAATGTCACTTTAACTAGACTGATCTGTTTATCTAGGCAGCTATAGAGAAATTTTTTTCAGAAAATCCCTGCAAGCATGGTCACTCTCATGGTTTTAGAAGTTGGAATAACCTCATTAGAACACTCACACTTTCCAGTGAAAAACACTGTATTTGTATTCACTAACCATATAACAAAGAGGATGACCAGTCGGTATTTATAATACCCCCTTCAAAGAGAGAATGCAGACTTTCAGATGCATCTTAGTTCAGAGGAGCTGTTAACAAGCCCAGCAGAGGGGAATGCAGCTGGGAATACCTCACTAGATGTGTCAAGGAAAGCTGAATTTGAACTGTAAATCAAAACTTCTTTATTCATCGATTTTATTTGCTTCAGAGATGTTTTATCTTCATTTTTGATCTTCAGTTAGGCAGGAGCTGCTAATACTGTCTACGAGACAGAGAAAGGGGGTTTGTGCAAAGGAAGAAAGATACTAAGATATTGTGCTCATCTCCTATGGTAAAAGTTGAAGATGATAAATCCTGTTGGCAGTATATGTTTCCAAATGGAACTGCTTCATTTTCAATGTGTCACTTACTTCATTCTAATTTTTTTTTCTGCCACAAGATGGTAAACACTTAAAACACCCGAGGGGAATTTATTCTATAAGATGTCTTTAGATTTCAAGTGATTTTCTTACTTTTTTTTGGAAAAGCAAGCATATACACATTTTTTGTCATGTGATTCAGATTCCCTGATGCGTACTTCTTTGGAGAATGGAAGAGGTAGTTATTTGGGTTTTAAGAAAGAAAATAAAAATATAATGTTCTTGTATGTGTCTTTGGGGTGCAGGACTCAAGTCACAGTTCAGACAACTCAATACATTTATTTTCCCATTTAGCAGCATCTGCACAAAAAAAGGAGACTTTACCAGTGAATATTTTTAATAGTCTGAAATTACCCCAACAACAGCAAATCAAAAAAAAAAAAAAAACCATTCTTCTTCTTTTCAAATTATGCATCTCTCAAGTGACATTTTCTACATTCTTTTTCTCCCTAAAGCTATCTTTGAAAACAAGAGTTATTTAATAACCTTTTGAGCAAATGCAATCTATTTTTCTCTGGTCACCCCAGCCTGCAGAAGGATGGGGACGGGCAGTCAGGAAACCAGCATTTTACTGGATTTTCCTTACTTTCTATTAGCAAACACAGTTTTCTTCAAATTCTACCACACCGTTGAGATTGCCCAAGGAGTGCCTACTTAATTTGCCATAAACCAATCTTCCAGACTACCATTTTGCCTCCTCTTCTGCCTCAGCTAATTCTAATGACTGTCACTGTATTCTTCAGAAAAGAAGTTTGAACTGTAAAGCCAAAGCACACAGAAGACTTTGCTGCCACTGTTGGTGGTCATCCAGGGCCTGTCCCAAGGTGGCCTGTCTCTTGTTCCCTGCCTTCTGAATATGACATGCTGATGCTGTTCACTGGTGGTGCTACCAGAAATACTACTGCAGATGGTCATGAAAGATGCCACCACTGGGACCAGTGCCTGCCAGTTTCTATATTGCAACAGCCACTGACAGATATCTAGGTCCTATATAGCTGTCTGTACTTCTGGCACAATTTCTTCTGCTCTCCTTGCCTTCATAACTGCTGACACCAACATTTCTGATGCTCAATGCTCTCAACATTTTGTGCAGGTTTTAAATAAGAGGCATTTTTAGTTTTCATCTGCTCTTTTATTATAGGGCTTTTGGTCCAAGAATCAAGGCATGAATTTGTAAAGGGCCAACTGGAGAATTTGCCTTCTAGTAAATTTGCTTTTGAACCAGATTGTGTACTTCTACTTTTTCTTCTTGTAGGATATGTTTCTTGGTTTTCATCTAAATAAGACCTTTGAACAGCCAGTCTATAAGAATGCCAGATATAGCCATGTATTCCTGAATGCTAGGCTGAACACAAAAGAGATTCAAATTGAGACTTTGGATAAACATCACTCAAATAATTGCTACAGTGTAATACATGTCACATTGGAGCCCAGTAGAGTGAAGGCCACAGTCATCAGCTTTTTAAAAGAGAGTTTAATGTCATGGAGAATTAAAAATAAACATAAACATAAATGTAGTATCTTTTTTTAATATGAATTGGTAACTAAAGTTTTGTTTGTGAATATCTACTCTTGGAAAATAAAAAGGGGAAAGCAAGCTGTTTATCTTACTTTTTTTTACTAAAATTTTTACAAAATTTTATCAAAAATTTTGTTTTGATTTTTCTTCCTTTGAAAAATAGAGCTGAAAGTACTACTAGTGTCAGAGTTCCAAAAGGGCGTTTTGCCTCAAACATGAACAATGAAACAAAGATAAAATTGTACCAATTGTACTGTTCAATATAATTTAAGCGAAAGTAAAATCTGCTTTAATGAAGATAACTATATGAACATCTATAAACTAGATTCTTCTCTTCTGCTTGGACCTTAGGAGGAAACAGCAGTGGGAAACAAGCCTCCCGTAAGTGAAGTGACAGTCTTGGGGATCAGGGACTAGGAAGCATCTGGATCTGCTCTGATCCATGGAAAATGATTTGGGTGAGAGTTGGAGAATATTGCCCTATTAGAGACCTGGAAACAGAGACTGTTACATTTGGTCATCATGTGTAAATAACCCATCTACATTCAGATTTAGTGTCCTCCTGCTTCAGGGCAAGAGCTAGCACAAAAACTAAGTCATATTCCAAGAGAAATCATGAACACAATCCTAACCAAAGGTTATATACATCCTGATAATAAAATTACCTGAAGATTGAATGTGTATATTCCTGTAACATGGGTAAGAGAATGAGCAGACAGGATAGAAGGTATGGTGTCTCTTCAATCTTTGTCTATAAGAATAAAATAAAGACATCTCATGTGTCTCCCAACCAAGTACTAACCAGGCCTGACGCTGCTCAGCTCCCGAGATCAGATCAGATCGGGCACATTCAGGGTGGTATGGCCATAGATAAGAAATCTCATTTGTTTAAGGTTCTATATAAGTAGGAGGAAATTTAAAAAGATTTTCTATAAAATGTCAAGTTAATCCAGAATATATACTACAGAACTTTCTCTTGCCAATTCATCTCCAAATCCTAAAGATGCCATCAAACATTCCAAAGCTAGTAATGATGTCTGTAAATTAATATTCGATGAAATAATTTTTAAGGTTTCTTAGCTGTAAGAATATTTATCTACAGATATAAAAAGTATCTACTTGAATTTCCCAAGATAGCCTTTTCAAATGACTCTAATCATCTATTTCATCCCCAGGAGCTCTTGGGTTCTAAAGTAAGCAATGCTTTTAGTTAAATGTTTAATGTTTCTTGTAGTTAGCATATCAGTTAACGATAACAATTAGTGGTGCAGTAGAGTTGTAGTTTATATGGCCTGTTTACATTTTATAGTATGTTAGGGTCTGCTGTGAAGATCCATTAGTATAATATATTCCATTTTACAGGGTTTTATATGAGATGTTTGTTCTATGGTATTAAGTCTACTGGCCTACCGATCAAGAAATTAGTGTTCTGGCCTCAGATTTGTCTCTGGACACATGAAATACACAAGACAAGTCCCTTCACTCCTTGGAGCCTCAGTTTTGCTATACGTGAAAGGAGAAGCTGAATCAGAAAGTCTTTTTTGGTCTGAAATATTTCTCTTAGATCATAATTTTTATATTAAATTTTAAATTTAACTTTTCCATTACTATCAACTCTTAATGTCATTTTCTTCTTTTTGTGCCTGGTAAAGAAGTAAATTGACAGTTCTTGCTTCAAGTGTCCCTAATGGCTCCTTTGCATAAAATGTTAATTAGGCCCATTAACCCTGGGTGTGGTTATCTTTTATCCTAAATGATGAAACAGGGTCTCAGGGGGTAATAACCTTCCTCGAACTTGTGCCAAGCTAGGATTTGAAAACAGGTATGCATAACTTCAAAATCCTTATTATTTTTATTAAAACACTAATTTATTAACCACATCTGTGACTTACTTGGGTCAAAATACTGAGTCTCAATGCAATCCTCAATTGCATCATTGTTTCTGAGCAAAGCCACTAAAGTTTTATAATCATACACTTCACAACACAACTCCAGGGAAAGCTTTGGAGTGAAAAGCAATAAGTACTTACTAGAGCAAACATCTTGGCAAACAGAAAGTGAATACTGTACATAGCAATCAAAAGCATACATTTTTATAGCTAACTGGCAATCAAAATTAAGAATGGCCTATAGAAATATAACGTGATGAAGTTTTAAAATATCAATCTATGTGTGTTTTTTTTCTTCCATGTGTATTTTCAGCCTGCCTTCAAACAGTTGGAAACAACCACAAGGCACTGGGGAAAGGATTGTTAAACAAAAAGAGAAACCATAAATATTCAGTGTTTTGACATATAAACTAAGTTGTTTGGAATCAAAAGGTAAAGTCCTATAGACAGTGAAACATGGGGACTGTGAGGAAAACCCCTTTTGCCTACTCCTGCCGTGAACAAAACAAATGACAGTCAGAAACATGCCACCCTTCCCTCTGCAAGAATAAATTTAATAATAATAATAAATAAATAAATAAGTGTAATAATAATAAAGGAGCTGGCGGAAAGAATTATTTAAATTTGTGTATGAAATGTTAAGCTCATCCCCAGTGGCCCATGTGTAAAACCAACTACTAACAAAACTGCAAAAGCTTTGGGAACAGAGCTGTGGTATGGAATACTATCCAGGTTTCAAATTGGTCTCTTGTAGTACACAGGCCAGACAGAGCAAAGCAGCACTGCAAAGACATTGTAATCTAAATTGACATTTGAACTATATCCCACAAAAGAGAGATAGGATGTGCATTCTGAACCCAAATATTGCCAGTTCAAATGAAATATTTAAATAGCAACCAGAGGCACAGAGTATAATATTCAAAATATCTAAGATACAACCCAAAATTACTCAGCATACCAAGAACAGGAAAATCTCAAGTCGAATGAGGAAAGACAAGAGATGGCAATGCCAACAAAACACAGATATTCGAATTGTCTGTGATGAAATTCAAGGCAGTTATAAAAATGCCCTAGAAAGAAATTATAAATACCCCTGAAATCAACGAAAACACAGAAAGTCTCAGAAAAGAAAAACAAGATAAAAAGAAGAAACAAGTGGAGATTTCAAAATTGAAAAATACAATCAACTGAACCTTTAAAAACTCGGTTGATAGGCTCAATAGTCCCTATATCCAGAATACATAAAGGACTCTCAAAACTCAAGTTTGAAAACACAAACAACCTAATTAAAAAACAGGCAAAAGACTTAATTAGACACTTTACCAAACAGGATGTATAGATAGAATAAGACATGAAAAGGTTTCCAGTATCATTAACCATTAATTAGAGGCAACTTAAAACTACAATTGTACATACACTTATTGCATAACCTAGCAATGCTACTCCTAAGTATTTAGCATAGGGAAATAAGAACTTAGATTCATGAAAATAACTGTACATGAATACGTACGTAAATATTTATAACATCTTTGAAATAGTCAAATACTGGAAACAACTCATATGTCTTTCAATGGGTGAATAGACAAACAAGTCAGAGTTCATTTTTTTTTTAATTGAACACTATTCCATAACAAAAAGAAACATACTATTTGTTAGCCCAACCTGTGCTATTTTGTAAACCCCACCATTTAGCACAATCTGGCCAGAGTGGAAAATTCCACTGAGGCCCAGGCTGTGAGAAACATCCTTTTGGGGAGGTGCCAGGCCCAATCACTTCCCCATGAAATTCCTCCATTATCAGCAGCTAACCACACTGCCCCATCCTAATCTGCAACAATTCCTCCTCTCCTGTCCAGACTTATAACTACCACAGTCTATAAGTGGGCAATGGGCTCCAGTGTTGGTGTCTTCTTCCACAGGTTTTCTGAATAAACCTGTGTTGTTCTTGAGCCACCAACTCTCCCTTTCTTTTACCCTCACTCTCCTTGACAAATCTTGCACTATTGATATCTGAACTTGGAATAATTCCAAGGGAATTACACTGAGTAAAAATGCCAATCACAGGGCCAGGTGCAATGGCTGACACCTGTAATCCCAGCACTTTGGAAAGGCCCAGGTGGGTGGATCATTTGAAGTCAGGAATTCAAAACTAGCCTAGCCAACCTGGTAAAACCCTGTCTCTAATAAAAATACAAAAATTAGCCTGGTGGTATGGGTGGTAATGGTACACACCTGTAATCCCAACTACTCAGGGGGCTGAGGCAGGAGAATTGATTGAGCTTGGGAGGTAGAGGTTGCAGTGAGCTGAGACCACACCACTGCACTCCAGTTTAGGCAAAAGAGTGAGGCCCTGTCTCAAAAAAACAAAAGCCAATTATGAAAGAAAACTTATGGAATAAATTATACAAATTTCATTTACATAATATCCTCAAAATAACTAAATTGTAGTGATGCAGAACAAATCAATGGTTGCTGGACATTAAGTTTTCACAGTGTGTGTGACTGTAAAGGGATATAGCACGAGAGGAAACATTTCTGATTTTGATTATGGTGGCAGTACATAAATATGTACACATGATAAAATCTGTACATGTGATACAATTTCATATGTATATATGACAAAATTTACATATGAACATATAATAAAATTTCATAGAACTATACACACATGAGTACCCATAAAAAAACTGAAGAGATATGAATATACTCTGTAGTTTAGTTAATAGTATTTTTGTACTTATACTGCTTTTCTGGTTTTGATTATCATGCTATTGTTATAAGATGTTATCACCTTGGCACAAATGCCAGACCTGTAAATGTCAAAGGCCCACTGCTTCTCCCAGGTGGGAGGAAACTTTTTGGTTGTCTATGACAATTCCTCTGTACAGATTATAACTTTTAAAAAATGCCCCCAACCTCGTCACTTGAATATATGTTCATGGTAATTTGTAAGATACTTATTTTCCCTATTTTGGTTGCAAAGACCAGTCTGAACACATTCCTATATAAAGTATTTTGCAATATATAAAGAAACCCATATTGATGAAGTTAAGTTGTGCAATATGATAGCCTCATAACGCTCATTGTTGTACCTGTAATGTAACTAATCAGTTTAAATGTACTATTTTGTATATGCAAGATAAAATTTCACCATGAGCATTTTTAAAAAAAAAAAAAGACAAATGGAAACTCTGCAGCTTTTGCAAATTCTAGCTCAGTTAATTCAAAGTATAATTTTTTTGTAAAAATACATTGAATTATCATATAAATATATAATGAGCATGTGTCAGATAATTATTTAACTTATTAATGATGGAACCAGAAAAAAGACAAAGCAGGTTCAAGGGGCTATGAAAGATAGATGTTTACATAGTCACCTAAAAAACTGACAAAAAAAAAAGATATATCTAAATTAGGTATAAAAATGTTTAAAAAGCAATAAAGCTAGAACACTTGTCCACACACACACATATACATAACATCCACACACACACATATACATAACATCCACACACCCACACATATGTATATGTACTTGACAAAAATTATTTGCATCTTTATTAGGCAAAAATCAACTGCAATTTCTTATTTTTCCAAGATAACATCTAATTTTGCGGGACCTAGGCCTTAATCAATACCCAATAATAAGTCAAGCAAAGTTACAAGTCCCTGAATAGTCAGATGACTTCTATTATTCTTCAATATGACATTTAAAGAACATATCGGCATTATTTGATCTTGTTTCCAAGTTTTGAAAATTATTTTCTTAATACCTTAAGTTTTTTGCCTTCTAGAGGAGGCATGCTACTGGTCTCCATTATTGCCTATCAAACACTTTCTATAAATTGTTGCCTGTTCTTCACCCCTGGCTCATTCAGAAAAGGTTGATCACCTTTGCCCCAAGACTCTGAGTGTCATGGAAATTGGCTGTGTAGGTATAGCCATATCACATTAGATCATTAATAAACAAACATCCTCCCCCAAACAAAGGTGTGTTTTTTGATTATCAAAGGAAAGGATAACATAAAAGGAAAAGTCCTGACACTAGTACTTTGGTGTAAATGGACCATGGGAAAGTTATGCACATTAACCTGTTTGGAGCATCCCAATGAACACACATGAATGAAATCCAATTCATTTAACAATAATTAAAATAGCATTTCTGATCTTATGTTTTGTCATATAAAGTTACTCTACTGAAAATTCAACGGTATTCCTAGGAAGAAGGTATTAGAATGCATAACCAACATCAGATTCTAGAGAGACAAAAATAACACTTAATTTTGCAAAAGTAAATTTGCTTTATGACTGTAGCTTCTAATAAGGAACATCGAAATGATGATACAGGTGAAGGTATGCTGCAAAATCTACTGGACCAGAAGAGAACTCTAGGAGAACACCAGAGCTAATCAATAAAATGATCTGGCAGCAGGTACTTTAGATATGTTGCACTTTTAATTAAGCCAGAGCATGAACATTTCATTTTTTTCAGTTAATTGTACAACATTTGATTTCTCTGGATAAATTCAGGTCTGGTAAACAGTTTTCCTGAATACATTCCATGCTAGTTCTAATGTACTCACACTGAAGAAATAATCTAATTATTATGTGATTAATTGTAGACTGCTGTTGGTCTTAGGCTGATTACAATGATGGTTTATGAAGCAGAATCAGTATTTGGCTCAATGTCTCCTCCTGAATTGGCAACTTCTACCTAGGGATTAGAACTACATTGAGGAAATATTTCAAACAGAAGTGTATGTAATAATTATTCAGTTAATTCCCATTGTTAGTCAGAGACATGCAGTTACTAAGCAATGGTAATTACAACCGAAGCATATGTACTGCTGTTGCCATGTTTAAATTCATGAATATTTTATTGTCAACATGCAAATATAGAAATATCCTGCATTAGTTGTGTAGACAATTCTGTGTTTCAGCAACAGTCAACTAAAATTTACTCCCATGCAAATTTAATTTTAATATGATACATGATAAAATGAATGACATTTTATAAAATAGAAAGAGAACTAGAAATTCAAAAATGCTAATTTTTAATAAAGCCAATTAACACACACTAGAATTTAATGCAATGTTTGGTTCTGTCAAATGATTTTTCCATTATTATTTGGTATAATATTAAATTCAAAATGTGAAGAAAAACATTCAGAAAATACTAATTATTGAAAAGAAGAGAGAGTAAATTTAAGTTTCCCTTCAGGGGTTACTTTTAAATAAGTGCCTGATAACTAGAAAAAAATCTCTTGATCTGCTACTTCTGAGATGCCTGTCTGTGTTTTGTCAATGCTCTCTTCTATTTTATTTGTAATATCTTAGCTGTCTGGGACTTAAAATTCATCCTTTGATTCTTGGCGATTCATTGACTCATCGTGGGGATGGGGACCAATTAAAGAAAAAATTATCTAATACAGATTAAGGAATATTTCTATTGTTATTTAACAAATGACTCTTGATGAATCTTTAAAAATAAAATAAAATATTGTTGAAGTCTATTTCTAGCATGGGGTTGAAAACGAGTTGTCCTTAGAGTCTTTTTCTACACGTAAGTTTCAGAGAAATTTTTGTTTGTTATTATTTTGAAGAAGATATTTAAAGTTATGAAATTTGCTAATGTGTGGAATATATAATAGAATCTATTTCAATATGAAAGAAGTACCTCATAAAGAGGGTCTAGTACTGCATTTTACAAAGCGAGGGAAATGTGGTATCCCACTATGTTAAAACACAGTAAAACTTTAATTACATTTTGTTGTTATTAAAATTTATAGCTATAATTTTTATCATTTTCATCCTTCCTATCCTCCCAACACTGGAAATAATTACTATTCAGTATTTGATATTTATCACTACCATAAATGTTTTCCATTTAGAAGTACACATGCACACTCATAAATGTATATTTATTCTTAGTTTTTATGTTAATAATTATATGCGATATGTATGTTTTTCTGCAGCTTGACTATTTTGTCCAAACTTAGGTTCCTAAAATTTATATACATATTGAAACATATAATTATAGTTAACACATTTTCACTGTTGGATAGTATTTCACCACATAATTCATTTTAGTACTGATGAATGTTAAGTCATTTCGTTGTCTTTCATTATAAATAATACTGCTATAATTACGTTTGTATAAGTATCTTTTATAGCTATCCAAGGGTTTCTATAAGAGTGTCTTAAACTAGGAGTATGTTTAGTCCTGGCGGTATACAAAAACTCCCAATGATACACCAATATGGGTAATCTTAAGGTATAAAGTTCCATATCATCAGCTTTTATATGAATTCATTTACCATTGTCCTCCTATTTTACAAAAGAATTGACATCTTTATAATGTCATCTCTTCTGATCTATAAATCCAGTTACACATGTTCTCTTCAATGTTTCAGTAGAATTTTTAAAGTCTTCATTTGTCCATATATTTTGATATACTTATGTCTAACTCATTAAAAATTCTTTCTTATATTTTTAACTATTAATTTCCATATATTGCTAAACTCAAATGTTAATTTGTTTTATTATAAAAAAGTTAATAATAATACACATTCATGGGGTACATACTGATGTTTCTATACATATAATGTATAGTAATCAGATCAGGGTAATGAGCATAAACGTCATCTCAAACACTTATAATTTCTTTGTGTTGGGAGCGTTCAACATTCTCTCTAGCTGTTTGAAAGTACAAATCATTGTGAACTATCATCATCCTAGTGATATGAAACAGTAGCATTTATTCCTCTAAGCCAGTTATATTTTTTCTGTACATTCTCTGGGGATTCCTATGTAGGACAAATAAAATGTCTTCAAATGATAACTTTGTTTTCTACTTTTGAATCCTCAAAGATTTCCTTGTGTTGTCTTGCTTCGATGGTTAGAACTTCCATTAAAATTTTGAAAATATATAGTGAAATGTAGATATTTTTCCACTATATTTTTTGTTTGGCTTTTGAGATAACATGTTAAATTTGTAAATGTTAATTCTTGGTGGTTCATTGATTTAATACTTTGATGATTAGGTCTATTCAGTTTTCCTAGTTTTTCTTGAGTTTTCTATAATTTTATATTTTTCTAATGAATATTCATTTTCCCTAAGTTTTCAAGTTAATTAGCATAAGGCTATTTGTGATATAACAGGTTATTAAAATGGGACTCCTGTCTCAGCATTAGCTGATACCCAAGGACAAATAACACAATCACTATGAAGTATTCCACTTAGAGTAAGTTACCTCCTATGAAATTGCCAGCATTTTTTTTTTCATGATGAATTGTTATGGTATAAAAAGCATGAGCTAATAAGAGCTGAAGAAAGCTTGTCTTTGGAGAGACTGGGCAGGTCCCTGTTTTTCTGGGTGGGAATGAAACAATTTCCTTTTCCCTTGTTTTAGTAACTTGAGTAAAGAGAACTTTAATAAGAGAGGCATGCAGAAAGGTTCAAATGTGTCTCCAGGAGTTGAGAATATTTAGGGAATGGTGCTTAATTCTCACAGGAACAAAGACAAGAGGTAATCTGGAGCTGACATAGCAATGAGAGAGAAGGCCACCTTTATACCAAATGCTCTTCCTCCAAGAGAAGGCCAAGTATGCCTCCAAAAAGCTGGAGAAAAAAGAGAGAGAGAGAGATGGGCAAGGATGTGAGAGTTCACAGAACGGAGTTAGCTAAGAGTCATCTTAAAAGGGACTCAATCCAAAAGGATCATCTGAGGAAACAATGTGACCCAGATAAAAATTCAATGACTGAGGTAGAGTTATAAATGGCCACACAGGCAGGGTATCCCCCATAAGGAGGATCCCCGAACAGGGGATCTCTGAAGGAGTCATGCAAGTGCTCATGAGAGAAAGACCAAATAAGAGTGCATCCACTTTTGGCTTGTTGAACTGTTTGATTCCCTTATAGATTCTGGATTGTAGAGCTTTGAAGGATGCATAGGTCGCAAATATTTTCTCTCATTCTGTAGGTTGCCTGTTTACTCTGTTGATAGTTTCTTTTGCTGTGCAGAAGCTGTTTAAATAGATCCCACTTGTCATTTAGGCCCTGGTTGTCAATTGCTTTTGAGCACTTGGTCTTAAATTATTTCCTAAGGCCGATGTCCAGAATGGTATTTCCTAAGTTTTCTTCTAGGATTCTTATAATTCAAGATCTTACATTTAGATCTTTCATCTACCTTGATTTAACTTTTATGTATGGTGAGAGGTAGGTGTCTACTTTCATTCTTCTGCATATGGAATATGTAGCTATGCTAGCACCATTGACTGAATAGAGAGTCCTCACTATTTATTTGGTGACTTTGTTGAAGATCAGATGGTTGTAGGGGTGTGGCTTTCTTTCTGGGTTCTCTATTCTGTACCATTGGTCTATTGTATGTTTTCGTACCAGTACTACCAGTACCATGTTGTTTTGGCTATCGTAGCCTTATACCATGGTTTAAGTCAGGTAACGTTATGCTTCTGGCTTGTTTCCCTTTTCTTAGAATTGCTTTGGATATTCAAGCTCTTTTTTATTTCCATGTGAAATTTAGAATAGTTGTTTTCTAATTCTGTGAAAAATGGCATGCATAGTTTAATAGGAATAGTGTTAAATCTGCAGATTGCTTGGGGCATGATGGCTACTTTAATGATGTTAATTCTTCTAATCTATGAGCATGGAATGTTTTTACATTTGTTTGTGTCATCTACGATTTATTTCAACAATGTTTTATAGTTCTCTTTGTAGAAATCTTTCAGCTCCTTGGCTAGATGTATTTTAATAATAAAATAGGTTATTTTATTATTTGCGTGCCTACTGCTAATGGGCTTGTGTTCTTAATTTGGCTCTCAATTTGAATGTTGTTGGTATATAGAATTCCTACTGATTTTGTAGATTGATTTTGTATCCTGAGACATTACTGAAGTCACTTATCAGTTCCAGGAACAATTTGGTGTACTCTTTAGAGGTTTTTAGGTATAGAATTATATTGGCAAAGCGAGATAGTTTCATTTTTTCTTTTCCTATTTGGATGCTTTTTATGTCTCTCTCTATTGCCTGTGTGTTCTAGCTAGCACTTCCAGTACTATGTTGAATAGAAGTGGTGTGACTCAGAATTCTCATCATGTTCAAGTACTCAACAAAGAATGCTTTCAATTTTTGCCTATTCAGTGTAATGTTGGTTGTGGAATTACCATAAATGGCTCTTTTTGTTTTGAGGTATGTTCCTTCAATGCCTAGTTTGTTGAGGGTTTTTATCATTAAGACATGTTGAACTGTATCAAAAGCTTTTTCCATATCTATTGAGATGATCATATAATTTTTGTTTTTAATTCTGGTTTTGTAAGGAGTCACAATTATTAATTTGCATATGTTGAACCAACCTTGCAATACAGGAATAAAGCCTACTTGTTTGTGGTGAATGAAGTTTTGGATGTGTTGCTGTATTTGGTTTGCTAGCATTTTGTTGAGGATTTTGCATTCATCAGGGTTATTGGCCTGTAGCTTGCTTATTATTTATTTATTTAATTTTGCTATATCTTTGCCAGATTTTGGTATGAAGGTCATGCTGGGTACCTAAAATGAGTTAGGGAAAAGACAAGCAAATAATCCCATTAAAAAGTGAGCAAAAGGCATGAACAGACATTTCTCAAAGAAAGACTTTAAAGCAGCCAGCAAATATGAAAAAAAGCTCAACATCACTAATCATCAGAGAAATGAAAATCAAAATCACAATAAGACACCATCTCACATCAGTCAGAATGGTAATTATGAAAAAGCCCCAAAACAATAGATGCTGGTGAAGCTGTGGAGAAAAGGGAATGCTTACACACTGTTGGTGGAAATGCAAATTAGTTCAGCCACTGTGGAAAGCAGTTTGGCAATGTTTCAAAGAACTTAAAATAGAACTACCACTTTGGCTCAGCAATCTTATTACAAGGTATACAGCCAAAAGAAAATAAATTATTCTATCCAAAAGATAATTGTACTTGTATGTTTAATCATAGCACTATTCACCACAGTAAAGAAATGGAATCAACCCAGGTATCGGTTAATGGTGGATAGGAAAAAGAAAATGTAGTACATGTACACTATGGAACACTATGCAGCCATAAAAAAGAACAAAAATCATACCATTTGCAGCAACATGGGTGTAGCTGGAGGTCATTGTCCTCAGCAAATTAATGTAGAAACAGAAAAACTACATGTTCTCACTTAAAAGTGGGAGCTAAACATTGGGTATTTACAGACATAAAGATGGTAACAATAGATATTGGGAAGTGCTTGGTGGGGTAGGGAGGGGCCAAAGGTTGAAAAACTATTGGATATGATGCTTACTACTTGAAAGACAAAATCAACCATGCTCCAAACCTCAGCATCGCACAAGATATTCATGTAACAGACCTGCCCACGTAACCCTCAAATCTAAAATATAAGTTGAAATTGTTAAAAATAAAAAGGTGCATCTTCCATACCAAGAGGCAAACTATTAGCCATATAAGCATTTGTCCTTTTCCCTTAGTCCCCTTTATCCTTAATGTCGTCTCTGAAGAAGTAAAACAGCAGCTAATCAGTTGGAAAAAAGTGGAGAAGGAAAAGAGAGGAATCCAACCATCCTTCCTATCATTACCGCTTACTAAAGACTGAACCAGGCTTAATTGAGAGGAAGGGAATCTTTTACCAGTTCAGAGTATTGATATTAACCTGGGCTGGACTTTTATTACTCAAAATGAAAGATTTTTCATTTTCTAAAACACTAGAAAAATTATGAACTTTGCTAGAGATTTCTTCCAATGGAAAACAAAATACTTTTTACTATATCTTTGCACAAGAAGGGTAAGAAAATGGGAAGTTCACTTCTGCTTATATCTAAAGAGGTCCAGTCCATTAAACTGGTATGTTCTCTGGTATTGTTTTTAAAATCTCTGCTTGTCTGTGGCTATATTCTAGTTTGATACTTATTTTAATTTGTTCTTTTTATCAGTTGTTGCCTGTTTTGTTAGCTTCAAAGAACATACTTTTGTCCTTCTTGATGCTCTTTATATCTTTGTTACTTCATTATTTTAAATGCTTCTTCATTATTGTCATTTTTAAATTTCTTTAAATTTATTCTGTGAATCTTTTCTTCAGCTTCTTAGATAGAACATTAAACTCATTGACTTTCAGCTTTTCTTTCTTCTCAACTATAAGCCAATGACACTATGAATTTTCAACTAACACGTATTCCGCTTCTCTCCAAAATCTATTCTAGTTTCTGATAAAATTCTTCTTTGCCTGTCTGGTTATTTAGAAGTTTCTTTCCTTCCTTCCTTCCGTCTTTCTTTCCTTCCTTCCTTTCTTTCTTCCTTCCCTCCCTCCCTCCCTCCCTCCTTCCCTCCCTCCTTCCCTCCTTCCTTCCCTCCTTCCCTCCCTCCTTCCCTCCTTCCTTCCCTCCTTCCTTCCCTCCCTCCTTCCTTCCTTCCTTCCTTCCCTTTCTTTCTTTCTCTCTCTCTCTATATATATATATATTTTTTCTTTTTTTTGTTATAATGTTTGTTACCGATTTCTAATCCAATTACACTATAGTTATTTGGAGGTTCAATGCTCCAAATAACCACATTGTAATTAGTTTAGAAACCAATAATGAACATCAGTATGATATTAATTCTTTGAAATCTGTGTCGTTTTATGCCTTGGTAGATAGTTAATTTGCAAAAATACTCTCTATGTTCTTGAGAAAAGTATCTGTTCACTAATTGTTGCATAAGAGTTCTATTTTTTATTATATAATTACCATTAATTATATTATTCAAATCTTTTTTTCTGCAGGATATAGCAAATATGAGAGAAATGTGGATAGATTCATTTGTCCATATAATTCTGTCAATTTTGTTTTATAAATTAGAGGCCACATTTTAAATGGATGCCTAATAATTAACTAATCTTTATGTTCCCAACACAAAGAAATGATGAACATTTGAGGCAATGGATAGTCCAGTTACCCTCATTTGATCGTTACGCATTACAATGTGAATATAAATATAATCTGCATATAAATATATACAGATATAGAAACATCATATATACCTTCAAAATATGTGTAACTATTATATATCAATAAAAAGAGTTATTACAGCTTCCATGGAATGTAATTTTTTTACTATTGAAATTATAAAGTATCAAGAAATAAAAGTGTTAAGAGTGTACCCTATGCTATCTAGATAAGATTGACCCTGCCCAGGGATGGCATGGTGCAATGAACTCTCCAGATATTTGAGAGATCATAAAGGAGCCCTAAAAAATCAAACTAAGAACACTCTTCCCAGTCTTTGATTCCTCTATGTGTGAGCGTCCAGAGATAATCCAGAGTACTCAAAAGTGTCATTCCCCTCAGTCTCTCAGTTCTAAGATATAAGACCTCAGAATACTTTCATTTGTATTTCCCAAAATTCACAACTTAGACTTCACTACCTCTACTGAGATGATCAAATCTAATCTCACTGGTTGTATACCTAAGTGTGGAATTGCTGCACCATATAGTAATACTGTTTGACATTTTGGAGAACTGAAGATTGTTTGTTCCAAAGTGGCTATACCATTTTACATTTCTACCTTGAGGCTTCTAGCATTTTCACTGTGTGTCTTTTTGATTACAGCCCTCCTAAATATGAAAAGTTATCTCATTGTAAGAGTAAAATACCTTTAAATATGTATTTTAAAGGTGTTATAAGTTAATAAATGTGTCACTTCTGTTAGAGAGCCTTTGAATTTGTGCCTTAATAACACATGAATGAATATACACAGACATTGTGTGTGTGTACATGCAGAGAAAGAAAGAGATATATATTAATGATAAATCTTGCCAATTTCCATGTTTCCATGATTATCTTCTCTGCACAAAGCAGTTGGCACATATTTACTTATTCCTCAAATTAATATAGTAAATTCAAGGTAACTTCCCTCAAGCCCTACCTTTAAAAACTATTTTTTTTATTGCATTTTAGGTTTTGGGGTACATGTGAAGAACATGCAAGATTGTTGCATAGGCACACACGTGGCAGTGTGATCTGCTACCTTCCTCCCCATCACCTACATCTAGCACTTCTCCCCATGCTATCTCTCCCCAACTCCCCTCCCCCCACCGTCCCTCCCCTATTTCCCCCAGACTGACCCCAGTGTGTAGTGCTCCCCTCCCTGTGTCCATGTGTTCTCATTGTTCAACATCTGCCTATGAGTGAGAACATGTGGTGTTTGATCTTCTGCTCTTGTGTCAGTTTGCTGAGAATGATGGTTTCCAGGTTCATCCATGTCCCTACAAAGGACACAAACTCATTGTTTTTTATGGCTGCATAATATTCCATGGTGTCTATGTGCCACATTTTCCCTGTCCAGTCTATCATCGATGGGCATTTGGGTTGGTTCCAGGTCTTTGCTGTTGTAAACAGTGCTGCAATGAACATTCGTGTGCATGTGTCCTTATAGTAAACGATTTATAATCCTTTAGATATATACCCAGTAACGGGATTGCTGGGTCAAATGGAATTTCTATTTCTAGGTCCTTGAGGAATCGCCACACTGTCTTCCACAATGGTTGGACTAATTTACACTTCCACCAACAGTGTATAGCTAGTGCTTGACTTACGACCACGGTCGGGACCGTGGACCGGTCATAACACGATTTGGTCGTAAGTTGAGTAGGCTACATGTACAGTTGAAATGGTGCACGCGGAGATGGTAGTGCTGGCGGAAGCTGGTCCGCACTGTCGTACACCCAGCTGGGCAACGTTTGCGTTGCCAGATGCGGAGCAGTTGTGGCTAGCGATTGTGGTCGTAAAGTCGAATGGTCATAAGTTGCATAGGTGGTAAGTCGATCAATACCTGTAAAAGTGTTCCTATTTCTCCACATCCTCTCCAGCATCTGTTGTCTCCAGATTTTTTAATGATCGCCATTCTAACTGGCGTGAGATGGTATCTCAAAGTAGTTTTGATTTGCATTTCTCTGATGACCAGTGATGATGAGCATGTTTTCATATACTTCTTGGCCTCATGTACGTCTTCTTTTGTAAAGTATCTGTTCATATCCTTTGCCCACTTTTGAATGGGCTTGTTAGTTTTTTTCTTGTAAATCTGTTTTAGTTCTTTGTAAATTCTGGATATCAGCCCTTTGTCAGATGGGTAAATGGCAAAAATTTTTTCCCATTCTGTTTGTTGCCGATTCACTCTAATGACTGTTTCTTTTGCCGTGCAGAAGCTGTGGAGTTTGATTAGGTTCCATTTGTCTATTTTGGCTTTTGTTGCCAATGCTTTTGGTGTTTTGGTCATGAAGTCCTTGCCTACGCCTATGTCCTGAATGGTTTTGCCTAGATTTTCTTCTAGGGTTTTTATGGTGTTAGGTCTTATGTTTAAGTCTTTAATCCATCTGGAGTTAATTTTAGTGTAAGGTATCAGGAAGGGGTCCAGTTTCTGCTTTCTGCATATGGCTAGCCAGTTTTCCCAACTATTTTTAAAAGTCAGGATTTTAAGTACAACCCTATGTGCCAGCCCTGCTTACCAGTCCTTGGCATATAACTGTTCAATGAATATATGAAAATGATATCAAGAGAACAATAGAGGATAGAACACTACACATGTCATATGAACAAAATGCAGTATTTTCTGCAAAAAGAACTAATGTTCCAGTGCAGTATGGCATCTTATTTGTTTTCTACTTGCTAGGTTCTCTCTATCTACAATTTATTCTTATGATGTAGTCATCAGAAATGTATGTAGTTGTCAAGGTGCAAGTATTTCTTAAAAAAGTGTTTTATGTTATATTGTAATATACAATGGATGTGTTACTTTTAGAAATAATTACAATTAATATTATAAAAACTGGAAATTTGGGGGATGAGAATATACAACAGGGGATAAATATGTACCAAAATAAGAAAAAATAAATAAAAACAAAAAATATATACCTGGATCTTAAAATATAGGTCATTGAAATCCAACATAGGTCATTAAAAGGCAAAGCCATCTATAAAAATAACCATATATTGAAAGGACAGTGAATTGTTTTTCCTAATATAAGGATTTCGCAAATCACTGAAAAGGTAGATATGCATTTTATGAAATTAACATTAAGGGAGTTGGCAAGAATTTAATTAATAAAATATAGAAATGTCTAAAAATTGCTTTTCAATATTCAAACTCACTTCAAATTAATAAAATGCAAATTAAAGCAGCCACCAAATGAAATTTTTACCTAACAACTGAAAAAAGTTGATCATATAGTTATGGTAAGTGGATGAAGATATAAAAATTTTTCTATAATGATGCTTGAAAATAAATTAGCACAATTTCACTAGTGAATTTATTTTAAATATGTTATTAAGGAATATTCAAAATTAATAAATATATAATGTGTAGGATTTATTCAGTACATTGTGATACATGAATTTAATAAGCATTAAAATTATATTGACAACATTTTTAACTAGCAAGGAAACATTGTTGTCATATAGCTTAAGAAAAAACAAGACAACGTTCTGATTCCACTTTGATAAACCATATACCTGCTGTCAATTTCTCAATCAATGCAGGTAGGCTAGGCTCTGCTGCAATAACAACTCCAAAATCTTATTTGGCATCACTTAAATGTACTGCTTGCTCATAGAAAGTTCACTACACGCCTGGGCAGTTCTCTGCAGTGCGTAATCTCTATGTCCTATCTCAATGGTAAAGGCTGACCACCTCAACACCAAGTCTCTCCTCAGAAGGCAAAAATGAGAAACTAGAAATCTGTATTTCACTGTCCCCATCCTAAAATGACATCTCATTGCCTATAAAAGGGCTGAAAAGTGCGGTCTTTCACGTGGAAAGATAGATATTGCTTTCATTGGTAATGTCTACTGTACACAGTACAATTCCAATTTGATAAATTATATTGTCTATCTATCTAAATACAGACACACATGTCTTGAGAAATATATACATACTCTGACTTTTACTAACATTGGGAATGTAAGGTGCTAATAATTAGAACAGTAAAATTATTTGCTTTGTTATCTGTTCATGGATGGTAATATAAAAAAATTAATTTTAATATGTTAATATATTGCCATATATGTTCTATAATATGTTTAAGGCTATATGTTGACATCTTATAGAAGGTACATGTCAATATATTGACATACAGCCAATCCAACAAATTAGGATTGTCATGAGAATGCTATCAGAGCTGGATTGGTATCCTTCTGGGCTCAGCCTTGCTTTGGCAGTGGCACTAAAGTTATTGGGCTTTGGTACGTATTTAGGCTGAATTGCTTTCTTGGAGAAATCTGTGGATGCTGTTTTCCCTGTCCCGTGAATTCAAGTTAGCATGTCAATAAATTCTCCATGCTTTGTCAATGCAAAGCTTCTAAGTTTCTCTCTGCCTCCTGGCATGGCTGCTTATTGAGCTGGAACACTCTGTATAGAGCTTGCTGTTTTCAAAGCTCTTTTAATGGGTTATCTCATTTAATCCTCAAAACAACTTCGGGAGGTAGATCTTATAGTAGATTACTAAGTAGGATATGAAATTTGATCAGTTTTAGAAAGTACAATTGGTTCCCTAGGCTAAATAATTTGTCCAAAGTCACAATTAGTAGCAGACAATGTCAGAATTCAAATTAGTTTTTAACTGCTCATACACCCTCTCCATCATACTTCTCATCCTATCCAGAATTCTTTGAGGAGGGTAGTATGACAATATACTCATTTTATTCCTATAAATGAATTCATTATAATTAAATGATTTTCAAATGAACCATCACAAGGGGGATTGGAGAGTAGATTACTCCTGACAAAGCCTAGAATTAGGATTCCTGACTCCTTGGTCTGCCATTGCTTCACCACCTGGAACTCTGCCTAAGAGATAGTTGGAGTGTCCCATAAGAAACCACTCAATTATTGATGTTCTCTGGGGATATAATCCTACCCATTTAAAATAGTTTCATAAAACCTGTACTACCAGCAAAGTTTGCAGTCCTCAGCACTCAGGTAAAGCCAACACCCTATTCACTTCTTTGACATATTTTTTAAAATCTAAAATAAATAGGCAATACAGTCAACTTGGACTTTACACCTAGTCAGGTAGAGATAAAAAAAAAAAAATCTGTCTATCTCAGGAAAAAGCAACAAAACATTTTTCTTGCTTTTCACAGCAAGGCAAACTGAAATGATCCCTTAAAAAGCAGAACTTGCCATGGCACCTGTATACCTACGTAACAAACCTGCACATTCTGCACATCTACCCCAGAACTTGAAGTATAATAAAAAAATGGTTAGGTTGTGTATCTATTTAATCACAATAAAAATGGCCATAGTTGTTTATTTAAAAAAAAAAAAAAAGCAGAATTTGCTTAGAATAAAATCTCATTTATTTGTAAGTAAATGAAAAATGCTTATATTTGTACATTTATTACTTTTGTCCCAGAAAGAATATGGGGAGCCTTGCAATGATACATAAATACAAGACTACAGCTTAATTTTAGAAGCAGAAGAGAATTACAGACTCTTTGCTATGCATGCACCACAATTTGGTCTAAACATTTTTTTTTTTTTTTTTTTTTTGAGATGGGGTCTCATTCTGTCCCCCAGGCTGGAGTGCAGTGGAGCCACTTCAGCTCACTGTAACCTCCGCCTCCTGGGTTCAAGCAATTCTCCTGCTTCAGCCTCCTGAGTAGCTGGGATTATAGGTGTCAACCACAACTCCTGGCTAATTTTTGTATTTGTTGCAGAGACAGGGTTTTGCCAGGTTGGCCAGGCTCATCTTGAACTCCTGACCTGAAATGATCTGCCCTCCTAGGCCTCCCAAAATGCTGGGATTACAGGCTTGAATCACGAAGCCCATCATGTTCTAAATTTTTAATTGGAGAGATGGACATCAAAACTTTTCTCCCTCATGGCCTAGCCTCTTATGCTTTTGTGTTAAATTACCAAAAGTAATCACAGTTTTAGAGACATACAATAAAAATTCTAAGAGAATTGAATAGAAAGATTGCTCTGCAATGTTAGAATTACAGAGCACAATTGCTGCGATTAGAAAGGGTTAAAATGCCAAGGATCAGCCACAGCTCTGGACTGTATATGAAATAATCAAACAGCTAGAATCAAAAATATAAAAACAAGCCAAAATATTGAAGTAACTAGGTCATGCAAATGTGCTAATGACTGTCTGTCTCTGTGAGTGAGGTCAGCTCCACCAGAAGCTGCATGTTCCAGGAGGGTATCTGTGGTGAGTATTCTAATTCTATACAGAGTTGGACAGACAGTGGGGGCAGGGTCCTTTACATTTGACTTGGATGATCCTTCTAATGGCATTTTCTTGCCATGTGTGTTTTTATAAACCACTGAGTCTACAAGTCGCCTCGAACTTGCAGGTATCCTGTGTATGTTTTCTGTTGAGCATCACCATGATGCCCTTTACTGTAGGATTCTGCTTATATGAAATGAGAAAAATAGAAAAGGAAATGCCATTAGCATCATGGGAGGCCATTGCAGGAATACACCTGGGCAGAAGAGGAGATTTTGAGAATCATCTGCTTTAGAAACCAAGTAAACTACAATTAATAGAAGCTAAAATTACTGAGGCTTATCAGTGCTTCCAGGTGAGCTCCTGTATGTCACCAAACTCTAACAGCTTTGTGCCCCAAGCCTGTCACTAGCTAATTCTCTGTATTAAAATCTTTAATGTTTAGAATACCAGAATGGCTCATATTTTCCTGGCCAACCTCTGATACTACAGCAAATGTGCTTACCAAAATAGCTTCTCAGCAGCTGTGATGTCAAAGAAAGTCAGAATCTGTTACTTCTCAGTGTCTATAAAAGAAAACATAATCAGTTACTCATAAGACATACATCTATTCTCAGTGTGAGAGAGCTTTCCCTCAACAACATCCTTCAAATAAAGTTTAATAGTGCTGTTTTGTTAAACATTCTTCTATAGAGGGAGGTGGCGGGTAGTGGACAGGAGCGAGAGCTATACAATGCTGTCATGGCACTCAGCTCCATATTGATATAGATTGTTTTGATAATACATTTTAAATTATCTGACTTAACTGACAGTCTATTCTCCAAGAGGTTCTTTGCTTAGTTCAGTTTTAATAAATATCTATTGGTGCACAGTTACATTACATTGGAGAGCATATTAGTCTAGAATATATCATGTTGGGTAACCAGTTAAATACAGGTTTATAAAACTTAAAGACAATTCACCTAGATATAATACTATCTGTCTCTACTGAGTAACTAACAAGACTAATTTCCTGATTAGAGTCTCACCTTGGAAGTTATGAAGGTTCTCCTTTGAAAATTGTTTTTACATCCTCTCTACACAAGGATATTTCAGCAATCAGAACGTATTGATAAAATTTTTTTAAATATAAGTTTTAATAAATTTACTTATATGGATTTTCTTTCAAAAATGTGAATGCACATAAGGAGGGTAGTTTATATTATAATATTTTATATCAAAATTGACTTTATTAACTAAATTATATAAGTAGACATTCTTTGTGGATTGCCTCTATAAATTCCATGAAAAAGAAGGCAACTCTCTCGAAATCAACATTCTCATCTTTCTAATATTTATTGACCAGAATTCATCATCATCTGCAGAAATTCATATTGATGCTACCTAAAGCTTCTAAATACAAAAGGGTCATCATCGCATTTTTTAAAACTAACAATGTAAATGTATTCATTTATCTAAAAAATATTTATTGAACACCTACTATGTGTCCAACCTTGTGTTTAGGAGCTATGATACAGCAATTACCAACACAATACCTACTCTCATGATCTAGTGGTAGGAGCTAGAAAATAATCAAAATAGGTAGTATGTTAATGGGTAGTGGATGACATTAAAAAGTATGGAGGATAATGGAATAAGGAGTGATGGAGTGAGCATTGCAATTTTAAACAGGATTATTAGAGAAAGCCTGAATGATATTATAAGGTTTAGATGAGGAGAGACTAGGAGCAATGCAGATATATGGGAAAACATACCACTCAGAGAAAATAACTGGTAGAAAGGTTTGACAACCAACAAGGTCAGTGAACATGGTGCAGCATACAAAGGGGAAAGTAGGAAGGGAGCAGATTTAAGAAATAATCAGAGGCCAGATTCTGGAGTCTCCTAGGCATTGTAAGGATATTGGAATTTATTCCGAATGACCTGGGTAGCCACTGAAGGACTTAAGGCAGCTAAATGATATGATCTGATTCTCATTTTAACTAGATCACCCTGACTGCTAGGTAGAGAAACTAGGCAAATCAGAAGCTATTATTTCCAGGTACATCACTTTACATTTATGTCACTGAAATTCCTCTCTCACTTTTTCTTTCAGCATTTATCTGTTTGAGATCCCCCTAATGCATTATGTCCACCTGAAGAAGAGCTCTATCAACTAGCTTTGTATTTCACATTGTATTTCTTCCTCCAAGTTGATTATAAAGTGTTAAACAAGAATGGACTCAGAACTTAGAATCTTCCAATTAACACCTTTACATCCAAGTGCGTAATTGAGTGTTGAACATTTATTTTATGATTTTAGGTGATAAAATGAAGATACACAATCATACATTCATGCCCATTTACAATAGACTCTCATCTATATAAATCAAATGCACAAAGGAAAAAAGGCCAACCAGAAATGCCCTAAATGTCCACATGATTATTTCTTCCTTCTTTTTTTGACTTTCAGCATATTTTATTCATATGAAGAAATAAAAATTATTAGAAGTTGCAAGAAGTCATCCTCTACAAACACACTGTTGTATGTTGAGTTCTCTGAAAGCAAACACTAAAAAGTTTGGGGTGAAAGATACTTATTAGGGATCAAACCCTATGAAAGGAAAGGGGGGGAGCAAGATTGGGCATAAAGGTAATTCAAACTGTAGTTTAGGTCCCACAACCTCAGAAAACTTGGTGAGAATCCTGGAACAAAAATTGCCGATGAGAATATTATTCTTTAGACAAAAATATCCTGGCCTTTATATCCCCACTTTGATCAATAAATAACTGAATTCCTGGTCTCAAGTGAGACAGTTTTCTATAGTTGAAGGAGACCTGAGGTGCTGACAGCTGAAGTTTTCTGCTGACTAAACTCCTTTTTTAGTTCTTCCTTGAAGAGGGATACAAGTAACACACCGCTGTATTTTGCATATACACATGCCTGAGTCAGAATGTGTTGGCATTGTCTACCTAGCCTCTTACTCATCCTCCATTCTCTAATGAGAAAAATGAAACTGAGTTACGGATTCTTTGACAAAAGTAAAAGAAGAAAACAAGGATTATAACCAGTTAGGCATCTTTAGGAGGTATGGGAGGGATGAGAATAGGGATAATTTCATATGTTGTAATGATTAGTACAGGAAGGGAACTTTGAAATATCAAGGTATTGGGAACAGGGTTACAGTTAGAAGCATCGGAGTGTGGAGAATCTTGTTGGATATTTAGTGATGGCAGGGTTGTTGGGGGTTATTGCTGTCTTTGTACTTAGTTAACCTTAAAGGTTATCACACAGAGTTGTGAAGATTATAATTTCTACTGGGCTGTGCTTTAAATAGAACCCTATTCTGGAATTAGACATCGTGGGCTGTGAATGTATAAGCATTGCAGAACCAGACAGATGAGAGATAGATCGATAATTGTAAGGATAGAATATAGATATAGATGGATATAAACATAGGTTGAGAAGCAAATTTGCTTTACTTTCTGATCTTAAGGTAGTTCTTTATACATAAACAGCTGTCAGAATTTCATAATTTTTAAATTTAATAATCATGAATGTAGAAATCTCTCAAGTTCTATTTTCTGAGAATAAATGAAACCACCAGTCCGTCTTCATTATTATCTTTCTTGGAACCTTCAGTTATGGTTAAAAATATAACATTTTTTGATATTGTCTCTCTTCAAATAGATTTATATTATTTTTACAGTTTACTGGAAAATGTGTCAGCCATTAACATGAGATTCATCAGCAAAATTCTCTTAATACTGTTCAATTTTTAAACAGGTGGACAGTTGTGTGGGCTACAACTGCTGTACAGTTGAGTAAATAATTACAGCCATAAAAATGTGATCGAATCTACAGTTGGGAAATACTGGGTAAAAAATTTCTTTGTGAAGATGTCAAAAATAAATTAATGATAGAAGAGGAACTGTATACTAGACAACCTGTAAGTCTCTTTTTTAATTAATTGTTAACTTTCTATGATTTATACCTTAAACATACTTTCCAAGTTCAACATTTAAAGTTATTAGGGAATAATTATAAGCAAACTGTTATTTTTATAATTTTTTCTTTGGCATTAGTCCAGGTAACATTTCTCAGAATGGGTGCTGACAGCTCAGTCATAAGCTTTGTGGTCCCAAAGAAATATGCTCCTCAACCATAGCTTCCAACTATAATTCCTACTGACCATTTCGGAAATTGTAAATAATTCATATGGAAAATGGTTTAGTGGAATCTATACTCACTATTGGGGAAAAAAAAAGTCCCATGACTTAAGTCTTTGAGTCAATAGAATCTTGAATGATTTAATTATGGAAATTTTTGAACATATTTAAAAGTAGGAAAAATGGTACAATTAACAACCCTGTGCCTATCACTCAGTTTCAATGATGAACAACTGATGGTCATTTGTTCTTCCCATACCTCCAGACTGGCTCATTCACATGAATGACAAGTTGGGCTGAGGCCAGAGTCCTCAATTCTTTCCCACAGGGGGCTTTTTAATTGAGCTGATTGAACATATTTACAGTACACTGTCTGTATACTTGTTTGCTTCCTCTGTAGCAAACAATGCAGAAGGCCAAAAGGGAAGCCATAGTGCTTTTCAGGACATAGCCTCAAGTCACACATCCTCACTTCTGTTGTTCCAACCATGATTCAATGTGGTAAGGGGCTGACCAAACAAGAGTGTGAACACTGGAAAGGAAAGGTCATTGAAGGAAAAATTGATAGCTAGTTACTACAGGGTGTATGTGTTAAAGATAATAACTCTCTTTTAAAAATATAATTGCACATAAAACTTAATAAGACTTTAATATCACCAAGTATGTACATATAGTTTACATTTTCCCAATTGTCATTATGTTTTCATGGTTTATTCAAATCAGAATTAGTCATGCACTGCAATTGGTCAAGTCTCTTTCCATCTCTCTAATTTTTCTTTCCAAGCTGTTTGTTAGAGACAGTGAAGCATTTGTTTTAGAGTTTCCCAGTTTTTAGGTTGTATAGCTTTCGTCATGATAGAGCATTTGCTCATTAGAGGCTGGATAAATGCTTGATTAATTCCTTTTATTTACCAATTTTCAGAGATACTTCCTTAGCATCCTACATAAATCACCAGCAGAATTTGGCAAAATTCTATCATGGGTTCCTGGATTTAGGTATATTTGATGAGTTTCAATCCATTTTAGTTATTTTATTATTGATGATCAGATTATACCATCTTTGGCCAGTAAAAGTCCTTTTAAGTTGATCCTGGA